>NW_027136318.1:0-310729 GCF_039906515.1 Pseudorca crassidens
TTTCCCGATCACACGGTGGATCATACTCTGGGTTCCACATGCATGTTTTAGCTGAAGGAAGAATCCCTTAAACCTGGAGAGTTGAGAACCATGGAATGGGTACCATGCAATATGACTTCAAAGGGTCTGCATTTGCTCACCGAACCTCACCAATCCTATCACTGCTGCGTTTATGCCGCTGTACACACGCTTGATTCTCTTTCGGAGACATATAAATCCATAGGTTTTAAGATTCTTACTAGTCAGGTATATTCTTAGGCGTTTAATATGGGGTGTTGAGTCCACTTTGTTGAGCAAGCAGTAGCTCTTGTCTATTACATATTTGGCTTATGGAAAGGTATCTGTGCTAATTTCAATCTCTGGTTTTATGCAGCACCCCAACTCACCTTTCCCCTTAAGCAAGCATAAGTTGGTTTTCTACATTTGAGACCCTATTCTGTTTTGTACTTCAGTTCCTGTGTAGCCAAGTTTACATTCCGTGTATTAGTGATATCTTATGATGTTTCTTTTTCTGTGTGACTTATTTCACTTAGAATCATCGTACCTGAATCCACTCATTATGCTGCTACTGGCCTGATGACATAGATTTCATTGCTGAGTGATATTGCATTGTACGTAAGTACCGCAACTTCTTTATCCATTTTTCGCTTTCTGCGATATTGAACTTGTACCGTAAACGAGGTTCTTGTAAACAGAGCCGTCCCAAACTTTGGGGTGGCTGTGTCTTTTTGATTTTAATTTCCCTAAGCTATAGGACCATAAGTGGAAGTGCCCTAGGCTCTCTTGCTTTGTTTTTTAGATGTTTCAGGAAACACCATACACTTCTCCAGAGTGGCTGTTGGCAATTTACATCCCGCCCATCAGCATAACAAGGCTCCCAGTTCTCCATGGCCTGTCCTGCCTTTCTGGATTTTACACGTTTTTCAGATGGCCCTTGTGACCGGGGGGCAGTGAGACTTCATTGTAGTGCAGATTTCCTTTGCAAGCTTGCTTGGTTGGCCAAAAAGGGCGTATGCGTTTTTTCCTGAATATATTCAGGAAAAAACGCATATGCCCTTTTTGGCCAAGTGCATCATTGTGGACGTTCTGCCTCTTTTCCTATGCTTTACATGCAATTCCAGTCTACCTCCTGAAATTGGTTTCCTGCAATTCTGCCCCGCTTTCAAGTCCTCTTGGCAGCCTTGCTTCAATATATTTTTGGACGATAGCTGTCATTTATAACTCTGCAGGTTTGTGAATAACAGTGCCCCTGAGCTCCTTTCTTCAACTCGCTTTCTTGTGAGCTGGCCGCAACACCGCAGGATTGCTTCAGGCCCTAGTGTGGTTCCGGCATGGCTCGCTGAGCCTCTGGTTAATTCCTCTTCCTGGTGGGAAATGAGAGTTAAATTTGCCCGTCCAGACACCTCCAGCTACTCTCTCATTGGTTCTCCCTATTCCTTTTCATTTTCCGCAGAAATTGCAAACTGGGCCAAACAGGAGTTTAAAGGCACTGACTCTCCAAGTGGGGAGAGTGTTAGTAAAGCGTCTGGAATGTTGCACCCGAGTACCAGGGGACGAAAACTGAGACACATTTGAACACGTTTCCCGATCACACGGTGGATCATACTCTGGGTTCCACATGCATGTTTTAGCTGAAGGAAGAATCCCTTAAACCTGGAGAGTTGAGACCCATGGAATGGGTACCATGCAATATGACTTCAAAGGGTCTGCATTTGCTCACCGAACCTCACCAATCCTATCACTGCTGCATTTATGCCGCTGTACACACGCTTGATTCTCTTTCGGAGACATATAAATCCATAGGTTTTAAGATTCTTACTAGTCAGGTATATTCTTAGGCGTTTAATATGGGGTGTTGAGTCCACTTCGTTGAGCAAGCAGTAGCTCTTGTCTATTACATATTTGGCTTATGGAAAGGTATCTGTGCTAATTTCAATCTCTGGTTTTATGCAGCACCCCAACTCACCTTTCCCCTTAAGCAAGCATAAGTTGGTTTTCTACATTTGAGACCCTATTCTGTTTTGTACTTCAGTTCCTGTGTAGCCAAGTTTATATTCCGTGTATTAGTGATACCTTATGATGTTTCTTTTTCTGTGTGACTTATTTCACTTAGAATCATCGTACCTGAATCCACTCATTATGCTGCTACTGGCCTGATGACATAGATTTCATTGCTGAGTGATATTGCATTGTACGTAAGTACCACAAATTCTTTATCCATTTTTCACTTTCTGCGATATTGAACTTGTACCGTAAACGAGGTTCTTGTAAACAGAGACTTCCCAAACTTTGGGGTGGCTGTGTCTTTTTGATTTTAATTTCCCTAATCTATAGGACCATAAGTGGAAGTGCCCTAGGCTCTGTTGCTTTGTGTTTTAGATGTTTCAGGAAACACCATACACTTCTCTAGAGTGGCTGTTGGCAATTTACATCCCGCCCATCAGCATAAGAAGGCTCCCAGTTCTCCATGGCCTGTCCTGCCTTTGTGGATTTTACACGTTTTTCAGATGGCCCTTTTGACCGGGGGGCAGTGAGACTTCATTGTAGTGCAGATTTCCTTTGCAAGCTTGCTTGGTTGGCCAAAAAGGGCGTATGCGTTTTTTCCTGAATATATTCAGGAAAAAACGCATACGCCCTTTTTGGCCAAGTGCATCATTGTGGACGTTCTGCCTCTTTTCCTATGCTTTACATGCAATTCCAGTCTACCTCCTGAAATCGGTTTCCTGCAATTCTGCCCCGCTTTCAAGTCCTCTTGGCAGCCTTACTTCAATATATTTTTGGACGATAGCTGTCATTTATAACTCTGCAGGTTTGTGAATAACAGTGCCCCTGAGCTCCTTTCTTCAACTCGCTTTCTTGTGAGCTGGCCGCAACACCGCAGGATTGCTTCAGGCCCTAGTGTGGTTCCGGCATGGCTCGCTGAGCCTCTGGTTAATTCCTCTTCCTGGTGGGAAATGAGAGTAAAATTTGCCCGTCCAGACACCTCCAGCTACTCTCTCATTGGTTCTCCCTATTCCTTTTCATTTTCCGCAGAAATTGCAAACTGGGCCAAACAGGAGTTTAAAGGCACTGACTCTCCAAGTGGGGAGAGTGTTAGTAAAGCGTCTGGAATGTTGCACCCGAGTACCAGGGGACGAAAACTGAGACACATTTGAACACGTTTCCCGATCACACGGTGGATCATACTCTGGGTTCCACATGCATGTTTTAGCTGAAGGAAGAATCCCTTAAACCTGGAGAGTTGAGACCCATGGAATGGGTACCATGCAATATGACTTCAAAGGGTCTGCATTTGCTCACCGAACCTCACCAATCCTATCACTGCTGCATTTATGCCGCTGTACACACGCTTGATATTCTTTCGGAGACATATAAATCCATAGGTTTTAAGATTCTTACTAGTCAGGTATATTCTTAGGCGTTTAATATGGGGTGTTGAGTCCACTTCGTTGAGCAAGCAGTAGCTCTTGTCTATTACATATTTGGCTTATGGAAAGGTATCTGTGCTAATTTCAATCTCTGGTTTTATGCAGCACCCCAACTCACCTTTCCCCTTAAGCAAGCATAAGTTGGTTTTCTACATTTGAGACCCTATTCTGTTTTGTACTTCAGTTCCTGTGTAGCCAAGTTTATATTCCGTGTATTAGTGATACCTTATGATGTTTCTTTTTCTGTGTGACTTATTTCACTTAGAATCATCGTACCTGAATACACTCATTATGCTGCTACTGGCCTGATGACATAGATTTCATTGCTGAGTGATATTGCATTGTACGTAAGTACCACAAATTCTTTATCCATTTTTCACTTTCTGCGATATTGAACTTGTACCGTAAACGAGGTTCTTGTAAACAGAGACTTCCCAAACTTTGGGGTGGCTGTGTCTTTTTGATTTTAATTTCCCTAATCTATAGGACCATAAGTGGAAGTGCCCTAGGCTCTGTTGCTTTGTGTTTTAGATGTTTCAGGAAACACCATACACTTCTCTAGAGTGGCTGTTGGCAATTTACATCCCGCCCATCAGCATAACAAGGCTCCCAGTTCTCCATGGCCTGTCCTGCCTTTGTGGATTTTACACGTTTTTCAGATGGCCCTTTTGACCGGGGGGCAGTGAGACTTCATTGTAGTGCAGATTTCCTTTGCAAGCTTGCTTGGTTGGCCAAAAAGGGCGTATGCGTTTTTTCCTGAATATATTCAGGAAAAAACGCATACGCCCTTTTTGGCCAAGTGCATCATTGTGGACGTTCTGCCTCTTTTCCTATGCTTTACATGCAATTCCAGTCTACCTCCTGAAATCGGTTTCCTGCAATTCTGCCCCGCTTTCAAGTCCTCTTGGCAGCCTTACTTCAATATATTTTTGGACGATAGCTGTCATTTATAACTCTGCAGGTTTGTGAATAACAGTGCCCCTGAGCTCCTTTCTTCAACTCGCTTTCTTGTGAGCTGGCCGCAACACCGCAGGATTGCTTCAGGCCCTAGTGTGGTTCCGGCATGGCTCGCTGAGCCTTTGGTTAATTCCTCTTCCTGGTGGGAAATGAGAGTTAAATTTGCCCGTCCAGACAGCTCCAGCTACTCTCTCATTGGTTCTCCCTATTCCTGTTCATTTTCCGCAGAAATTGCAAACTGGGCCAAACAGGAGTTTAAAGGCACTGACTCTCCAAGTGGGGAGAGTGTTAGTAAAGCGTCTGGAATGTTGCACCCGAGTACCAGGGGACGAAAACTGAGACACATTTGAACACGTTTCCCGATCACACGGTGGATCATACTCTGGGTTCCACATGCATGTTTTAGCTGAAGGAAGAATCCCTTAACACTGGAGAGTTGAGACCCATGGAATGGGTACCATGCAATATGACTTCAAAGGGTCTGCATTTGCTCACCGAACCTCACCAATCCTATCACTGCTGCGTTTATGCCGCTGTACACACGCTTGATTCTCTTTCGGAGACATATAAATCCATAGGTTTTAAGATTCTTACTAGTCAGGTATATTCTTAGGCGTTTAATATGGGGTGTTGAGTCCACTTCGTTGAGCAAGCAGTAGCTCTTGTCTATTACATATTTGGCTTATGGAAAGGTATCTGTGCTAATTTCAATCTCTGGTTTTATGCAGCACCCCAACTCACCTTTCCCCTTAAGCAAGCATAAGTTGGTTTTCTACATTTGAGACCCTATTCTCATTTGTAATTCAGTTCCTGTGTAGCCAAGTTTACATTCCGTGTATTAGTGATATCTTATGATGTTTCTTTTTCTGTGTGACTTATTTCACTTAGAATCATCGTACCTGAATCCACTCATTATGCTGCTACTGGCCTGATGACATAGATTTCATTGCTGAGTGATATTGCATTGTACGTAAGTACCTCAACTTCTTTATCCATTTCTCACTTTCTGCGATATTGAACTTGTGCCGTAAACGCGGTTCTTGTAAGCAGAGCCGTCCCAAACTTTGGAGTGGCTGTGTCTTTTTGATTTTAATTTCCCTAAGCTATAGGACCATAAGTGGAAGTGCCCTAGGCTCTGTTGCTTTGTGTTTTAGATGTTTCAGGAAACACCATACACTTCTCCAGAGTGGCTGTTGGTAATTTACATCCCGCCCATCAGCATAACAAGGCTCCCAGTTCTCCATGGCCTGTCCTGCCTTTGTGGATTTTACACTTTTTTCAGATGGCCCTTTTGACCGGGGGGCAGTGAGACTTCATTGTAGTGCAGATTTCCTTTGCAAGCTTGCTTGGTTGGCCAAAAAGTGCGTATGCGTTTTTTCCTGAATATATTCAGGAAAAAACGCATACGCCCTTTTTGTCCAAGTGCATCATTGTGGATGTTCTGCCTCTTTTCCTATGCTTTACATGCAATTCCAGTCTACCTCCTGAAATCGGTTTCCTGCAATTCTGCCCCGCTTTCAAGTACTCTTGGCAGCCTTACTTCAATATATTTTTGGACGATAGCTGTCATTTATAACTCTGCAGGTTTGTGAATAACAGTGCCCCTGAGCTCCTTTCTTCAACTCGCTTTCTTGTGAGCTGGCCGCAACACCGCAGGATTGCTTCAGGCCCTAGTGTGGTTCCGGCATGGCTCGCTGAGCCTTTGGTTAATTCCTCTTCCTGGTGGGAAATGAGAGTAAAATTTGCCCGTCCAGACAGCTCCAGCTACTCTCTCATTGGTTCTCCCTATTCCTGTTCATTTTCCGCAGAAATTGCAAACTGGGCCAAACAGGAGTTTAAAGGCACTGACTCTCCAAGTGGGGAGAGTGTTAGTAAAGCGTCTGGAATGTTGCACCCGAGTACCAGGGGACGAAAACTGAGACACATTTGAACACGTTTCCCGATCACACGGTGGATCATACTCTGGGTTCCACATGCATGTTTTAGCTGAAGGAAGAATCCCTTAAACCTGGAGAGTTGAGACCCATGGAATGGGTACCATGCAATATGATTTCAAAGGGTCTGCATTTGCTCACCGAACCTCACCAATCCTATCACTGCTGCGTTTATGCCGCTGTACACACGCTTGATTCTCTTTCGGAGACATATAAATCCATAGGTTTTAAGATTCTTACTAGTCAGGTATATTCTTAGGCGTTTAATATGGGGTGTTGAGTCCACTTCGTTGAGCAAGCAGTAGCTCTTGTCTATTACATATTTGGCTTATGGAAAGGTATCTGTGCTAATTTCAATCTCTGGTTTTATGCAGCACCCCAACTCACCTTTCCCCTTACGCATGCATAAGTTGGTTTTCTACATTTGAGACCCTATTCTGTTTTGTAATTCAGTTCCTGTGTAGCCAAGTTTACATTCCGTGTATTAGTGATATCTTATGATGCTTCTTTTTCTGTGTAAATTATTTCACTTAGAATCATCGTACCTGAATCCACTCATTATTCTGCTACTGGCCTGATGACATAGATTTCATTGCTGAGTGATATTGCATTGTACGTAAGTACCACAAATTCTTTATCCATTTTTCGCTTTCTGCGATATTGAACTTGTACTGTAAACGAGGTTCTTGTAAACAGAGCCGTCCCAAACTTTGGGGTGACTGTGTCTTTTTGATTTTAATTTCCCTAATCTATAGGACCATAAGAGGAAGTGCCCTAGGCTCTGTTGCTTTGTGTTTTAGATGTTTCAGGAAACACCATACACTTCTCCAGAGTGGCTGTTGGCAATTTACATCCCGCCCATCAGCATAACAAGGCTCCCAGTTCTCCATGGCCTGTCCTGCCTTTCTGGATTTTACACGTTTTTCAGATGGCCCTTTTGACCGGGGGGCAGTGAGACTTCATTGTAGTGCAGATTTCCTTTGCAAGCTTGCTTGGTTGGCCAAAAAGGGCGTATGCGTTTTTTCCTGAATATATTCAGGAAAAAACGCATACACCCTTTTTGGCCAAGTGCATCATTGTGGACGTTCTGCCTCTTTTCCTATGCTTTACATGCAATTCCAGTCTACCTCCTGAAATCGGTTTCCTGCAATTCTGCCCCGCTTTCAATTCCTCTTTGCAGCCTTACTTCAATATATTTTTGGACGATAGCTGTCATTTATAACTCTGCAGGTTTGTGAATAACAGTGCCCCTGAGCTCCTTTCTTCAACTCGCTTTCTTGTGAGCTGGCCGCAACACCGCAGGATTGCTTCAGGCCCTAGTGTGGTTCCGGCATGGCTCGCTGAGCCTCTGGTTAATTCCTCTTCCTGGTGGGAAATGAGAGTTAAATTTGCCCGTCCAGACACCTCCAGCTAGTCTCTCATTGGTTCTCCCTATTCCTGTTCATTTTCCGCAGAAATTGCAAACTGGGCCAAACAGGAGTTTAAAGGCACTGACTCTCCAAGTGGGGAGAGTGTTAGTAAAGCGTCTGGAATGTTGCACCCGAGTACCAGGGAACGAAAACTGAGACAGATTTGAACACGTTTCCCGATCACACGGTGGATCGTACTCTGGTTTCCACATGCATGTTTTAGCTGAAGGAAGAATCCCTTAAACCTGGAGAGTTGAGACCCATGGAATGGGTACCATGCAATATGACTTCAAAGGGTCTGCATTTGCTCACCGAACCTCACCAATCCTATCACTGCTGCATTTATGCCGCTGTACACACGCTGGATTCTCTTTCAGAGACGTATAAATCCATAGGTTTTAAGAATCTTACTAGTCAGGTTTATTCTTAGGCGTTTAATATGGGGTGTTGAGTCCACTTCGTTGAGCAAGCAGTAGCTCTTGTCTATTACATATTTGGCTTATGGAGAGGTATCTGTGCTAATTTCAATCTCTGGTTTTATGCAGCACCCCAACTCACCTTTCCCCTTAAGCAAGCATAAGTTGGTTTTCTACATTTGAGACCCTATTCTGTTTTGTACTTCAGTTCCTGTGTAGCCAAGTTTACATTCCGTGTATTAGTGATATCTTATGATGTTTCTTTTTCTGTGTGACTTATTTCACTTAGAATCATCGTACCTGAATCCACTCATTATGCTGCTACTGGCCTGATGACATAGATTTCATTGCTGAGTGATATTGCATTGTACGTAAGTACCGCAACTTCTTTATCCATTTTTCGCTTTCTGCGATATTGAACTTGTACCGTAAACGAGGTTCTTGTAAACAGAGCCGTCCCAAACTTTGGGGTGGCTGTGTCTTTTTGATTTTAATTTCCCTAAGCTATAGGACCATAAGTGGAAGTGCCCTAGGCTCTCTTGCTTTGTTTTTTAGATGTTTCAGGAAACACCATACACTTCTCCAGAGTGGCTGTTGGCAATTTACATCCCGCCCATCAGCATAACAAGGCTCCCAGTTCTCCATGGCCTGTCCTGCCTTTCTGGATTTTACACGTTTTTCAGATGGCCCTTGTGACCGGGGGGCAGTGAGACTTCATTGTAGTGCAGATTTCCTTTGCAAGCTTGCTTGGTTGGCCAAAAAGGGCATATGCGTTTTTTCCTGAATATATTCAGGAAAAAACGCATATGCCCTTTTTGGCCAAGTGCATCATTGTGGACGTTCTGCCTCTTTTCCTATGCTTTACATGCAATTCCAGTCTACCTCCTGAAATTGGTTTCCTGCAATTCTGCCCCGCTTTCAAGTCCTCTTGGCAGCCTTACTTCAATATATTTTTGGACGATAGCTGTCATTTATAACTCTGCAGGTTTGTGAATAACAGTGCCCCTGAGCTCCTTTCTTCAACTCGCTTTCTTGTGAGCTGGCCGCAACACCGCAGGATTGCTTCAGGCCCTAGTGTGGTTCCGGCATGGCTCGCTGAGCCTCTGGTTAATTCCTCTTCCTGGTGGGAAATGAGAGTTAAATTTGCCCGTCCAGACACCTCCAGCTACTCTCTCATTGGTTCTCCCTATTCCTTTTCATTTTCCGCAGAAATTGCAAACTGGGCCAAACAGGAGTTTAAAGGCACTTACTCTCCAAGTGGGGAGAGTGTTAGTAAAGCGTCTGGAATGTTGCACCCGAGTACCAGGGGACGAAAACTGAGACACATTTGAACACGTTTCCCGATCACACGGTGGATCATACTCTGGGTTCCACATGCATGTTTTAGCTGAAGGAAGAATCCCTTAAACCTGGAGAGTAGAGACATGGAATGGGTACCATGCAATATGACTTCAAAGGGTCTGCATTTGCTCACCGAACCTCACCAATCCTATCACTGCTGCGTTTATGCCGCTGTACACACGCTTGATTCTCTTTCGGAGACATATAAATCCATAGGTTTTAAGATTCTTACTAGTCAGGTATATTCTTAGGCGTTTAATATGGGGTGTTTAGTCCACTTCGTTGAGCAAGCAGTAGCTCTTGTCTATTACATATTTGGCTTATGGAAAGGTATCTGTGCTAATTTCAATCTCTGGTTTTATGCAGCACCCCAACTCACCTTTCCCCTTAAGCAAGCATAAGTTGGTTTTCTACATTTGAGACCCTATTCTGTTTTGTAATTCAATTCCTGTGTAGCCAAGTTTACATTCCGTGTATTAGTGATATCTTATGATGTTTCTTTTTCTGTGTGACCTATTTCACTTAGAATCATCGTACCTGAATCCACTCATTATGCTGCTACTGGCCTGATGACATAGATTTCATTGCTGAGTGATATTGCATTGTACGTAAGTACCTCAACTTCTTTATCCATTTCTCGCTTTCTGCGATATTGAACTTGTACCGTAAATGCGGTTCTTGTAAGCAGAGCCGTCCCAAACTTTGGAGTGGCTGTGTCTTTTTGATTTTAATTTCCCTAATCTATAGGACCATAAGTGGAAGTGCCCTAGGCTCTGTTGCTTTGTGTTTTAGATGTTTCAGGAAACACCATACACTTCTCCAGAGTGGCTGTTGGCAATTTACATCCCGCCCATCAGCATAAGAAGGCTCCCAGTTCTCCATGGCCTGTCCTGCCTTTCTGGATTTTACACTTTTTTCAGGTGGCCCTTTTGACCGGGGGGGCAGTGAGACTTCATTGTAGTGCAGATTTCCTTTGCAAGCTTGCTTGGTTGGCCAAAAAGGGCGTATGCGTTTTTTCCTGAATATATTCAGGGAAAAACGCATACGCCCTTTTTGGCCAAGTGCATCATTGTGGACGTTCTGCCTCTTTTCCTATGCTTTACATGCAATTCCAGTCTACCTCCGGAAATCGGTTTCCTGCAATTCTGCCCCGCTTTCAAGTCCTCTTGGCAGCCTTACTTCAATATATTTTTGGACGATAGCTGTCATTTATAACTCTACAAGTTTGTGAATTAGAGTGCCCCTGAGCTCCTTTCTTCAACTCGCTTTCTTGTGAGCTGGCCGCAACACCACAGGATTGCTTCAGGCCCTAGTATGGTTTCGGCATGGCTCGCTGATCCTTTGGTTAATTTCTCTTCCTGTTGGGAAATGAGAGTTAAATTTGCCCGTCCAGACACCTCCAGCTAGTCTCTCATTGGTTCTCCCTATTCCTGTTCATTTTCCACAGAAATTGCAAACAGGGCCAAACAGGAGGTTAAAGGCACTGACTGTCGAAGTGGGGAGAGTGTTAGTAAAGCGTCTGGAATGTTGCACCCGAGTACCAGGGGACGAAAACTGAGACACATTTGAACACGTTTCCCGATCACACGGTGGATCATACTCTGGGTTCCACATGCATGTTTTAGCTGAAGGAAGAATCCCTTAAACCTGGAGAGTTGAGACCCATGGAATGGGTACCATGCAATATGACTTCAAAGGGTCTGCATTTGCTCACCGAACCTCACCAATCCTATCACTGCTGCGTTTATGCCGCTGTACACACGCTTGATTCTCTTTCAGAGACATATAAATCCATAGGTTTTAAGATTCTTACTAGTCAGGTATATTCTTAGTCGTTTAATATGGGGTGTTGAGTCCACTTCGTTGAGCAAGCAGTAGCTCTTGTCTATTACATATTTGGCTTATGGAAAGGTATCTGTGCTAATTTCAATCTCTGGTTTTATGCAGTACCCCAACTCACCTTTCCCCTTAAGCAAGCATAAGTTGGTTTTCTACATTTGAGACCCTATTCTGTTTTGTAATTCAGTTCCTGTGTAGCCAAGTTTACATTCCGTGTATTAGTGATATCTTATGATGTTTCTTTTTCTGTGTGACTTATTTCACTTAGAATCATCGTACCTGAATCCACTCATTATGCTGCTACTGGCCTGATGACATAGATTTCATTGCTGAGTGATATTGCATTGTACGTAAGTACCACAACTTCTTTATCCATTTTTCGCTTTCTGCGATATTGAACTTGTACCGTAAACGAGGTTCTTGTAAACAGAGCCGTCCCAAACTTTGGGGTGGCTGTGTCTTTTTGATTTTAATTTCCCTAATCTATAGGACCATAAGTGGAAGTGCCCTAGGCTCTGTTGCTTTGTTTTTTAGATGTTTCAGGAAACACCATACACTTCTCCAGAGTGGCTGTTGGTAATTTACATCCCGCCCATCAGCATAAGAAGGCTCCCAGTTCTCCATGGCCTGTCCTGCCTTTGTGGATTTTACACTTTTTTCAGATGGCCCTTTTGACCGGGGGGCAGTGAGACTTCATTGTAGTGCAGATTTCCTTTGCAAGCTTGCTTGGTTGGCCAAAAAGGGCGTATGCGTTTTTTCCTGAATATATTCAGGAAAAAACGCATACGCCCTTTTTGGCCAAGTGCATCATTGTGGACGTTCTGCCTCTTTTCCTATGCTTTACATGCAATTCCAGTCTACCTCCTGAAATCGGTTTCCTGCAATTCTGCCCCGCTTTCAAGTCCTCTTGGCAGCCTTACTTCAATATATTTTTGGACGATAGCTGTCATTTATAACTCTCCAGGTTTGTGAATAACAGTGCCCCTGAGCTCCTTTCTTCAACTCGCTTTCTTGTGAGCTGGCCGCAACACCGCAGGATTGCTTCAGGCCCTAGTGTGGTTCCGGCATGGCTCGCTGAGCCTTTGGTTAATTCCTCTTCCTGGTGGGAAATGAGAGTTAAATTTGCCCGTCCAGACAGCTCCAGCTACTCTCTCATTGGTTCTCCCTATTCCTGTTCATTTTCCGCAGAAATTGCAAACTGGGCCAAACAGGAGGTTAAAGGCACTGACTCTCCAAGTGGGGAGAGTGTTAGTAAAGCGTCTGGAATGTTGCACCCGAGTACCAGGGGACGAAAACTGAGACACATTTGAACACGTTTCCCGATCACACGGTGGATCATACTCTGGGTTCCACATGCATGTTTTAGCTGAAGGAAGAATCCCTTAAACCTGGAGAGTTGAGACCCATGGAATGGGTACCATGCAATATGACTTCAAATGGTCTGCATTTGCTCACCGAACCTCACCAATCCTATCACTGCTGCGTTTATGCCACTGTACACACGCTTGATTCTCTTTCGGAGACATATAAATCCATAGGTTTTAAGATTCTTACTAGTCAGGTATATTCTTAGGCGTTTAATATGGCGTGTTGAATCCACTTCGTTGAGAAAGGAGTACCTCTTCTCTGTTACATATTTGGCTTATGGAACGGCATCTGTGCTAATTTCAATCTCTGGTTTTATGCAGCAACCGAACCCACCTTTCCCCTTAAGCAAGCATAAGTTGGTTTTCTACATTTGAGACCCTGTTCCATTTTTGTAATTCAGTTCCTGTGTGGACAAGTTTACATTCCGTGTATTAGTGATATCTTATGATGTTTCTTTTTCTATGTGATTTATTTCACTTAGAATCATCGTACCTGAATCTACTCATTATGCTGCTAAGGGCCTGATGACATAGATTTCATTGCTGAGTGATATTGCATTGTACGTAAGTACCACAACTTCTTTATCCATTTCTCGCTTTCTGCGATATTGAACTTGTACCGTAAATGCGGTTCTTGTAAGCAGAGCCGTCCCAAACTTTGGGGTGGCTGTGTCTTTTTGATTTTAATTTCCCTAAGCTCTAGGACCATAAGTGGAAGTGCCCTAGGCTCTGTTGCTTTGTTTTTTAGATGTTTCAGGAAACACCATACACTTCTCCAGAGTGGCTGTTGACAATTTTCATCCTGCCCATCAGCATAACAAGGCTCCCAGTTCTCCATGGCCAGTCCTGCCTTTCTGGATTTTACACTTTTTTCAGATGGCCCTTTTGACCAGGGGGCAGTGAGACTTCATTGTATTGCAGATTTCCTTTGCAACCTTGCTTGGTTGGCCAAAAAGGGTGTATGCTTTTTTTCTTGAATATATTCAGGAAAAAACGCATACGCCCTTTTGGCCAAGTGCATCGTTGTGGACGTTCTGCCTCTTTTCCTATGCTTTACATGCAATTCCAGTCTACCTCCTGAAATCGGTTTCCTGCAATTCTGCCCCGCTTTCAAGTACTCTTGGCTGCCTTACTTCAATATATTTTTGGACGATAGCTGTCATTTATAACTCTGCAGGTTTGTGAATTACAGTGCCCCTGAGCTCCTTTCTTCAACTCGTTTTCTTGTGAGCTGGCCGCAACACCGAAGGATTGCTTCAGGCCCTAGTGTGGTTCCGGCATGGCACACTGAGCCTTTGGTTAATTCCACTTCCTGCTGGGAAATGAGAGTTAAATTTGCCCGTCCAGACACCTCCAGCTGCTCTCTCATTGGTTCTCCCTATTCCTGTTCCTTTTCCGCAGAAATTGCAAACTGGGCCAAACAGGAGTTTAAAGGCACTGACTCTCCAAGTGGGGAGAGTGTTAGTAAAGCGTCTGGAATGTTGCACCCGAGTACCAGGGGACGAAAACTGAGACACATTTGAACACGTTTCCTGATCACACGGTGGATCATACTCTGGGTTCCACATGCACGTTTTAGCTGAAGGAAGAATCCCTTAAACCTGGAGAGTTGAGAACGATGGAATGGGTACCATGCAATATGAATTCAAAGGGTCTGCATATGCTCACCGAACCTCACCAATCCTATCACTGCTGCTTTTATGTCGCTGTACACACACTGGATTCTCTTTTGGAGAGATATAAATCCATAGGTTTTAAGATTCTTACTAGTCAGGTATATTCTTAGGCGTTTAATATGGGGTGTTGAGTCCACTTCGTTGAGGAAGCAGTAGCTCTTCTCTATTACATATTTGGCTTATGGAAAGGTATCTGTGCTAATTTCAATCTCTGGTTTTATGCAGCACCCCAACTCACCTTTCCCTTTAAGCAAGCATAAGTTGGTTTTCTACATTTGAGACCCTATTCTGTTTTGTAATTCAGTTCCTGTGTAGCCAAGTTTACATTCCGTGTATTAGTGATACCTTATGATGTTTCTTTTTCTGTGTGACTTATTTCACTTAGAATCATCGTACCTGAATCCACTCATTATGCTGCTACTGGCCTGATGACATAGATTTCATTGCTGAGTGATATTGCATTGTACGTAAGTACCACAACTTCTTTATCCATTTTTCGCTTTCTGCGATATTGAACTTGTACCGTAAACGAGGTTCTTGTAAACAGAGCCGTCCCAAACTTTGGGGTGGCTGTGTCTTTTTGATTTTAATTTCCCTAAGCTATAGGACCATAAGTGGAAGTGCCCTAGGCTCTGTTGTTTTGTTTTTTAGATGTTTCAGGAAACACCATACACTTCTCCAGAGTGGCTGTTGGCAATTTGCATCACGCCCATCAGCATAACAAGGCTCCCAGTTCTCCATGGCCTGTCCTGCCTTTGTGGATTTTACACTTTTTTCAGATTGCCCTTTTGACCGGGGGGCAGTGAGACTTCATTGTAGTGCAGATTTCCTTTGCAAGCTTGCTTGGTTGGCCAAAAAGGGCGTATGCGTTTTTTCCTGAATATATTCAGGAAAAAACGCATACGCCCTTTTTGGCCAAGTGCATCATTGTGGACGTTCTGCCTCTTTTCCTATGCTTTACATGCAATTCCAGTCCACCTCCGGAAATCGGATTCCTGCAATTCTGCCCCGCTTTCAACTCCTCTTGGCAGCCTTACTTCAATATATTTTTGGACGATAGCTGTCATTTAGAACTATGCAGGTTTGTGAATGACAGTGCCCCTGAGCTCCTTTCTTCAACTCGCTTTCTAGTGAGCTGGCCGCAACACCGCAGGATTGCTTCAGGCCCTAGTGTGGTTTCGGCATGGCTCGCTGAGCCTTTGGTTAATTTCTCTTCCTGGTGGGAAATGAGAGTAAAATTTGCCCGTCCAGACACCTCCCGCTACTCTCTCATTGGTTCTCCCTATTCCTGTTCATTTTCCGCAGAAATTGCAAACTGGGCCAAACGAGTTTAAAGGCACTGACTCTCCAAGTGGGGAGAGTATTAGTAAAGCGTCTGGAATGTTGCACCCGAGTACCAGGGGACAAAAACTGAGACACATTTGAACACGTTTCCCGATCACATGGTGGATCATACTCTGGGTTCCACATGCATGTTTTAGCTGAAGGAAGAATCCCTTAAACCTGGAGAGTTGAGAACCATGGAATGGGTACCATGCAATATGACTTCAAAGGGTCTGCGTTTCCTCACCGAACCTCACCAATCCTATCACTGCTGCGTTTATGCCGCTGTACACATGCTTGATTCTCTTTCAGAGACATATAAATCCATAGGTTTTAAGATTCTTACTAGTCAGGTATATTCTTAGGCGTTTAATATGGGGTGTTGAGTCCACTTCGTTGAGCAAGCAGTAGCTCTTGTCTATTACATATTTGGCTTATGGAAAGGTATCTGTGCTAATTTCAACCTCTGGTTTTATGCAGTACCCTAACTCACCTTTCCCCTTAAGCAAGCATAAGTTGGTTTTCTACATTGGAGACCCTATTCTGTTTTGTAATTCAGTTCCTGTGTAGCCAAGTTTACATTCCGTGTATTAGTGATATCTTATGATGCTTCTTTTTCTGTGTGAATTATTTCACTTAGAATCATCGTACCTGAATCCAGTCATTATGCTGCTAAGGGCCTGATGACATAGATTTCATTGCTGAGTGATATTGCATTGTACGTAAGTACCACAACTTCTTTATCCATTTCTCGCTTTCTGCGATATTGAACTTGTACCGTAAACGAGGTTCTTGTAAACAGAGCTGTCCCAAACTTTGGGGTGGCTGTGTCTTTTTGATTTTAATTTCCCTAAGCTATAGGACCATAAGTGGAAGTGCCCTATGCTCTGTTGCTTTGTTTTTTAGATGTTTCAGGAAACACCATACACTTCTCCAGAGTGGCTGTTTGCAATTTACATCCCGCCCATCAGCATAAGAAGGCTCCCAGTTCTCCATGGCCTGTCCTGCCTTTCTGGATTTTACACTTTTTTTAGATGACCCTTTTGACCGGGGGGGCAGTGAGACTTCATTGTATTGCAGATTTCCTTTGCAAGCTTGCTTGGTTGGCCAAAAAGTGGGTATGCATTTTTTCCTGAATATATTCAGGAAAAAACGCATATGCCCTTTTTGGCCAAGTGCATCATTGTGGACGTTCTGCCTCTTTTCCTATGCTTTACATGCAATTCCAGTCTACCTCCTGAAATCGGTTTCCTGCAATTCTGCCCCTCTTTCAAGTACTCTTGGCTGCCTTACTTCAATATATTTTTGGATGATAGCTGTCATTTATAACTCTGCAGGTTTGTGAAGTACAGTGCCCCTGAGCTCCTTCCTTCATCTCGCTTTCTTGTGAGCTGGCCGCAACACCGCAAGATTGCTTCAGGCCCTAGTGTGGTTCCAGCACAGCAGGCTTAGCCTTTGGTTAATTCCTCTTCCTCTTGGGAAAAGAGAGTTAAATTTGCCCGTCCAGACAGCTCCAGCTACTCTCTCATTGGTTCTCCCTATTCCTGTTCATTTTCCGCAGAAATTGCACACTTGGCCAAACAGGAGGTTAAAGGCGCTGACTCTCCAAGTGAGGAGAGTTTTAGTAAAGCGTCTGGAATGTTGCACCCGAGTACCAGGGGACGAAAACTGAGACACATTTGAACACGTTTCCCGATCACACGGTGGATCATACTCTGGGTTCCACATGCATGTTTTAGCTGAAGGAAGAATACCTTGCTCCGGGAGAGTTGGGACCCATGGAATGGGTACCATGCAATATGACTTCAAAGGGTCTGCATTTGCTCACTGAACCTCAACAATCCTATCACTGCTGCGTTCATGCCACTGTACACACGCTTGATTCTCTTTCGGAGACATATAAATCCATAGGTTTTAAGATTCTTACTAGTCAGGTATATTCTTAGGCATTTAATATGGCGTGTTGAATCCACTTCGTTGAGAAAGGAGCACCTCTTCTCTATTACATATTTGGATAATGGAACGGCATCTGTGCTAATTTCAATCTCTGGTTTTATGCAGCAACCCAACCCACCTTTCCCCTTAAGCAAGCATAAGTTGGTTTTCTACATTTGAGACCCTGTTCTATTTTGTAATTCAGTTCCTGTGTGGACAAGTTTACATTCCGTGTATTAGTGACATCTTATGATGTTTCTTTTTCTGTGTGATTTATTTCACTTAGAATCATCGTACCTGAATCTACTCATTATGCTGCTACTGGCCTGATGACATAGATTTCATTGCTGAGTGATATTGCATTGTACGTAAGTACCACAACTTCTTTATCCATTTTTCACTTTCTGCGATATTGAACTTGTACCGTAAACGAGGTTCTTGTAAGCAGAGCCGTCCCAAACTTTGAGTGGCTGTGTCTTTTTGATTTTAATTTCCCTAAGCTCTAGGACCATAAGTGGAAGTGCCCTAGGCTCTGTTGCTTTGTTTTTTAGATGTTTCAGGAAACACCATACACTTCTCCAGAGTGGCTGTTGACAATTTACATCCTGCGCATCAGCATAACAAGGTTCCCAGTTCTCCATGGCCAGTCCTGCCTTTCTGGATTTTACACATTTTTCAGATGGCCCTTTTGACCGGGGGGCAGTGAGACTTCATTGTAGTGCAGATTTCCTTTGCAACCTTGCTTGGTTGGCCAAAAAGGGTGTATGCTTTTTTTCTTGAATATATTCAGGAAAAAACGCATACGCCCTTTTGGCCAAGTGCATCGTTGTGGACGTTCTGCCTCTTTTCCTATGCTTTACATGCAATTCCAGTCTACCTCCTGAAATCGGTTTCCTGCAATTCTGCCCCGCTTTCAAGTACTCTTGGCTGCCTTACTTCAATATATTTTTGGACGATAGCTGTCATTTATAACTCTGCAGGTTTGTGAATTACAGTGCCCCTGAGCTCCTTTCTTCAACTCGTTTTCTTGTGAGCTGGCCGCAACACCGAAGGATTGCTTCAGGCCCTAGTGTGGTTCCGGCATGGCACACTGAGCCTTTGGTTAATTCCACTTCCTGCTGGGAAATGAGAGTTAAATTTGCCCGTCCAGACACCTCCAGCTACTCTCTCATTGGTTCTCCCTATTCCTGTTCATTTTCCGCAGAAATTGCAAACTGGGCCAAACAGGAGGTTAAAGGCACTGACTCTCCAAGTGGGGAGAGTGTTAGTAAACCGTCTGGAATATTGCACCCGAGTACCAGGGGACGAAAACTGAGACACATTTGAACACGTTTCCCGATCACACGGTGGATCATACTCTGGGTTCCACATGCACGTTTTAGCTGAAGGAAGAATCCCTTAAACCTGGAGAGTTGAGAACGATGGAATGGGTACCATGCAATATGAATTCAAAGGGTCTGCATATGCTCACCGAACCTCACCAATCCTATCACTGCAGCTTTTATGTCGCTGTACACACACTGGATTCTCTTTTGGAGAGATATAAATCCATAGGTTTTAAGATTCTTACTAGTCAGGTATATTCTTAGGCGTTTAATATGGGGTGTTGAGTCCACTTCGTTGAGGAAGCAGTAGCTCTTCTCTATTACATATTTGGCTTATGGAAATGTATCTGTGCTAATTTCAATCTCTGGTTTTATGCAGCACCCCAACTCACCTTTCCCCTTAAGCAAGCATAAGTTGGTTTTCTACATTTGAGACCCTATTCTGTTTTGTAATTCAGTTCCTGTGTAGCCAAGTTTACATTCCATGTATTAGTGATACCTTATGATGTTTCTTTTTCTGTGTGACTTATTTCACTTAGAATCATCGTACCTGAATCCACTCATTATGCTGCTACTGGCCTGATGACATAGATTTCATTGCTGAGTGATATTGCATTGTACGTAAGTACCACAACTTCTTTATCCATTTTTCGCTTTCTGCGATATTGAACTTGTACCGTAAACGAGGTTCTTGTAAACAGAGCCGTCCCAAACTTTGGGGTGGCTGTGTCTGTTTGATTTTAATTTCCCTAAGCTATAGGACCATAAGTGGAAGTGCCCTAGGCTCTGTTGCTTTGTTTTTTAGATGTTTCAGGAAACACCATACACTTCTCCAGAGTGGCTGTTGGCAATTTACATCCCGCCTATCAGCATAAGAAGGCTCCCAGTTCTCCATGGCCTGTCCTGCCTTTCTGGATTTTACACTTTTTTCAGATGGCCCTTTTGACCGGGGGGCAGTGAGACTTCATTGTAGTGCAGATTTCCTTTGCAAGCTTGCTTGGTTGGCCAAAAAGGGCGTATGCGTTTTTTCCTGAATATATTCAGGAAAAAACACATACGCCCTTTTTGGCCAAGTGCATCATTGTGGACGTTCTGCCTCTTTTCCTATGCTTTACATGCAATTCCAGTCTACCTCCGGAAATCGGTTTCCTGCAATTCTGCCCCGCTTTCAAGTCCTCTTGGCAGCCTTACTTCAATATATTTTTGGACGATAGCTGTCATTTAGAACTATGCAGGTTTGTGAATGACAGTGCCCCTGAGCTCCTTTCTTCAACTCGCTTTCTTGTGAGCTGGCCGAAACACCGCAGGATTGCTTCAGGCCCTAGTGTGGTTTCGGCATGGCTCACTGAGCCTTTGGTTAATTTCTCTTCCTGGTTGGAAATGAGAGTAAAATTTGCCCGTCCAGACAGCTCCCGCTACTCTCTCATTGGTTCTCCCTATTCCTGTTCATTTTCCGCAGAAATTGCAAACTGGGCCAAACAAGAGTTTAAAGGCACTGACTCTCCAAGTGGGGAGAGTGTTAGTAAAGCGTCTGGAATGTTGCACCCGAGTACCAGGGGACGAAAACTGAGACACATTTGAACACGTTTCCCGATCACACGGTGGATCATACTCTGGGTTCCACATGCATGTTTTAGCTGAAGGAAGAATCCCTTAAACCTGGAGAGTTGAGACCCATGCAATGGGTACCATGCAATATGACTTCAAAGGGTCTGCATTTGCTCACCAAACCTCACCAATCTGATCACTGCTGCGTTTATGCCACTGTACACATGCTGGATTCTCTTTCGGAGACATATAAATCCATAGGTTTTAAGATTCTTACTAGTCAGGTATATTCTTAGGCGTTTAATATGGGGTGTTGAGTCCACTTCGTTGAGGAAGCAGTAGCTCTTGTCTATTACATATTTGGCTTATGGAAAGGTATCTGTGCTAATTTCAATATCTGGTTTTATGCAGCACCCCAACTCACCTTTCCCCTTAAGCAAGCATAAGTTGGTTTTCTACATTTGAGACCCTATTCTGTTTTGTAATTCTGTTCCTGTGTAGCCAAGTTTACATTCCGTGTATTAGTGATACCTTATGATGTTTCTTTTTCTGTGTGACTTATTTCACTTAGAATCATCGTACCTGAATCCACTCATTATGCTTCTACTGGCCTGATGACATAGATTTCATTGCTGAGTGATATTGCATTGTACGTAAGTAGCACAACTTCTTTATCCATTTTTCGCTTTCTGCGATATTGAACTTGTACCGTAAACGAGGTTCTTGTAAACAGAGCCGTCCCAAACTTTGGGGTGGCTGTGTCTTTTTGATTTTAATTTCCCTAAGCTATAGGACCATAAGTGGAAGTGCCCTAGGCTCTGTTGCTTTGTTTTTTAGATGTTTCAGGAAACACCATACACTTCTCCAGAGTGGCTGTTGGCAATTTACATCCCGCCCATCAGTCTAACTAGGCTCCCAGTTCTCCATGGCCTGTCCTGCCTTTCTGGATTTTACACTTTCTTCAGATGGCTCTTTTGACCGGGGGGCAGTGAGACTTCATTGTAGTGCAGATTTCCTTTGCAAGCTTGCTTGGTTGGCCAAAAAGGGCGTATGCGTTTTTTCCTGAATATATTCAGGAAAAAACGCATACGCCCTTTTTGGCCAAGTGCATCATTGTGGACGTTCTGCCTCTTTTCCTATGCTTTACATGCAATTCCAGTCTACCTCCTGAAATCGGTTTCCTGCAATTCTGCCCCGCTTTCAAGTCCTCTTGGCAGCTTACTTCAATATATTTTTGGACGATAGCTGTCATTTAGAACTCTGCAGGTTTGTGAATGACAGTGCCCCTGAGCTCCTTTCTTCAACTCGCTTTCTTGTGAGCTGGCCGCAACACCGCAGGATTGCTTCAGGCCCTAGTGTGGTTTCGGCATGGCTCGCTGAGCCTTTGGTTAATTTCTCTTCCTGGTGGGAAATGAGAGTAAAATTTGCCCGTCCAGACAGCTCCCGCTACTCTCTCATTTGTTCTCCCTATTCCTGTTCATTTTCCACAGAAATTTCAAACTGGGCCAAACAGGAGGTTAAAGGCACTGACTCTCCAAGTGGGGAGAATGTTAGTAAAGCGTCTGGAATGTTGCACCCGAGTACCAGGGGACGAAAACTGAGACACATTTGAACACGTTTCCCGATCACATTGTGGATCATACTCTGGGTTCCACATGCATGTTTTAGCTGAAGGAAGAATCCCTTAAACCTGGAGAGTTGAGAACCATGGTATGGGTACCATGCAATATGACTTCAAAGGGTCTGCATTTGCTCACCGAACTTCACCAATCCTATCACTGCTGCGTTTATGCCGCTGTACACACGCTTGATTCTCTTTCGGAGACATATAAATCCATAGGTTTTAAGATTCTTACTAGTCAGGTATATTCTTAGGCGTTTAATATGGGGTGTTGAGTCCACTTCGTTGAGCAAGCAGTAGCTCTTGTCTATTACATATTTGGCTTATGGAAAGGTATCTGTGCTAATTTCAATCTCTGGTTTTATGCAGCACCCCAACTCACCTTTCCCCTTAAGCAAGCATAAGTTGGTTTTCTACATTTGAGACCCTATTCTGTTTTGTAATTCAGTTCCTGTGTAGCCAAGTTTACATTCCATGTATTAGTGATACCTTATGATGTTTCTTTTTCTGTGTGACTTATTTCACTTAGAATCATCGTACCTGAATCCACTCATTATGCTGCTACTGGCCTGATGACATAGATTTCATTGCTGAGTGATATTGCATTGTACGTAAGTACCACAACTTCTTTATCCATTTTTCGCTTTCTGCGATATTGAACTTGTACCGTAAACGAGGTTCTTGTAAACAGAGCCGTCCCAAACTTTGGGGTGGCTGTGTCTGTTTGATTTTAATTTCCCTAAGCTATAGGACCATAAGTGGAAGTGCCCTAGGCTCTGTTGCTTTGTTTTTTAGATGTTTCAGGAAACACCATACACTTCTCCAGAGTGGCTGTTGGCAATTTACATCCCGCCTATCAGCATAAGAAGGCTCCCAGTTCTCCATGGCCTGTCCTGCCTTTCTGGATTTTACACTTTTTTCAGATGGCCCTTTTGACCGGGGGGCAGTGAGACTTCAAGGTAGTGCAGATTTCCTTTGCAAGCTTGCTTGGTTGGCCAAAAAGGGCGTATGCGTTTTTTCCTGAATATATTCAGGAAAAAACGCATACGCCCTTTTTGGCCAAGTGCATCATTGTGGACGTTCTGCCTCTTTTCCTATGCTTTACATGCAATTCCAGTCTACCTCCTGAAATCGGTTTCCTGCAATTCTGCCCCGCTTTCAAGTCCTCTTGGCAGCCTTACTTCAATATATTTTTGGACGATAGCTGTCATTTAGAACTCTGCAGGTTTGTGAATGACAGTGCCCCTGAGCTCCTTTCTTCAACTCGCTTTCTTGTGAGCTGGCCGCAACACCGCAGGATTGCTTCAGTCCCTAGTGTGGTTTCGGCATGGCTCGCTGAGCCTTTGGTTAATTTCTCTTCCTGGTGGGAAATGAGAGTAAAATTTGCCCGTCCAGACAGCTCCCGCTACTCTCTCATTGGTTCTCCCTATTCCTGTTCCTTTTCCACAGAAATTTCAAACTGGGCCAAACAGGAGGTTAAAGGCACTGACTCTCCAAGTGGGGAGAATGTTAGTAAAGCGTCTGGAATGTTGCACCCGAGTACCAGGGGACGAAAACTGAGACACATTTGAACACGTTTCCCGATCACACGGTGGATCATACTCTGGGTTCCACATGCATGTTTTAGCTGAAGGAAGAATCCCTTAAACCTGGAGAGTTGAGAACCATGGAATGGGTACCATGCAATATGACTTCAAAGGGTCTGCATTTGCTCACCGAACCTCACCAATCCTATCACTGCTGCGTTTATGCCGCTGTACACACGCTTGATTCTCTTTCGGAGACATATAAATCCATAGGTTTTAAGATTCTTACTAGTCAGGTATATTCTTAGGCGTTTAATATGGGGTGTTGAGTCCACTTCGTTGAGCAAGCAGTAGCTCTTGTCTATTATATATTTGGCTTATGGAAAGGTATCTGTGCTAATTTCAATCTCTGGTTTTATGCAGCACCCCAACTCACCTTTCCCCTTAAGTAAGAATAAGTTGGTTTTCTACATTTGAGAACCTATTCTGTTTTGTAATTCAGTTCCTGTGTAGCCAAGTTTACATTCCGTGTATTAGTGATATCTTATGATGTTTCTTTTTCTGTGTGACTTATTTCACTTAGAATCATCGTACCTGAATCCACTCATTATGCTGCTACTGGCCTGATGACATAGATTTCATTGCTGAGTGATATTGCATTGTACGTAAGTACCACAACTTCTTTATCCATTTTTCGCTTTCTGCGATATTGAACTTGTACCGTAAACGAGGTTCTTGTAAACAGAGCCATCCCAAACTTTGGGGTGGCTGTGTCTTTTTGATTTTAATTTCCCTAAGCTATAGGACCATAAGTGGAAGTGCCCTAGGCTCTGTTGCTTTGTTTTTTAGATGTTTCAGGAAACACCATACACTTCTCCAGAGTGGCTGTTGGCAATTTACATCCCGCCCATCAGCATAAGAAGGCTTCCAGTTCTTCATGGCCTGTCCTGCCTTTCTGGATTTTACACTTTTTTCAGATGGCCCTTTTGACCGGGGGGCAGTGAGACTTCATTGTAGTGCAGATTTCCTTTGCAAGCTTGCTTGGTTGGCCAAAAAGGGCGTATGCGTTTTTTCCTGAATATATTCAGGAAAAAACGCATACGCCCTTTTTGGCCAAGTGCATCATTGTGGACGTTCTGCCTCTTTTCCTATGCTTTACATGCAATTCCAGTCTACCTCCGGAAATCGGTTTCCTGCAATTCTGCCCCGCTTTCAAGTCCTCTTGGCCGCCTTACTTCAATATATTTTTGGACGATAGCTGTCATTTAGAACTATGCAGGTTTGTGAATGACAGTGCCCCTGAGCTCCTTTCTTCAACTCGCTTTCTTGTGAGCTGGCCGCAACACCGCAGGATTGCTTCAGGCCCTAGTGTGGTTTCGGCATGGCTCACTGAGCCTTTGGTTAATTTCTCTTCCTGGTGGGAAATGAGAGTAAAATTTGCCCGTCCAGACAGCTCCCGCTACTCTCTCATTGGTTCTCCCTATTCCTGTTCATTTTCCGCAGAAATTGCAAACTGGGCCAAACAAGAGTTTAAAGGCACTGACTCTCCAAGTGGGGAGAGTGTTAGTAAAGCGTCTGGAATGTTGCACCCGAGTACCAGGGGACGAAAACTGAGACACATTTGAACACGTTTCCCGATCACATGGTGGATCATACTCTGGGTTCCACATGCATGTTTTAGCTGAAGGAAGAATCCCTTAAACCTGGAGAGTTGAGACCCATGCAATGGGTACCATGCAATATGACTTCAAAGGGTCTGCATTTGCTCACCAAACCTCACCAATCTGATCACTGCTGCGTTTATGCCACTGTACACATGCTGGATTCTCTTTCGGAGACATATAAATCCATAGGTTTTAAGATTCTTACTAGTCAGGTATATTCTTAGGCGTTTAATATGGGGTGTTGAGTCCACTTCGTTGAGGAAGCAGTAGCTCTTGTCTATTACATATTTGGCTTATGGAAAGGTATCTGTGCTAATTTCAATCTCTGGTTTTATGCAGCACCCCAACTCACCTTTCCCCTTAAGCAAGCATAAGTTGGTTTTCTACATTTGAGACCCTATTCTGTTTTGTAATTCTGTTCCTGTGTAGCCAAGTTTACATTCCGTGTATTAGTGATACCTTATGATGTTTCTTTTTCTGTGTGACTTATTTCACTTAGAATCATCGTACCTGAATCCACTCATTATGCTGCTACTGGCCTGATGACATAGATTTCATTGCTGAGTGATATTGCATTGTACGTAAGTAGCACAACTTCTTTATCCATTTTTCGCTTTCTGCGATATTGAACTTGTACCGTAAACGAGGTTCTTGTAAACAGAGCCGTCCCAAACTTTGGGGTGGCTGTGTCTTTTTGATTTTAATTTCCCTAAGCTATAGGACCATAAGTGGAAGTGCCCTAGGCTCTGTTGCTTTGTTTTTTAGATGTTTCAGGAAACACCATACACTTCTCCAGAGTGGCTGTTGGCAATTTACATCCCGCCCATCAGTCTAACTAGGCTCCCAGTTCTCCATGGCCTGTCCTGCCTTTCTGGATTTTACACTTTTTTCAGATGGCTCTTTTGACCGGGGGGCAGTGAGACTTCATTGTAGTGCAGATTTCCTTTGCAAGCTTGCTTGGTTGGCCAAAAAGGGCGTATGCGTTTTTTCCTGAATATATTCAGGAGAAAACGCATACGCCCTTTTTGGCCAAGTGCATCATTGTGGACGTTCTGCCTCTTTTCCTATGCTTTACATGCAATTCCAGTCTACCTCCTGAAATCGGTTTCCTGCAATTCTGCCCCGCTTTCAAGTCCTCTTGGCAGCTTACTTCAATATATTTTTGGACGATAGCTGTCATTTAGAACTCTGCATGTTTGTGAATGACAGTGCCCCTGAGCTCCTTTCTTCAACTCGCTTTCTTGTGAGCTGGCCGCAACACCGCAGAATTGCATCAGGCCCTAGTGTGGTTCCGGCATGGCTCGCTGAGCCTTTGGTTAATTTCTCTTCCTGGTGGGAAATGAGAGTTAAATTTGCTCGTCCAGACAGCTCCTGCTACTCTCTCATTGGTTCTCCCTATTCCTGTTCATTTTCCGCAGAAATTGCAAACTGGGCCAAACAGGAGTTTAAAGGCACTGACTCTCCAAGTGGGGAGAGTGTTAGTAAAGCGTCTGGAATGTTGCACCCGAGTACCAGGGGACGAAAACTGAGACACATTTGAACACGTTTCCCGATCACACGGTGGATCATACTCTGGGTTCCACATGCATGTTTTAGCTGAAGGAAGAATCCCTTAAACCTGGAGAGTTGAGACCCATGGAATGGGTACCATGCAATATGACTTCAAAGGGTCTGCATTTGCTCACCGAACCTCACCAATCCTATCACTGCTGCGTTTATGCCGCTGTACACACGCTTGATTCTCTTTCGGAGACATATAAATCCATAGGTTTTAACATTCTTACTAGTCAGGTATATTCTTAGGCGTTTAATATGGGGTGTTGAGTCCACTTCGTTGAGCAAGCAGTAGCTCTTGTCTATTACATATTTGGCTTATGGAAAGATATCTGTGCTAATTTCAATCTCTGGTTTTATGCAGCACCCCAACTCACCTTTCCCCTTAAGCAAGCATAAGTTGGTTTTCTACATTTGAGACCCTATTCTGTTTTGTAATTCAGTTCCTGTGTAGCCAAGTTTACATTCCGTGTATTAGTGATACCTTATGATGTTTCTTTTTCTGTGTGACTTATTTCACTTAGAATCATCGTACCTGAATCCACTCATTATGCTGCTACTGGCCTGATGACATAGATTTCATTGCTGAGTGATATTGCATTGTACGTAAGTACCACAACTTCTTTATCCATTTTTCGCTTTCTGCGATATTGAACTTGTACCGTAAACGAGGTTCTTGTAAACAGAGCCGTCCCAAACTTTGGGGTGGCTGTGTCTTTTTGATTTTAATTTCCTTAAGCTCTAGGACCATAAGTGGAAGTGCCCTAGGCTCTGTTGCTTTGTTTTTTAGATGTTTCAGGAAACACCATACACTTCTCCAGAGTGGCTGTTGGCAATTTACATCCCGCCCATCAGCATAAGAAGGCTCCCAGTTCTCCATGGCCTGTCCTGCCTTTGTGGATTTTACACTTTTTTCAGATGGCCCTTTTGACCAGGGGGCAGTGAGACTTCATTGTAGTGCAGATTTCCTTTGCAAGCTTGCTTGGTTGGCCAAAAAGGGCGTATGCGTTTTTTCCTGAATATATTCAGGAAAAAACGCATACGCCCTTTTTGGCCAAGTGCATCATTGTGGACGTTCTGCCTCTTTTCCTATGCTTTACATGCAATTCCAGTCTACCTCCTGAAATCGCTTTCCTGCAATTCTGCCCCGCTTTCAAGTCCTCTTGGCAGCCTTACTTCAATATATTTTTGGACGATAGCTGTCATTTATAACTCTGCAGGTTTGTGAATTACAGGGCCCCTGAGCTCCTTTCTTCAACTCGCTTTCTTGTGAGCTGGCCGCAACACCGCAGGATTGCTTCAGGCCCTAGTGTGGTTCCGGCATGGCTCGCTGAGCCTTTGGTTATTCCCTCTTCCTGGTGGGAAATGAGAGTTAAATTTGCCTGTCCAGACACCTCCAGCTAGTCTCTCATTGGTTCTCCCTATTCCTGTTCATTTTCCGCAGAAATTGCAAACTGGGCCAAACAGGAGGTTAAAGGCACTGACTCTCCAAGTGGGGAGAGTGTTAGTAAAGCGTCTGGAATGTTGCACCCGAGTACCAGGGGACGAAATCTGAGACACATTTGAACACGTTTCCCGATCACACGGTGGATCATACTCTGGGTTCCACATGCATGTTTTAGCTGAAGGAAGAATCCCTTAAACCTGGAGAGTTGAGAACCATGGTATGGGTACCATGCAATATGACTTCAAAGGGTCTGCATTTGCTCACCGAACTTCAGCAATCCTATCACTGCTGCGTTTATGCCGCTGTACACACGCTGGATTCTCTTTCGGAGACATATAAATCCATAGGTTTTAAGATTCTTACTAGTCAGGTATATTCTTAGGCGTTTAATATGGGGTGTTGAGTCCACTTCGTTGAGCAAGCAGTAGCTCTTGTCTATTATATATTTGGCTTATGGAAAGGTATCTGAGCTAATTTCAATCTCTGGTTTTATGCAGCACCCCAACTCACCTTTCCCCTTAAGTAAGCATAAGTTGGTTTTCTACATTTGAGACCCTATTCTGTTTTGTAATTCAGTTCCTGTGTAGCCAAGTTTACATTCCGTGTATTAGTGATATCTTATGATGTTTCTTTTTCTGTGTGACTTATTTCACTTAGAATCATCGTACCTGAATCCACTCATTATGCTGCTACTGGCCTGATGACATAGATTTCATTGCTGAGTGATATTGCATTGTACGTAAGTACCACAACTTCTTTATCCATTTTTCGCTTTCTGCGATATTGAACTTGTACCGTAAACGAGGTTCTTGTAAACAGAGCCGTCCCAAACTTTGGGGTGGCTGTGTCTTTTTGATTTTAATTTCCCTAAGCTATAGGACCATAAGTGGAAGTGCCCTAGGCTCTGTTGCTTTGTTTTTTAGATGTTTCAGGAAACACCATACACTTCTCCAGAGTGGCTGTTTGCAATATACATCCCGCCCATCAGCATAAGAAGGCTCCCAGTTCTCCATGGCCTGTCCTGCCTTTGTGGATTTTAAACTTTTTTCAGATGGCCCTTTTGACCGGGGGGCAGTGAGACTTCATTGTAGTGCAGATTTCCTTTGCAAGCTTGCTTGGTTGGCCAAAAAGGGCGTATGCGTTTTTTCCTGAATATATTCAGGAAAAAACGCATACGCCCTTTTTGGCCAAGTGCATCATTGTGGACGTTCTGCCTCTTTTCCTATGCTTTACATGCAATTCCAGTCTACCTCCTGAAATCGGTTTCCTGCAATTCTGTCCCGCTTTCAAGTCCTCTTGGCAGCCTTACTTCAATATATTTTTGGACGATAGCTGTCATGTATAACTCTGCAGGTTTGTGAATAACAGTGACCCTGAGCTCCTTTCTTCAACTCGTTTTCTTGTGAGCTGGCCGCAACACTGCAGGATTGCTTCAGGCCCTAGTGTGGTTCCGGCACGGCAGGCTGAGCCTTTGGTTAATTCCTCTTCCTGGTGGGAAATGAGAGTTAAATTTGCCCGTCCAGACACCTCCAGCTAGTCTCTCATTGGTTCTCCCTATTCCTGTTCATCTTCAGCAGAATTTGCAAATTGGGCCAAACAGGAGGTTAAAGGCACTGACTCTCCAAGTGGGGAGAGTGTTAGTAAAGTGTCTGGAATGTTGCACCCGAGTACCAGGGGACGAAATCTGAGACACATTTGAACACGTTTCCCGATCACACGGTGGATCATACTCTGGGTTCCACATGCATGTTTTAGCTGAAGGAAGAATCCCTTAAACCTGGAGAGTTGAGAACCATGGAATGGGTACCATGCAATATGACTTCAAAGGGTCTGCATTTGCTCACCGAACCTCACCAATCCTATCACTGCTGCGATTATCCTGCTGTACACACGCTTGGTTCTCTTTCAGAGACATATAAATCCATAGGTTTTAAGATTCTTACTAGTCAGGTATATTCTTAGGCGTTTAATATGGGGTGTTGAGTCCACTTCGTTGAGCAAGCAGTAGCTCTTGTCTATTACATATTTGGCTTATGGAAAGGTGTCTGTGCTAATTTCAATCTCTAGTTTTCTGCAGCACCCCAACTCACCTTTCCCCTTAAGCAAGCATAAGTTGGTTTTCTACATTTGAGACCCTATTCTGTTTTGTAATTCAGTTCCTGTGTAGCCTAGTTTACAATCTGTGTATTAGTGATATCTTATGATGTTTCTTTTTCTGTGTGACTTATTTCACTTAGAATCATCGTACCTGAATCCACTCATTATGCTGCTACTGGCCTGATGACATAGATTTCATTGCTGAGTGATATTACATTTTACGTAAGTACCAGAACTTCTTTGTCCATTTTTCGCTTTCTGCGATATTGAACTTGAACCGTAAACGAGGTTCTTGTAAACAGAGCCATTCCAAACTTTGGGGTGGCTGTGTCTTTTTGATTTTAATTTCCCTAATCTATAGGACCATAAGTGGAAGTGCCCTAGGCTCTGTTGCTTTGTTTTTCACATGTTTCAGGAAACACCATACACTTCTCCTGAGTGGCTGTTGGCAATTTACATCCCGCCCATCAGCCTAAGTAGGCTCCCAGTTCTCCATGGTCTGTCCTGCCTTTCTGGATTTTACACTTTTTTCAGATGGCCCTTTTGACCAGGGGGCAGTGAGACTTCATTGTAGTGCAGATTTCCTTTGCAAGCTTGCTTGGTTGGCCAAAAAGGGCGTATGCGTTTTTTCCTGAATATATTCAGGAAAAAACGCATACGCCCTTTTTGGCCAAGTGCATCATTGTGGACGTTCTGCCTCTTTTCCTATGCTTTACATGCAATTCCAGTCTACCTCCGGAAATCGGTTTCCTGCAATTCTGCCCCGCTTTCAATTCCTCTTGGCAGCCTTACTTCAATATATTTTTGGACGATAGCTGTCATTTATAACTCTGCAGGTTTGTGAATAACAGTGCCCCTGAGCTCCTTTCTTCATCTCGCTTTCTTGTGAGCTGGCCGCAACACCGCAGGATTGTTTCAGGCCCTAGTGTAGTTTCGGCATGGCTCGCTGAGCCTTTGGTTAATTCCTCTTCCTGGTGGGAAATGAGAGTTAAATTTGCCCGTCCATACACCTCCAGCTAGTCTCTCATTGGTTCTCCCTATTCCTGTACATTTTCCGCAGAAATTGCAAACTGGGCCAAACAGGAGGTTAAAGGCACTGACTCTCCAAGTGGGGAGAGTGTTAGTAAAGCGTCTGGAATGTTGCACCCGAGTACCAGGGGACGAAAACTGAGACACATTTGAACACGTTTCCCGATCACACGGTGGATCATACTCTGGGTTCCACATGCATGTTTTAGCTGAAGGAAGAATCCCTTAAACCTGGAGAGTTGAGACCCATGGAATGGGTACCATGCAATATGACTTCAAAGGGTCTGCATTTGCTCACCGAACCTCACCAATCCTATCACTGCTGCGTTTATGCCGCTGTACACACGCTTGATTCTCTTTCGGAGACCTATAAATCCATAGGTTTTAAGATTCTTACTAGTCAGGTATATTCTTAGGCGTTTAATATGGGGTGTTGAGTCCACTTCGTTGAGCAAGCAGTAGCTCTTGTCTATTACATATTTGGCTTATGGAAAGGTATCTGTGCTAATTTCAATCTCTGGTTTTATGCAGCACCCCAACTCACCTTTCCCCTTAAGCAAGCATAAGTTGGTTTTCTACATTTGAGGCCCTATTCTGTTTTGTACTTCAGTTCCTGTGTAGCCAAGTTTACATTCCGTGTATTAGTGATACCTTATGATGTTTCTTTTTCTGTGTGACTTATTTCACTTAGAATCATCGTACCTGAATCCACTCATTATGCTGCTACTGGCCTGATGACATAGATTTCATTGCTGAGTGATATTGCATTGTACGTAAGTACCACAACTTCTTTATCCATTTTTCGCTTTCTGCGATATTGAACTTGTACCGTAAACGAGGTTCTTGTAAACAGAGCCGTCCCAAACTTTGGGGTGGCTGTGTCTTTTTGATTTTAATTTCCCTAAGCTATAGGACCATAAGTGGAAGTGCCCTAGGCTCTCTTGCTTTGTTTTTTAGATGTTTCAGGAAACACCATACACTTCTCCAGAGTGGCTGTTGGCAATTTACATCCCGCCCATCAGCATAACAAGGCTCCCAGTTCTCCATGGCCTGTCCTGCCTTTCTGGATTTTACACTTTTTTCAGATGGCCCTTTTGACCGGGGGGCAGTGAGACTTCATTGTAGTGCAGATTTCCTTTGCAAGCTTGCTTGGTTGGCCAAAAAGGGCGTATGCGTTTTTTCCTGAATATATTCAGGAAAAAACGCATACGCCCTTTTTGGCCAAGTGCATCATTGTGGACGTTCTGCCTCTTTTCCTATGCTTTACATGCAATTCCAGTCTACCTCCTGAAATCGGTTTCCTGCAATTCTGCCCCGCTTTCAAGTCCTCTTGGCAGCCTTACTTCAATATATTTTTGGACGATAGCTGTCATTTATAACTCTGCAGGTTTGTGAATTACAGTGCCCCTGAGCTCCTTTCTTCAACTCGCTTTCTTGTGAGCTGGCCGCAACACCGCAGGATTGCTTCAGGCCCTAGTGTGGTTCCGGCATGGCTCGCTGAGCCTTTGGTTATTCCCTCTTCCTGGTGGGAAATGAGAGTTAAATTTGCCCGTCCAGACACCTCCAGCTAGTCTCTCATTGGTTCTCCCTATTCCTGTTCATTTTCCGCAGAAATTGCAAACTGGGCCAAACAGGAGGTTAAAGGCACTGACTCTCCAAGTGGGGAGAGTGTTAGTAAAGCGTCTGGAATGTTGCACCCGAGTACCAGGGGACGAAAACTGAGACACATTTGAACACGTTTCCCGATCACACGGTGGATCATACTCTGGGTTCCACATGCATGTTTTAGCTGAAGGAAGAATCCCTTAAACCTGGAGAGTTGAGAACCATGGAATGGGTACCATGCAATATGACTTCAAAGGGTCTGCATTTGCTCACCGAACCTAACCAATCCTATCACTGCTGCGTTTATGCCGCTGTACACATGCTTGATTCTCTTTCGGAGACATATAAATCCATAGGTTTTAAGATTCTTACTAGTCAGGTATATTCTTAGGCGTTTAATATGGGGTGTTGAGTCCACTTCGTTGAGCAAGCAGTAGCTCTTGTCTATTACATATTTGACTTATGGAAAGGTATCTGTGCTAATTTCAATCTCTGGTTTTATGCAGCACCCCAACTCACCTTTCCCCTTAAGCAAGCATAAGTTGGTTTTCTACATTTGAGACCCTATTCTGTTTTGTAATTCAGTTCCTGTGTAGCCAAGTTTACATTCCGTGTATTAGTGATATATTATGATGTTTCTTTTTCTGTGTGACTTATTTCACTTAGAATCATCGTACCTGAATCCACTCATTATGCTGCTACTGGCCTGATGACATAGATTTCATTGCTGAGTGATATTGCATTGTACGTAAGTACCGCAACTTCGTTATCCATTTTTCGCTTTCTGCGATATTGAACTTGTACCGTAAACGAGGTTCTTGTAAACAGAGCCGTCCCAAACTTTGGAGTGGCTGTGTCTTTTTGATTTTAATTTCCTTAAGCTATAGGACCATAAGTGGAAGTGCCCTAGGCTCTGTTGCTTTGTTTTTAGATGTTTCAGGAAAAACCATACACTTCTCCAGAGTGGCTGTTTGCAATTTACATCCCACCCATCAGAATAAGAAGGCTCCCAGTTCTCCATGGCCTGTCCTGCCTTTCTGGATTTTACACTTTTTTCAGATGGCCCTTTTGACCGGGGGGCAGTGAGACTTCATTGTAGTGCAGATTTCCTTTGCAAGCTTGCTTGGTTGGCCAAAAAGGGCGTATGCGTTTTTTCCTGAATATATTCAGGAAAAAACGCATACGCCCTTTTTGGCCAAGTGCATCATTGTGGACGTTCTGCCTCTTTTCCTATGCTTTACATGCAATTCCAGTCTACCTCCTGAAATCGGTTTCCTGCAATTCTGCCCCGCTTTCAAGTCCTCTTGGCAGCCTTACTTCAATATATTTTTGGACGATAGCTGTCATTTATAACTCTGCAGGTTTGTGAATTACAGGGCCCCTGAGCTCCTTTCTTCAACTCGCTTTCTTGTGAGCTGGCCGCAACACCGCAGGATTGCTTCAGGCCCTAGTGTGGTTCCGGCATGGCTCGCTGAGCCTTTGGTTATTCCCTCTTCCTGGTGGGAAATGAGAGTTAAATTTGCCCGTCCAGACACCTCCAGCTAGTCTCTCATTGGTTCTCCCTATTCCTGTTCATTTTCCGCAGAAATTGCAAACTTGGCCAAACAGGAGGTTAAAGGCACTGACTCTCCAAGTGGGGAGAGTGTTAGTAAAGCGTCTGGAATGTTGCACCCGAGTACCAGGGGACGAAAACTGAGACACATTTGAACACGTTTCCCGATCACACGGTGGATCATACTCTGGGTTCCACATGCATGTTTTAGCTGAAGGAAGAATCCCTTAAACCTGGAGAGTTGAGAACCATGGAATGGGTACCATGCAATATGACTTCAAAGGGTCTGCATTTGCTCACCGAACCTAACCAATCCTATCACTGCTGCGTTTATGCCGCTGTACACACGCTGGATTCTCTTTCGGAGACATATAAATCCATAGGTTTTAAGATTCTTACTAGTCAGGTATATTCTTAGGCGTTTAATATGGGGTGTTGAGTCCACTTCGTTGAGCAAGCAGTAGCTCTTGTCTATTACATATTTGGCTTATGGAAAGGTATCTGTGCTAATTTCAATCTCTGGTTTTATGCAGCACCCCAACTCACCTTTCCCCTTAAGCAAGCATAAGTTGGTTTTCTACATTTGAGGCCCTATTCTGTTTTGTACTTCAGTTCCTGTGTAGCCAAGTTTACATTCCGTGTATTAGTGATACCTTATGATGTTTCTTTTTCTGTGTGACTTATTTCACTTAGAATCATCGTACCTGAATCCACTCATTATGCTGCTACTGGCCTGATGACATAGATTTCATTGCTGAGTGATATTGCATTGTACGTAAGTACCACAACTTCTTTATCCATTTTTCGCTTTCTGCGATATTGAACTTGTACCGTAAACGAGGTTCTTGTAAACAGAGCCGTCCCAAACTTTGGGGTGGCTGTGTCTTTTTGATTTTAATTTCCCTAAGCTATAGGACCATAAGTGGAAGTGCCCTAGGCTCTCTTGCTTTGTTTTTTAGATGTTTCAGGAAACACCATACACTTCTCCAGAGTGGCTGTTGGCAATTTACATCCCGCCCATCAGCATAACAAGGCTCCCAGTTCTCCATGGCCTGTCCTGCCTTTCTGGATTTTACACTTTTTTCAGATGGCCCTTTTGACCTGGGGGCAGTGAGACTTCATTGTAGTGCAGATTTCCTTTGCAAGCTTGCTTGGTTGGCCAAAAAGGGCGTATGCGTTTTTTCCTGAATATATTCAGGAAAAAACGCATACGCCCTTTTTGGCCAAGTGCATCATTGTGGACGTTCTGCCTCTTTTCCTATGCTTTACATGCAATTCCAGTCTACCTCCTGAAATCGGTTTCCTGCAATTCTGCCCCGCTTTCAAGTCCTCTTGGCAGCCTTACTTCAATTTATTTTTGAACGATAGCTGTCATTTATAACTCTGCAGGATTGTGAATTATAGTGCCCCTGAGCTCCTTTCTTCAACTCGCTTTCTTGTGAGCTGGCCGCAACACCGCAGGATTGCTTCAGGCCCTAGTGTGGTTCCGGCATGGCTCGCTGAGCCTTTGGTTAATTCCTCTTCCTGGTGGGAAATGAGAGTTAAATTTGCCCGTCCAGACACCTCCAGCTAGTCTCTCATTGGTTCTCCCTATTCCTGTTCATTTTCCGCAGAAATTGCAAACTGGGCCAAACAGGAGGTTAAAGGCACTGACTCTCCAAGTGGGGAGAGTGTTAGTAAAGCGTCTGGAATGTTGCACCCGAGTACCAGGGGACGAAAACTGAGACACATTTGAACACGTTTCCCGATCACACGGTGGATCATACTCTGGGTTCCACATGCATGTTTTAGCTGAAGGAAGAATCCCTTAAACCTGGAGAGTTGAGAACCATGGAATGGGTACCATGCAATATGACTTCAAAGGGTCTGCATTTGCTCACCGAACCTAACCAATCCTATCACTGCTGCGTTTATGCCGCTGTACACACGCTGGATTCTCTTTCGGAGACATATAAATCCATAGGTTTTAAGATTCTTACTAGTCAGGTATATTCTTAGGCGTTTAATATGGGGTGTTGAGTCCGCTTCGTTGAGCAAGCAGTAGCTCTTGTCTATTACATATTTGGCTTATGGAAAGGTATCTGTGCTAATTTCAATCTCTGGTTTTATGCAGCACCCCAACTCACCTTTCCCCTTAAGCAAGCATAAGTTGGTTTTCTACATTTGAGACCCTATTCTGTTTTGTAATTCAGTTCCTGTGTAGCCAAGTTTACATTCCGTGTATTAGTGATACCTTATGATGTTTCTTTTTCTGTGTGACTTATTTCACTTAGAATCATCGTACCTGAATCCACTCATTATGCTGCTACTGGCCTGATGACATAGATTTCATTGCTGAGTGATATTGCATTGTACGTAAGTACCACAACTTCTTTATCCATTTTTCACTTTCTGCGATATTGAACTTGTACCGTAAACGAGGTTCTTGTAAACAGAGCCGTCCCAAACTTTGGGGTGGCTGTGTCTTTTTGATTTTAATTTCCCTAAGCTATAGGACCATAAGTGGAAGTGCCCTAGGCTCTCTTGCTTTGTTTTTTAGATGTTTCAGGAAACACCATACACTTCTCCAGAGTGGCTGTTGGCAATTTACATCCCGCCCATCAGCATAACAAGGCTCCCAGTTCTCCATGGCCTGTCCTGCCTTTCTGGATTTTACACTTTTTTCAGATGGCCCTTTTGACCGGGGGGCAGTGAGACTTCATTGTAGTGCAGATTTCCTTTGCAAGCTTGCTTGGTTGGCCAAAAAGGGCGTATGCGTTTTTTCCTGAATATATTCAGGAAAAAACGCATACGCCCTTTTTGGCCAAGTGCATCATTGTGGACGTTCTGCCTCTTTTCCTATGCTTTACATGCAATTCCAGTCTACCTCCTGAAATCGGTTTCCTGCAATTCTGCCCCGCTTTCAAGTCCTCTTGGCAGCCTTACTTCAATATATTTTTGGACGATAGCTGTCATTTATAACTCTGCAGGTTTGTGAATTACAGGGCCCCTGAGCTCCTTTCTTCAACTCGCTTTCTTGTGAGCTGGCCGCAACACCGCAGGATTGCTTCAGGCCCTAGTGTGGTTCCGGCATGGCTCGCTGAGCCTTTGGTTATTCCCTCTTCCTAGTGGGAAATGAGAGTTAAATTTGCCCGTCCAGACACCTCCAGCTAGTCTCTCATTGGTTCTCCCTATTCCTGTTCATTTTCCGCAGAAATTGCAAACTGGGCCAAACAGGAGGTTAAAGGCACTGACTCTCCAAGTGGGGAGAGTGTTAGTAAAGCGTCTGGAATGTTGCACCCGAGTACCAGGGGACGAAAACTGAGACACATTTGAACACGTTTCCCGATCACACGGTGGATCATACTCTGGGTTCCACATGCATGTTTTAGCTGAAGGAAGAATCCCTTAAACCTGGAGAGTTGAGAACCATGGAATGGGTACCATGCAATATGACTTCAAAGGGTCTGCATTTGCTCACCGAACCTAACCAATCCTATCACTGCTGCGTTTATGCCGCTGTACACACGCTGGATTCTCTTTCGGAGACATATAAATCCATAGGTTTTAAGATTCTTACTAGTCAGGTATATTCTTAGGCGTTTAATATGGGGTGTTGAGTCCACTTCGTTGAGCAAGCAGTAGCTCTTGTCTATTACATATTTGGCTTATGGAAAGGTATCTGTGCTAATTTCAATCTCTGGTTTTATGCAGCACCCCAACTCACCTTTCCCCTTAAGCAAGCATAAGTTGGTTTTCTACATTTGAGGCCCTATTCTGTTTTGTAATTCAGTTCCTGTGTAGCCAAGTTTACATTCCGTGTATTAGTGATATATTATGATGTTTCTTTTTCTGTGTGACTTATTTCACTTAGAATCATCGTACCTGAATCCACTCATTATGCTGCTACTGGCCTGATGACATAGATTTCATTGCTGAGTGATATTGCATTGTACGTAAGTACCGCAACTTCGTTATCCATTTTTCGCTTTCTGCGATATTGAACTTGTACCGTAAACGAGGTTCTTGTAAACAGAGCCGTCCCAAACCTTGCGGTGCCTGTGTCTTTTTGATTTTAATTTCCCTAAGCTATAGGACCATAAGTGGAAGTGCCCTAGGCTCTGTTGCTTTGTTTTTTAGATGTTTCAGGAAACACCATACACTTCTCCAGAGTGGCTGTTTGCAATTTACATCCCACCCATCAGAATAAGAAGGCTCCCAGTTCTCCATGGCCTGTCCTGCCTTTCTGGATTTTACACTTTTTTCAGATGGCCCTTTTGACCGGGGGGCAGTGAGACTTCATTGTAGTGCAGATTTCCTTTGCAAGCTTGCTTGGTTGGCCAAAAAGGGCGTATGCGTTTTTTCCTGAATATATTCAGGAAAAAACGCATACGCCCTTTTTGGCCAAGTGCATCATTGTGGACGTTCTGCCTCTTTTCCTATGCTTTACATGCAATTCCAGTCTACCTCCTGAAATCGGTTTCCTGCAATTCTGCCCCGCTTTCAAGTCCTCTTGGCAACCTTACTTCAATATATTTTTGGACGATAGCTGTCATTTATAACTCTGCAGGTTTGTGAATTACAGGGCCCCTGAGCTCCTTTCTTCAACTCGCTTTCTTGTGAGCTGGCCGCAACACCGCAGGATTGCTTCAGGCCCTAGTGTGGTTCCGGCATGGCTCGCTGAGCCTTTGGTTATTCCCTCTTCCTAGTGGGAAATGAGAGTTAAATTTGCCCGTCCAGACACCTCCAGCTAGTCTCTCATTGGTTCTCCCTATTCCTGTTCATTTTCCGCAGAAATTGCAAACTGGGCCAAACAGGAGGTTAAAGGCACTGACTCTCCAAGTGGGGAGAGTGTTAGTAAAGCGTCTGGAATGTTGCACCCGAGTACCAGGGGACGAAAACTGAGACACATTTGAACACGTTTCCCGATCACACGGTGGATCATACTCTGGGTTCCACATGCATGTTTTAGCTGAAGGAAGAATCCCTTAAACCTGGAGAGTTGAGAACCATGGAATGGGTACCATGCAATATGACTTCAAAGTGTCTGCATTTGCTCACCGAACCTAACCAATCCTATCACTGCTGCGTTTATGCCGCTGTACACACGCTGGATTCTCTTTCGGAGACATATAAATCCATAGGTTTTAAGATTCTTACTAGTCAGGTATATTCTTAGGCGTTTAATATGGGGTGTTGAGTCCACTTCGTTGAGCAAGCAGTAGCTCTTGTCTATTACATATTTGGCTTATGGAAAGGTATCTGTGCTAATTTCAATCTCTGGTTTTATGCAGCACCCCAACTCACCTTTCCCCTTAAGCAAGCATAAGTTGGTTTTCTACATTTGAGGCCCTATTCTGTTTTGTAATTCAGTTCCTGTGTAGCCAAGTTTACATTCCTTGTATTAGTGATACCTTATGATGTTTCTTTTTCTGTGTGACTTATTTCACTTAGAATCATCGTACCTGAATCCACTCATTATGCTGCTACTGGCCTGATGACATAGATTTCATTGCTGAGTGATATTGCATTGTACGTAAGTACCGCAACTTCGTTATCCATTTTTCGCTTTCTGCGATATTGAACTTGTACCGTAAACGAGGTTCTTGTAAACAGAGCCATCCCAAACCTTGGGGTGACTGTGTCTTTTTGATTTTAATTTCCCTAAGCTATAGGACCATAAGTGGAAGTGCCCTAGGCTCTGTTGCTTTGTTTTTTAGATGTTTCAGGAAACACCATACACTTCTCCAGAGTGGCTGTTGGCAATTTACATCCCGCCCATCAGCATAACAAGGCTCCCAGTTCTCCATGGCCTGTCCTGCCTTTCTGGATTTTACACTTTTTTCAGATGGCCCTTTTGACCGGGGGGCAGTGAGACTTCATTGTAGTGCAGATTTCCTTTGCAAGCTTGCTTGGTTGGCCAAAAAGGGCGTATGCGTTTTTTCCTGAATATATTCAGGAAAAAACGCATACGCCCTTTTTGGCCAAGTGCATCATTGTGGACGTTCTGCCTCTTTTCCTATGCTTTACATGCAATTCCAGTCTACCTCCTGAAATTGGTTTCCTGCAATTCTGCCCCGCTTTCAAGTCCTCTTGGCAGCCTTACTTCAATATATTTTTGGACGATAGCTGTCATTTATAACTCTGCAGGTTTGTGAATAACAGTGCCCCTGAGCTCCTTTCTTCAACTCGCTTTCTTGTGAGCTGGCCGCAACACCGCAGGATTGCTTCAGGCCCTAGTGTGGTTCCGGCATGGCTCGCTGAGCCTTTGGTTAATTCCTCTTCCTGGTGGGAAATGAGAGTTAAATTTGCCCGTCCAGACACCTCCAGCTAGTCTCTCATTGGTTCTCCCTATTCCTGTTCATTTTCCGCAGAAATTGCAAACTGGGCCAAACAGGAGTTTAAAGGCACTGACTCTCCAAGTGGGGAGAGTGTTAGTAAAGCGTCTGGAATGTTGCACCCGAGTACCAGGGGACGAAAACTGAGACACATTTGAACACGTTTCCCGATCACACGGTGGATCATACTCTGGGTTCCACATGCATGTTTTAGCTGAAGGAAGAATCCCTTAAACCTGGAGAGTTGAGAACCATGGAATGGGTACCATGCAATATGACTTCAAAGGGTCTGCATTTGCTCACCGAACCTAACCAATCCTATCACTGCTGCGTTTATGCCGCTGTACACACGCTGGATTCTCTTTCGGAGACATATAAATCCATAGGTTTTAAGATTCTTACTAGTCAGGTATATTCTTAGGCGTTTAATATGGGGTGTTGAGTCCACTTCGTTGAGCAAGCAGTAGCTCTTGTCTATTACATATTTGGCTTATGGAAAGGTATCTGTGCTAATTTCAATCTCTGGTTTTATGCAGCACCCCAACTCACCTTTCCCCTTAAGCAAGCATAAGTTGGTTTTCTACATTTGAGACCGTATTCTGTTTTGTAATTCAGTTCCTGTGTAGCCAAGTTTACATTCCGTGTATTAGTGATACCTTATGATGTTTCTTTTTCTGTGTGACTTATTTCACTTAGAATCATCGTACCTGAATCCACTCATTATGCTGCTACTGGCCTGATGACATAGATTTCATTGCTGAGTGATATTGCATTGTACGTAAGTACCACAACTTCTTTATCCATTTTTCACTTTCTGCGATATTGAACTTGTACCGTAAACGAGGTTCTTGTAAACAGAGCCGTCCCAAACTTTGGGGTGGCTGTGTCTTTTTGATTTTAATTTCCCTAAGCTATAGGACCATAAGTGGAAGTGCCCTAGGCTCTCTTGCTTTGTTTTTTAGATGTTTCAGGAAACACCATACACTTCTCCAGAGTGGCTGTTGGCAATTTACATCCCGCCCATCAGCATAAGAAGGCTCCCAGTTCTCCATGGCCTGTCCTGCCTTTCTGGATTTTACACTTTTTTCAGATGGCCCTTTTGACCGGGGGGCAGTGAGACTTCATTGTAGTGCAGATTTCCTTTGCAAGCTTGCTTGGTTGGCCAAAAAGGGCGTATGCGTTTTTTCCTGAATATATTCAGGAAAAAACGCATACGCCCTTTTTGGCCAAGTGCATCATTGTGGACGTTCTGCCTCTTTTCCTATGCTTTACATGCAATTCCAGTCTACCTCCTGAAATCGGTTCCTGCAATTCTGCCCTGCTTTCAAGTCCTCTTGGTAGCCTTACTTCAATATATTTTTGGACGATAGCTGTCATTTATAACTCTGCAGGTTTGTGAATAACAGTGCCCCTGAGCTCCTTTCTTCAACTCGCTTTCTTGTGAGCTGGCCGCAACACCGCATGATTGCTTCAGGCCCTAGTGTGGTTCCGGCATGGCTCACTGAGCCTTTGGTTAATTCCTCTTCCTGGTGGGAAATGAGAGTTAAATTTGCCCGTCCAGACACCTCCAGCTAGTCTCTCATTGGTTCTCCCTATTCCTGTTCATTTTCCGCAGAAATTGCAAACTGGGCCAAACAGGAGGTTAAAGGCACTGACTCTCCAAGTGGGGAGAGTGTTAGTAAAGCGTCTGGAATGTTGCACCCGAGTACCAGGGGACGAAAACTGAGACACATTTGAACACGTTTCCCGATCACACGGTGGATCATACTCTGGGTTCCACATGCATGTTTTAGCTGAAGGAAGAATCCCTTAAACCTGGAGAGTTGAGAACCATGGAATGGGTACCATGCAATATGACTTCAAAGGGTCTGCATTTGCTCACCGAACCTAACCAATCCTATCACTGCTGCGTTTATGCCGCTGTACACACGCTGGATTCTCTTTCGGAGACATATAAATCCATAGGTTTTAAGATTCTTACTAGTCAGGTATATTCTTAGGCGTTTAATATGGGGTGTTGAGTCCACTTCGTTGAGCAAGCAGTAGCTCTTGTCTATTACATATTTGGCTTATGGAAAGGTATCTGTGCTAATTTCAATCTCTGGTTTTATGCAGCACCCCAACTCACCTTTCCCCTTAAGCAAGCATAAGTTGGTTTTCTACATTTGAGGCCCTATTCTGTTTTGTAATTCAGTTCCTGTGTAGCCAAGTTTACATTCCGTGTATTAGTGATACCTTATGATGTTTCTTTTTCTGTGTGACTTATTTCACTTAGAATCATCGTACCTGAATCCACTCATTATGCTGCTACTGGCCTGATGACATAGATTTCATTGCTGAGTGATATTGCATTGTACGTAAGTACCACAACTTCTTTATCCACTTTTCGCTTTCTGCGATATTGAACTTGTACCGTAAACGAGGTTCTTGTAAACAGAGCCGTCCCAAACTTTGGGGTGGCTGTGTCTTTTTGATTTTAATTTCTCTAAGCTATAGGACCATAAGTGGAAGTGCCCTAGGCTCTGTTGCTTTGTTTTTTAGATGTTTCAGGAAACACCATACACTTCTCCAGAGTGGCTGTTTGCAATTTACATCCCACCCATCAGAATAAGAAGGCTCCCATTTCTCCATGGCCTGTCCTGCCTTTCTGGATTTTACACTTTTTTCAGATGGCCCTTTTGACCTGGGGGCAGTGAGACTTCATTGTAGTGCAGATTTCCTTTGCAAGCTTGCTTGGTTGGCCAAAAAGGGCGTATGCGTTTTTTCCTGAATATATTCAGGAAAAAACGCATATGCCCTTTTTGGCCAAGTGCATCATTGTGGACGTTCTGCCTCTTTTCCTATGCTTTACATGCAATTCCAGTCTACCTCCTGAAATCGGTTTCCTGCAATTCTGCCCCGCTTTCAAGTCCTCTTGGCAGCCTTACTTCAATGTATTTTTGGACGATAGCTGTCATTTATAACTCTGCAGGATTGTGAATTACAGTGCCCCTGAGCTCCTTTCTTCAACTCGCTTTCTTGTGAGCTGGCCGCAACACCGCATGATTGCTTCAGGCCCTAGTGTGGTTCCGGCATGGCTCACTGAGCCTTTGGTTAATTCCTCTTCCTGGTGGGAAATGAGAGTTAAATTTGCCCGTCCAGACACCTCCAGCTAGTCTCTCATTGGTTCTCCCTATTCCTGTTCATTTTCCGCAGAAATTGCAAACTGGGCCAAACAGGAGGTTAAAGGCACTGACTCTCCAAGTGGGGAGAGTGTTAGTAAAGCGTCTGGAATGTTGCACCCGAGTACCAGGGGACGAAAACTGAGACACATTTGAACACGTTTCCCGATCACACGGTGGATCATACTCTGGGTTCCACATGCATGTTTTAGCTGAAGGAAGAATCCCTTAAACCTGGAGAGTTGAGAACCATGGAATGGGTACCATGCAATATGACTTCAAAGGGTCTGCATTTGCTCACCGAACCTAACCAATCCTATCACTGCTGCGTTTATGCCGCTGTACACACGCTGGATTCTCTTTCGGAGACATATAAATCCATAGGTTTTAAGATTCTTACTAGTCAGGTATATTCTTAGGCGTTTAATATGGGGTGTTGAGTCCACTTCGTTGAGCAAGCAGTAGCTCTTGTCTATTACATATTTGGCTTATGGAAAGGTATCTGTGCTAATTTCAATCTCTGGTTTTATGCAGCACCCCAACTCACCTTTCCCCTTAAGCAAGCATAAGTTGGTTTTCTACATTTGAGGCCCTATTCTGTTTTGTAATTCAGTTCCTGTGTAGCCAAGTTTACATTCCGTGTATTAGTGATACCTTATGATGTTTCTTTTTCTGTGTGACTTATTTCACTTAGAATCATCGTACCTGAATCCACTCATTATGCTGCTACTGGCCTGATGACATAGATTTCATTGCTGAGTGATATTGCATTGTACGTAAGTACCACAACTTCTTTATCCACTTTTCGCTTTCTGCGATATTGAACTTGTACCGTAAACGAGGTTCTTGTAAACAGAGCCGTCCCAAACTTTGGGGTGGCTGTGTCTTTTTGATTTTAATTTCTCTAAGCTATAGGACCATAAGTGGAAGTGCCCTAGGCTCTGTTGCTTTGTTTTTTAGATGTTTCAGGAAACACCATACACTTCTCCAGAGTGGCTGTTTGCAATTTACATCCCACCCATCAGAATAAGAAGGCTCCCATTTCTCCATGGCCTGTCCTGCCTTTCTGGATTTTACACTTTTTTCAGATGGCCCTTTTGACCTGGGGGCAGTGAGACTTCATTGTAGTGCAGATTTCCTTTGCAAGCTTGCTTGGTTGGCCAAAAAGGGCGTATGCGTTTTTTCCTGAATATATTCAGGAAAAAACGCATACGCCCTTTTTGGCCAAGTGCATCATTGTGGACGTTCTGCCTCTTTTCCTATGCTTTACATGCAATTCCAGTCTACCTCCTGAAATCGGTTTCCTGCAATTCTGCCCCGCTTTCAAGTCCTCTTGGCAGCCTTACTTCAATGTATTTTTGGACGATAGCTGTCATTTATAACTCTGCAGGATTGTGAATTACAGTGCCCCTGAGCTCCTTTCTTCAACTCGCTTTCTTGTGAGCTGGCCGCAACACCGCATGATTGCTTCAGGCCCTAGTGTGGTTTCGGCATGGCTCACTGAGCCTTTGGTTAATTCCTCTTCCTGGTGGGAAATGAGAGTTAAATTTGCCCGTCCAGACAGCTCCAGCTACTCTCTCATTGGTTCTCCCTATTCCTGTTCATTTTCCGCAGAAATTGCAAACTGGGCCAAACAGGAGGTTAAAGGCACTGACTCTCCAAGTGGGGAGAGTGTTAGTAAAGCGTCTGGAATGTTGCACCCGAGTACCAGGGGACGAAAACTGAGACACATTTGAACACGTTTCCCGATCACACGGTGGATCATACTCTGGGTTCCACATGCATGTTTTAGCTGAAGGAAGAATCCCTTAAACCTGGAGAGTTGAGAACCATGGAATGGGTACCATGCAATATGACTTCAAAGGGTCTGCATTTGCTCACCGAACCTAACCAATCCTATCACTGCTGCGTTTATGCCGCTGTACACACGCTGGATTCTCTTTCGGAGACATATAAATCCATAGGTTTTAAGATTCTTACTAGTCAGGTATATTCTTAGGCGTTTAATATGGGGTGTTGAGTCCACTTCGTTGAGCAAGCAGTAGCTCTTGTCTATTACATATTTGGCTTATGGAAAGGTATCTGTGCTAATTTCAATCTCTGGTTTTATGCAGCACCCCAACTCACCTTTCCCCTTAAGCAAGCATAAGTTGGTTTTCTACATTTGAGGCCCTATTCTGTTTTGTAATTCAGTTCCTGTGTAGCCAAGTTTACATTCCGTGTATTAGTGATACCTTATGATGTTTCTTTTTCTGTGTGACTTATTTCACTTAGAATCATCGTACCTGAATCCACTCATTATGCTGCTACTGGCCTGATGACATAGATTTCATTGCTGAGTGATATTGCATTGTACGTAAGTACCACAACTTCTTTATCCACTTTTCGCTTTCTGCGATATTGAACTTGTACCGTAAACGAGGTTCTTGTAAACAGAGCCGTCCCAAACTTTGGGGTTGGGTTTCTTTTTGATTTTAATTTCTCTAAGCTATAGGACCATAAGTGGAAGTGCCCTAGGCTCTGTTGCTTTGTTTTTTAGATGTTTCAGGAAACACCATACACTTCTCCAGAGTGGCTGTTTGCAATTTACATCCCACCCATCAGAATAAGAAGGCTCCCAGTTCTCCATGGCCTGTCCTGCCTTTCTGGATTTTACACTTTTTTCAGATGGCCCTTTTGACCTGGGGGCAGTGAGACTTCATTGTAGTGCAGATTTCCTTTGCAAGCTTGCTTGGTTGGCCAAAAAGGGCGTATGCGTTTTTTCCTGAATATATTCAGGAAAAAACGCATATGCCCTTTTTGGCCAAGTGCATCATTGTGGACGTTCTGCCTCTTTTCCTATGCTTTACATGCAATTCCAGTCTACCTCCTGAAATCGGTTTCCTGCAATTCTGCCCCGCTTTCAAGTCCTCTTGGCAGCCTTACTTCAATGTATTTTTGGACGATAGCTGTCATTTATAACTCTGCAGGATTGTGAATTACAGTGCCCCTGAGCTCCTTTCTTCAACTCGCTTTCTTGTGAGCTGGCCGCAACACCGCAGGATTGCTTCAGGCCCTAGTGTGGTTCCGGCATGGCTCGCTGAGCCTTTGGTTAATTCCTCTTCCTGGTGGGAAATGAGAGTTAAATTTGCCCGTCCAGACACCTCCAGCTAGTCTCTCATTGGTTCTCCCTATTCCTGTTCATTTTCCGCAGAAATTGCAAACTGGGCCAAACAGGAGGTTAAAGGCACTGACTCTCCAAGTGGGGAGAGTGTTAGTAAAGCGTCTGGAATGTTGCACCCGAGTACCAGGGGACGAAAACTGAGACACATTTGAACACGTTTCCCGATCACACGGTGGATCATACTCTGGGTTCCACATGCATGTGTTAGCTGAAGGAAGAATCCCTTAAACCTGGAGAGTTGAGAACCATGGAATGGGTACCATGCAATATGACTTCAAAGGGTCTGCATTTGCTCACCGAACCTAACCAATCCTATCACTGCTGCGTTTATGCCGCTGTACACACGCTGGATTCTCTTTCGGAGACATATAAATCCATAGGTTTTAAGATTCTTACTAGTCAGGTATATTCTTAGGCGTTTAATATGGGGTGTTGAGTCCACTTCGTTGAGCAAGCAGTAGCTCTTGTCTATTACATATTTGGCTTATGGAAAGGTATCTGTGCTAATTTCAATCTCTGGTTTTATGCAGCACCCCAACTCACCTTTCCCCTTAAGCAAGCATAAGTTGGTTTTCTACATTTGAGGCCCTATTCTGTTTTGTAATTCAGTTCCTGTGTAGCCAAGTTTACATTCCGTGTATTAGTGATACCTTATGATGTTTCTTTTTCTGTGTGACTTATTTCACTTAGAATCATCGTACCTGAATCCACTCATTATGCTGCTACTGGCCTGATGACATAGATTTCATTGCTGAGTGATATTGCATTGTACGTAAGTACCACAACTTCTTTATCCACTTTTCGCTTTCTGCGATATTGAACTTGTACCGTAAACGAGGTTCTTGTAAACAGAGCCGTCCCAAACTTTGGGGTTGGGTTTCTTTTTGATTTTAATTTCTCTAAGCTATAGGACCATAAGTGGAAGTGCCCTAGGCTCTGTTGCTTTGTTTTTTAGATGTTTCAGGAAACACCATACACTTCTCCAGAGTGGCTGTTTGCAATTTACATCCCACCCATCAGAATAAGAAGGCTCCCAGTTCTCCATGGCCTGTCCTGCCTTTCTGGATTTTACACTTTTTTCAGATGGCCCTTTTGACCTGGGGGCAGTGAGACTTCATTGTAGTGCAGATTTCCTTTGCAAGCTTGCTTGGTTGGCCAAAAAGGGCGTATGCGTTTTTTCCTGAATATATTCAGGAAAAAACGCATATGCCCTTTTTGGCCAAGTGCATCATTGTGGACGTTCTGCCTCTTTTCCTATGCTTTACATGCAATTCCAGTCTACCTCCTGAAATCGGTTTCCTGCAATTCTGCCCCGCTTTCAAGTCCTCTTGGCAGCCTTACTTCAATGTATTTTTGGACGATAGCTGTCATTTATAACTCTGCAGGATTGTGAATTACAGTGCCCCTGAGCTCCTTTCTTCAACTCGCTTTCTTGTGAGCTGGCCGCAACACCGCAGGATTGCTTCAGGCCCTAGTGTGGTTCCGGCATGGCTCGCTGAGCCTTTGGTTAATTCCTCTTCCTGGTGGGAAATGAGAGTTAAATTTGCCCGTCCAGACACCTCCAGCTAGTCTCTCATTGGTTCTCCCTATTCCTGTTCATTTTCCGCAGAAATTGCAAACTGGGCCAAACAGGAGGTTAAAGGCACTGACTCTCCAAGTGGGGAGAGTGTTAGTAAAGCGTCTGGAATGTTGCACCCGAGTACCAGGGGACGAAAACTGAGACACATTTGAACACGTTTCCCGATCACACGGTGGATCATACTCTGGGTTCCACATGCATGTTTTAGCTGAAGGAAGAATCCCTTAAACCTGGAGAGTTGAGAACCATGGAATGGGTACCATGCAATATGACTTCAAAGGGTCTGCATTTGCTCACCGAACCTAACCAATCCTATCACTGCTGCGTTTATGCCGCTGTACACACGCTGGATTCTCTTTCGGAGACATGTAAATCCATAGGTTTTAAGATTCTTACTAGTCAGGTATATTCTTAGGCGTTTAATATGGGGTGTTGAGTCCACTTCGTTGAGCAAGCAGTAGCTCTTGTCTATTACATATTTGGCTTATGGAAAGTTATCTGTGCTAATTTCAATCTCTGGTTTTATGCAGCACCCCAACTCACCTTTCCCCTTAAGCAAGCATAAGTTGGTTTTCTACATTTGAGGCCCTATTCTGTTTTGTAATTCAGTTCCTGTGTAGCCAAGTTTACATTCCGTGTATTAGTGATACCTTATGATGTTTCTTTTTCTGTGTGACTTATTTCACTTAGAATCATCGTACCTGAATCCACTCATTATGCTGCTACTGGCCTGATGACATAGATTTCATTGCTGAGTGATATTGCATTGTACGTAAGTACCGCAAATTCTTTATCCATTTTTCGCTTTCTGTGATATTGAACTTGTACCGTAAACGAGGTTCTTGTAAACAGAGCCGTCCCAAACTTTGGGGTGGCTGTGTCTTTTTGATTTTAATTTCCCTAAGCTATAGGACCATAAGTGGAAGTGCCCTAGGCTCTCTTGCTTTGTTTTTTAGATGTTTCAGGAAACACCATACACTTCTCCAGAGTGGCTGTTGGCAATTTACATCCCGCCCATCAGCATAACAAGGCTCCCAGTTCTCCTTGGCTTGTCCTGCCTTTCTGGATTTTACACTTTTTTCAGATGGCCCTTTTGACCGGGGGGCAGTGAGACTTCATTGTAGTGCAGATTTCCTTTGCAAGCTTGCTTGGTTGGCCAAAAAGGGCGTATGCGTTTTTTCCTGAATATATTCAGGAAAAAACGCATACGCCCTTTTTGGCCAAGTGCATCATTGTGGACGTTCTGCCTCTTTTCCTATGCTTTACATGCAATTCCAGTCTACCTCCTGAAATCAGTTTCCTGCAATTCTGCCCTGCTTTCAAGTCCTCTTGGTAGCCTTACTTCAATATATTTTTGGACGATAGCTGTCATTTATAACTCTGCAGGTTTGTGAATAACAGTGCCCCTGAGCTCCTTTCTTCAACTCGCTTTCTTGTGAGCTGGCCGCAACACCGCAGGATTGCTTCAGGCCCTAGTGTGGTTTCGGCATGGCTCGCTGAGCCTTTGGTTAATTCCTCTTCCTGGTGGGAAATGAGAGTTAAATTTGCCCGTCCAGACACCTCCAGCTAGTCTCTCATTGGTTCTCCCTATTCCTGTTCATTTTCCGCAGAAATTGCAAACTGGGCCAAACAGGAGGTTAAAGGCACTGACTCTCCAAGTGGGGAGAGTGTTAGTAAAGCGTCTGGTATGTTGCACCCGAGTACCAGGGGACGAAAACTGAGACACATTTGAACACGTTTCCCGATCACACGGTGGATCATACTCTGGGTTCCACATGCATGTTTTAGCTGAAGGAAGAATCCCTTAAACCTGGAGAGTTGAGAACCATGGAATGGGTACCATGCAATATGACTTCAAAGGGTCTGCATTTGCTCACCGAACCTAACCAATCCTATCACTGCTGCGTTTATGCCGCTGTACACACGCTGGATTCTCTTTCGGAGACATATAAATCCATAGGTTTTAAGATCCTTACTAGTCAGGTATATTCTTAGGCGTTTAATATGGGGTGTTGAGTCCACTTCGTTGAGCAAGCAGTAGCTCTTGTCTATTACATATTTGGCTTATGGAAAGGTATCTGTGCTAATTTCAATCTCTGGTTTTATGCAGCACCCCAACTCACCTTTCCCCTTAAGCAAGCATAAGTTGGTTTTCTACATTTGAGGCCCTATTCTGTTTTGTAATTCAGTTCCTGTGTAGCCAAGTTTACATTCCTTGTATTAGTGATACCTTATGATGTTTCTTTTTCTGTGTGACTTATTTCACTTAGAATCATCGTACCTGAATCCACTCATTATGCTGCTACTGGCCTGATGACATAGATTTCATTGCTGAGTGATATTGCATTGTACGTAAGTACCACAACTTCTTTATCCATTTTTCGCTTTCTGCGATATTGAACTTGTACCGTAAACGAGGTTCTTGTAAACAGAGCCGTCCCAAACTTTGGGGTGGCTGTGTCTTTTTGATTTTAATTTCCCTAAGCTATAGGACCATAAGTGGAAGTGCCCTAGGCTCTGTTGCTTTGTTTTTTAGATGTTTCAGGAAACACCATACACTTCTCCAGAGTGGCTGTTGGCAATTTACATCCCGCCCATCAGCATAACAAGGCTCCCAGTTCTCCATGGCCTCCCTGCCTTTCTGGATTTTACACTTTTTTCAGATGGCCCTTTTGACCGGGGGGCAGTGAGACTTCATTGTAGTGCAGATTTCCTTTGCAAGCTTGCTTGGTTGGCCAAAAAGGGCGTATGCGTTTTTTCCTGAATATATTCAGGAAAAAACGCATACGCCCTTTTTGGCCAAGTGCATCATTGTGGACGTTCTGCCTCTTTTCCTATGCTTTACATGCAATTCCAGTCTACCTCCTGAAATCGGTTTCCTGCAATTCTGCCCCGCTTTCAAGTCCTCTTGGCAGCCTTACTTCAATATATTTTTGGACGATAGCTGTCATTTATAACTCTGCAGGTTTGTGAATAACAGTGCCCCTGAGCTCCTTTCTTCAACTCGCTTTCTTGTGAGCTGGCCGCAACACCGCAGGATTGCTTCAGGCCCTAGTGTGGTTCCAGCATGGCTCGCTGAGCCTTTGGTTATTCCCTCTTCCTGGTGGGAAATGAGAGTTAAATTTGCCCGTCCAGACACCTCCAGCTAGTCTCTCATTGGTTCTCCCTATTCCTGTTCATTTTCCGCAGAAATTGCAAACTGGGCCAAACAGGAGGTTAAAGGCACTGACTCTCCAAGTGGGGAGAGTGTTAGTAAAGCGTCTGGAATGTTGCACCCGAGTACCAGGGGACGAAAACTGAGACACATTTGAACACGTTTCCCGATCACACGGTGGATCATACTCTGGGTTCCACATGCATGTTTTAGCTGAAGGAAGAATCCCTTAAACCTGGAGAGTTGAGAACCATGGAATGGGTACCATGCAATATGACTTCAAAGGGTCTGCATTTGCTCACCGAACCTAACCAATCCTATCACTGCTGCGTTTATGCCGCTGTACACACGCTGGATTCTCTTTCGGAGACATATAAATCCATAGGTTTTAAGATTCTTACTAGTCAGGTATATTCTTAGGCGTTTAATATGGGGTGTTGAGTCCACTTCGTTGAGCAAGCAGTAGCTCTTGTCTATTACATATTTGGCTTATGGAAAGGTATCTGTGCTAATTTCAATCTCTGGTTTTATGCAGCACCCCAACTCACCTTTCCCCTTAAGCAAGCATAAGTTGGTTTTCTACATTTGAGGCCCTATTCTGTTTTGTAATTCAGTTCCTGTGTAGCCAAGTTTACATTCCGTGTATTAGTGATACCTTATGATGTTTCTTTTTCTCTGTGACTTATTTCACTTAGAATCATCGTACCTGAATCCACTCATTATGCTGCTACTGGCCTGATGACATAGATTTCATTGCTGAGTGATATTGCATTGTACGTAAGTACCACAACTTCTTTATCCATTTTTCGCTTTCTGCGATATTGAACTTGTACCATAAACGAGGTTCTTGTAAACAGAGCCGTCCCAAATTTTGGGGTGGCTGTGTCTTTTTGATTTTAATTTCCCTAAGCTATAGGACCATAAGTGGAAGTGCCCTAGGCTCTGTTGCTTTGTTTTTTAGATGTTTCAGGAAACACCATACACTTCTCCAGAGTGGCTGTTGGCAATTTACATCCCGCCCATCAGCATAACAAGGCTCCCAGTTCTCCATGGCCTGTCCTGCCTTTGTGGATTTTACACTTTTTTCAGATGGCCCTTTTGACTGGGGGGCAGTGAGACTTCATTGTAGTGCAGATTTCCTTTGCAAGCTTGCTTGGTTGGCCAAAAAGGGCGTATGCGTTTTTTCCTGAATATATTCAGGAAAAAACGCATACGCCCTTTTTGGCCAAGTGCATCATTGTGGACGTTCTGCCTCTTTTCCTATGCTTTACATGCAATTCCAGTCTACCTCCTGAAATCGGTTTCCTGCAATTCTGCCCCGCTTTCAAGTCCTCTTGGCAGCCTTACTTCAATATATTTTTGGACGATAGCTGTCATTTATAACTCTGCAGGTTTGTGAATAACAGTGCCCCTGAGCTCCTTTCTTCAACTCGCTTTCTTGTGAGCTGGCCGCAACACCGCAGGATTGCTTCAGGCCCTAGTGTGGTTCCGGCATGGCTCGCTGAGCCTTTGGTTAATTCCTCTTCCTGGTGGGAAATGAGAGTTAAATTTGCCCGTCCAGACACCTCCAGCTAGTCTCTCATTGGTTCTCCCTATTCCTGTTCATTTTCCGCAGAAATTGCAAACTGGGCCAAACAGGAGGTTAAAGGCACTGACTCTCCAAGTGGGGAGAGTGTTAGTAAAGCGTCTGGAATGTTGCACCCGAGTACCAGGGGACGAAAACTGAGACACATTTGAACACGTTTCCCGATCACACGGTGGATCATACTCTGGGTTCCACATGCATGTTTTAGCTGAAGGAAGAATCCCTTAAACCTGGAGAGTTGAGAACCATGGAATGGGTACCATGCAATATGACTTCAAAGGGTCTGCATTTGCTCACCGAACCTAACCAATCCTATCACTGCTGCGTTTATGCCGCTGTACACACGCTGGATTCTCTTTCGGAGACATATAAATCCATAGGTTTTAAGATTCTTACTAGTCAGGTATATTCTTAGGCGTTTAATATGGGGTGTTGAGTCCACTTCGTTGAGCAAGCAGTAGCTCTTGTCTATTACATATTTGGCTTATGGAAAGTTATCTGTGCTAATTTCAATCTCTGGTTTTATGCAGCACCCCAACTCACCTTTCCCCTTAAGCAAGCATAAGTTGGTTTTCTACATTTGAGGCCCTATTCTGTTTTGTAATTCAGTTCCTGTGTAGCCAAGTTTACATTCCGTGTATTAGTGATACCTTATGATGTTTCTTTTTCTGTGTGACTTATTTCACTTAGAATCATCGTACCTGAATCCACTCATTATGCTGCTACTGGCCTGATGACATAGATTTCATTGTTGAGTGATATTGCATTGTACGTAAGTACCGCAAATTATTTATCCATTTTTCGCTTTCTGTGATATTGAACTTGTACCGTAAACGAGGTTCTTGTAAACAGAGCCGTCCCAAACTTTGGGGTGGCTGTGTCTTTTTGATTTTAATTTCCCTAAGCTATAGGACCATAAGTGGAAGTGCCCTAGGCTCTGTTGCTTTGTTTTTTAGATGTTTCAGGAAACACCATACACTTCTCCAGAGTGGCTGTTGGCAATTTACATCCCGCCCATCAGCATAACAAGGCTCCCAGTTCTCCATGGCCTGCCCTGCCTTTCTGGATTTTACACTTTTTTCAGATGGCCCTTTTGACCGGGGGGCAGTGAGACTTCATTGTAGTGCAGATTTCCTTTGCAAGCTTGCTTGGTTGGCCAAAAAGGGCGTATGCGTTTTTTCCTGAATATATTCAGGAAAAAACGCATACGCCCTTTTTGGCCAAGTGCATCATTGTGGACGTTCTGCCTCTTTTCCTATGCTTTACATGCAATTCCAGTCTACCTCCTGAAATCGGTTTCCTGCAATTCTGCCCCGCTTTCAAGTCCTCTTGGCAGCCTTACTTCAATATATTTTTGGACGATAGCTGTCATTTATAACTCTGCAGGTTTGTGAATAACAGTGCCCCTGAGCTCCTTTCTTCAACTCGCTTTCTTGTGAGCTGGCCGCAACACCGCAGGATTGCTTCAGGCCCTAGTGTGGTTCCGGCATGGCTCGCTGAGCCTTTGGTTAATTCCTCTTCCTGGTGGGAAATGAGAGTTAAATTTGTCCGTCCAGACAGCTCCAGCTACTCTCTCATTGGTTCTCCCTATTCCTGTTCATTTTCCGCAGAAATTGCAAACTGGGCCAAACAGGAGTTTAAAGGCACTGACTCTCCAAGTGGGGAGAGTGTTAGTAAAGCGTCTGGAATGTTGCACCCGAGTACCAGGGGACGTAAACTGAGACACATTTGAACACGTTTCCCGATCACACGGTGGATCATACTCTGGGTTCCACATGCATGTTTTAGCTGAAGGAAGAATCCCTTAAACCTGGAGAGTTGAGAACCATGGAATGGGTACCATGCAATATGACTTCAAAGGGTCTGCATTTGCTCACCGAACCTAACCAATCCTATCACTGCTGCGTTTATGCCGCTGTACACACGCTGGATTCTCTTTCGGAGACATATAAATCCATAGGTTTTAAGATTCTTACTAGTCAGGTATATTCTTAGGCGTTTAATATGGGGTGTTGAGTCCACTTCGTTGAGCAAGCAGTAGCTCTTGTCTATTACATATTTGGCTTATGGAAAGGTATCTGTGCTAATTTCAATCTCTGGTTTTATGCAGCACCCCAACTCACCTTTCCCCTTAAGCAAGCATAAGTTGGTTTTCTACATTTGAGGCCCTATTCTGTTTTGTAATTCAGTTCCTGTGTAGCCAAGTTTACATTCCGTGTATTAGTGATACCTTATGATGTTTCTTTTTCTGTGTGACTTATTTCACTTAGAATCATCGTACCTGAATCCACTCATTATGCTGCTACTGGCCTGATGACATAGATTTCATTGCTGAGTGATATTGCATTGTACGTAAGTACCACAACTTCTTTATCCATTTTTCGCTTTCTGCGATATTGAACTTGTACCGTAAACGAGGTTCTTGTAAACAGAGCCGTCCCAAACTTTGGGGTGGCTGTGTCTTTTTGATTTTAATTTCCCTATGCTATAGGACCATAAGTGGAAGTGCCCTAGGCTCTCTTGCTTTGTTTTTTAGATGTTTCAGGAAACACCATACACTTCTCCAGAGTGGCTGTTGGCAATTTACATCCCGCCCATCAGCATAAGAAGGTTCCCAGTTCTCCATGGCCTGTCCTGCCTTTCTGGATTTTACACTTTTTTCAGATGGCCCTTTTGACCTGGGGGCAGTGAGACTTCATTGTAGTGCAGATTTCCTTTGCAAGCTTGCTTGGTTGGCCAAAAAGGGCGTATGCGTTTTTTCCTGAATATATTCAGGAAAAAACGCATACGCCCTTTTTGGCCAAGTGCATCATTGTGCACGTTCTGCCTCTTTTCCTATGCTTTACATGCAATTCCAGTCTACCTCCTGAAATCGGTTTCCTGCAATTCTGCCCCGCTTTCAAGTCCTCTTGGCAGCCTTACTTCAATGTATTTTTGGACGATAGCTGTCATTTATAACTCTGCAGGATTGTGAATTACAGTGCCCCTGAGCTCCTTTCTTCAACTCGCTTTCTTGTGAGCTGGCCGCAACACCGCAGGATTGCTTCAGGCCCTAGTGTGGTTCCGGCATGGCTCGCTGAGCCTTTGGTTAATTCCTCTTCCTGGTGGGAAATGAGAGTTAAATTTGCCCGTCCAGACACCTCCAGCTAGTCTCTCATTGGTTCTCCCTATTCCTGTTCATTTTCCGCAGAAATTGCAAACTGGGCCAAACAGGAGGTTAAAGGCACTGACTCTCCAAGTGGGGAGAGTGTTAGTAAAGCATCTGTAATGTTGCACCCGAGTACCAGGGGACGAAAACTGAGACACATTTGAACACGTTTCCCGATCACACGGTGGATCATACTCTGGGTTCCACATGCATGTTTTAGCTGAAGGAAGAATCCCTTAAACCTGGAGAGTTGAGAACCATGGAATGGGTACCATGCAATATGACTTCAAAGGGTCTGCATTTGCTCACCGAACCTAACCAATCCTATCACTGCTGCGTTTATGCCGCTGTACACACGCTGGATTCTCTTTCGGAGACATATAAATCCATAGGTTTTAAGATTCTTACTAGTCAGGTATATTCTTAGGCGTTTAATATGGGGTGTTGAGTCCACTTCGTTGAGCAAGCAGTAGCTCTTGTCTATTACATATTTGGCTTATGGAAAGGTATCTGTGCTAATTTCAATCTCTGGTTTTATGCAGCACCCCAACTCACCTTTCCCCTTAAGCAAGCATAAGTTGGTTTTCTACATTTGAGGCCCTATTCTGTTTTGTAATTCAGTTCCTGTGTAGCCAAGTTTACATTCCTTGTATTAGTGATACCTTATGATGTTTCTTTTTCTGTGTGACTTATTTCACTTAGAATCATCGTACCTGAATCCACTCATTATGCTGCTACTGGCCTGATGACATAGATTTCATTGCTGAGTGATATTGCATTGTACGTAAGTACCACAACTTCTTTATCCATTTTTCGCTTTCTGTGATATTGAACTTGTACCGTAAACGAGGTTCTTGTAAACAGAGCCGTCCCAAACTTTGGGGTGGCTGTGTCTTTTTGATTTTAATTTCCCTAAGCTATAGGACCATAAGTGGAAGTGCCCTAGGCTCTGTTGCTTTGTTTTTTAGATGTTTCAGGAAACACCATACACTTCTCCAGAGTGGCTGTTGGCAATTTACATCCCGCCCATCAGCATAACAAGGCTCCCAGTTCTCCATGGCCTGTCCTGCCTTTCTGGATTTTACACTTTTTTCAGATGGCCCTTTTGACCGGGGGGCAGTGAGACTTCATTGTAGTGCAGATTTCCTTTGCAAGCTTGCTTGGTTGGCCAAAAAGGGCGTATGCGTTTTTTCCTGAATATATTCAGGAAAAAACGCATACGCCCTTTTTGGCCAAGTGCATCATTGTGGACGTTCTGCCTCTTTTCCTATGCTTTACATGCAATTCCAGTCTACCTCCTGAAATCGGTTTCCTGCAATTCTGCCCCGCTTTCAAGTCCTCTTGGCAGCCTTACTTCAATATATTTTTGGACGATAGCTGTCATTTATAACTCTGCAGGTTTGTGAATAACAGTGCCCCTGAGCTCCTTTCTTCAACTCGCTTTCTTGTGAGCTGGCCGCAACACCGCAGGATTGCTTCAGGCCCTAGTGTGGTTCCGGCATGGCTCGCTGAGCCTTTGGTTAATTCCTCTTCCTGGTGGGAAATGAGAGTTAAATTTGCCCGTCCAGACACCTCCAGCTAGTCTCTCATTGGTTCTCCCTATTCCTGTTCATTTTCCGCAGAAATTGCAAACTGGGCCAAACAGGAGGTTAAAGGCACTGACTCTCCAAGTGGGGAGAGTGTTAGTAAAGCGTCTGGAATGTTGCACCCGAGTACCAGGGGACGAAAACTGAGACACATTTGAACACGTTTCCCGATCACACGGTGGATCATACTCTGGGTTCCACATGCATGTTTTAGCTGAAGGAAGAATCCCTTAAACCTGGAGAGTTGAGAACCATGGAATGGGTACCATGCAATATGACTTCAAAGGGTCTGCATTTGCTCACCGAACCTAACCAATCCTATCACTGCTGCGTTTATGCCGCTGTACACACGCTGGATTCTCTTTCGGAGACATATAAATCCATAGGTTTTAAGATTCTTACTAGTCAGGTATATTCTTAGGCGTTTAATATGCGGTGTTGAGTCCACTTCGTTGAGCAAGCAGTAGCTCTTGTCTATTACATATTTGGCTTATGGAAAGGTATCTGTGCTAATTTCAATCTCTGGTTTTATGCAGCACCCCAACTCACCTTTCCCCTTAAGCAAGCATAAGTTGGTTTTCTACATTTGAGGCCCTATTCTGTTTTGTACTTCAGTTCCTGTGTAGCCAAGTTTACATTCCGTGTATTAGTGATACCTTATGATGTTTCTTTTTCTGTGTGACTTATTTCACTTAGAATCATCGTACCTGAATCCACTCATTATGCTGCTACTGGCCTGATGAAATAGATTTCATTGCTGAGTGATATTGCATTGTACGTAAGTACCACAACTTCTTTATCCATTTTTCGCTTTCTGCGATATTGAACTTGTACCGTAAACGAGGTTCTTGTAAACAGAGCCGTCCCAAACTTTGGGGTGGCTGTGTCTTTTTGATTTTAATTTCCCTAAGCTATAGGACCATAAGTGGAAGTGCCCTAGGCTCTCTTGCTTTGTTTTTTAGATGTTTCAGGAAACACCATACACTTCTCCAGAGTGGCTGTTGGCAATTTACATCCCGCCCATCAGCATAACAAGGCTCCCAGTTCTCCATGGCCTGTCCTGCCTTTCTGGATTTTACACTTTTTTCAGATGGCCCTTTTGACCGGGGGGCAGTGAGACTTCATTGTAGTGCAGATTTCCTTTGCAAGCTTGCTTGGTTGGCCAAAAAGGGCGTATGCGTTTTTTCCTGAATATATTCAGAAAAAAACGCATACGCCCTTTTTGGCCAAGTGCATCATTGTGGACGTTCTGCCTCTTTTCCTATGCTTTACATGCAATTCCAGTCTACCTCCTGAAATCGGTTTCCTGCAATTCTGCCCCGCTTTCAAGTCCTCTTGGCAGCCTTACTTCAATGTATTTTTGGACGATAGCTGTCATTTATAACTCTGCAGGATTGTGAATTACAGTGCCCCTGAGCTCCTTTCTTCAGCTCGCTTTCTTGTGAGCTGGCCGCAACACCGCAGGATTGCTTCAGGCCCTAGTGTGGTTCCGGCATGGCTCGCTGAGCCTTTGGTTAATTCCTCTTCCTGGTGGGAAATGAGAGTTAAATTTGCCCGTCCAGACACCTCCAGCTAGTCTCTCATTGGTTCTCCCTATTCCTGTTCATTTTCCGCAGAAATTGCAAACTGGGCCAAACAGGAGGTTAAAGGCACTGACTCTCCAAGTGGGGAGAGTGTTAGTAAAGCGTCTGGAATGTTGCACCCGAGTACCAGGGGACGAAAACTGAGACACATTTGAACACGTTTCCCGATCACACGGTGGATCATACTCTGGGTTCCACATGCATGTTTTAGCTGAAGGAAGAATCCCTTAAACCTGGAGAGTTGAGAACCATGGAATGGGTACCATGCAATATGACTTCAAAGGGTCTGCATTTGCTCACCGAACCTAACCAATCCTATCACTGCTGCGTTTATGCCGCTGTACACACGCTGGATTCTCTTTCGGAGACATATAAATCCATAGGTTTTAAGATTCTTACTAGTCAGGTATATTCTTAGGCGTTTAATATGGGGTGTTGAGTCCACTTCGTTGAGCAAGCAGTAGCTCTTGTCTATTACATATTTGGCTTATGGAAAGGTATCTGTGCTAATTTCAATCTCTGGTTTTATGCAGCACCCCAACTCACCTTTCCCCTTAAGCAAGCATAAGTTGGTTTTCTACATTTGAGGCCCTATTCTGTTTTGTAATTCAGTTCCTGTGTAGCCAAGTTTACATTCCGTGTATTAGTGATACCTTATGATGTTTCTTTTTCTGTGTGACTTATTTCACTTAGAATCATCGTACCTGAATCCACTCATTATGCTGCTACTGGCCTGATGACATAGATTTCATTGCTGAGTGATATTGCATTGTACGTAAGTACCACAACTTCTTTATCCATTTTTCGCTTTCTGCGATATTGAACTTGTACCGTAAACGAGGTTCTTGTAAACAGAGCCGTCCCAAAGTTTTGGGTGGCTGTGTCTTTTTGATTTTAATTTCCCTAATCTATAGGACCATAAGTGGAAGTGCCCTAGGCTCTGTTGCTTTGTGTTTTAGATGTTTCAGGAAACACCATACACTTCTCCAGAGTGGCTGTTGGCAATTTACATCCCGCCCATCAGCATAACAAGGCTCCCAGTTCTCCATGGCCTGTCCTGCCTTTCTTGATTTTACACGTTTTTCAGATGGCCCTTTTGACCGGGGGGCAGTGAGACTTCATTGTAGTGCAGATTTCCTTTGCAAGCTTGCTTGGTTGGCCAAAAAGGGCGTATGCGTTTTTTCCTGAATATATTCAGGAAAAAACGCATACGCCCTTTTTGGCCAAGTGCATCATTGTGGACGTTCTGCCTCTTTTCCTATGCTTTACATGCAATTCCAGTCTACCTCCTGAAATCGGTTTCCTGCAATTCTGCCCCGCTTTCAAGTCCTCTTGGCAGCCTTACTTCAATATATTTTTGGACGATAGCTGTCATTTATAACTCTGCAGGTTTGTGAATAACAGTGCCCCTGAGCTCCTTTCTTCAACTCGCTTTCTTGTGAGCTGGCCGCAACACCGCAGGATTGCTTCAGGCCCTACTGTGGTTCCGGCATGGCTCGCTGAGCCTTTGGTTAATTCCTCTTCCTGGTGGGAAATGAGAGTTAAATTTGCCCGTCCAGACAGCTCCAGCTACTCTCTCATTGGTTCTTCCTATTCCTGTTCATTTTCCGCAGAAATTGCAAACTGGGCCAAACAGGAGTTTAAAGGCACTGACTCTCCAAGTGGGGAGAGTGTTAGTAAAGCGTCTGGAATGTTGCACCCGAGTACCAGGGGACGAAAACTGAGACACATTTGAACACGTTTCCCGATCACACGGTGGATCATACTCTGGGTTCCACATGCATGTTTTAGCTGAAGGAAGAATCCCTTAAACCTGGAGAGTTGAGACCCATGGAATGGGTACCATGCAATATGACTTCAAAGGGTCTGCATTTGCTCACCGAACCTCACCAATCCTATCACTGCTGCGTTTATGCCGCTGTACACACGCTTGATTCTCTTTCGGAGACATATAAATCCATAGGTTTTAAGATTCTTACTAGTCAGGTATATTCTTAGGCGTTTAATATGGGGTGTTGAGTCCACTTCGTTGAGCAAGCAGTAGCTCTTGTCTATTACATATTTGGCTTATGGAAAGGTATCTGTGCTAATTTCAATCTCTGGTTTTATGCAGCACCCCAACTCACCTTTCCCCTTAAGCAAGCATAAGTTGGTTTTCTACATTTGAGACCCTATTCTGTTTTGTAATTCAGTTCCTGTGTAGCCAAGTTTACATTCCGTGTATTAGTGATATCTTATGATGCTTCTTCTTCTGTGTGAATTATTTCACTTAGAATCATCGTACCTGAATACACTCATTATGCTGCTACTGGCCTGATGACATAGATTTCATTGCTGAGTGATATTGCATTGTACGTAAGTACGACAAATTCTTTATCCATTTTTCGCTTTCTGCGATATTGAACTTGTACCGTAAACGAGGTTCTGTAAACAGAGCCGTCCCAAATTTTGGGGTGACTGTGTCTTTTTGATTTTAATTTCCCTAAGCTATAGGACCATAAGTGGAAGTGCCCTAGGCTCTGTTGCTTTGTTTTTTAGATGTTTCAGGAAACACCATACACTTCTCCAGAGTGGCTGTTGGCAATTTACATCCCGCCCATCAGTCTAAGTAGGCTCCCAGTTCTCCATGGCCTGTCCTGCCTTTCTGGATTTTACACTTTTTTCAGATGGCCCTTTTGACCGGGGGGCAGTGAGACTTCATTGTAGTGCAGATTTCCTTTGCAAGCTTGCTTGGTTGGCCAAAAAGGGCGTATGCGTTTTTTCCTGAATATATTCAGGAAAAAACGCATACGCCCTTTTTGGCCAAGTGCATCATTGTGGACGTTCTGCCTCTTTTCCTATGCTTTACATGCAATTCCAGTCTACCTCCTGAAATCGGTTTCCTGCAATTCTGCCCCGCTTTCAAGTCCTCTTGGCAGCCTTACTTCAATATATTTTTGGACGATAGCTGTCATTTATAACTCTGCAGGTTTGTGAATAACAGTGCCCCTGAGCTCCTTTCTTCAACTCGCTTTCTTGTGAGCTGGCCGCAACACCGCAGCATTGCTTCAGGCCCTAGTGTGGTTCCGGCATGGCTCGCTGAGCCTCTGGTTAATTCCTCTTCCTGGTGGGAAATGAGAGTTAAATTTGCCCGTCCAGACAGCTCCAGCTACTCTCTCATTGTTTCTCCCTATTCCTGTTCATTTTCCGCAGAAATTGCAAACTGGGCCAAACAGGAGTTTAAAGGCACTGACTCTCCAAGTGGGGAGAGTGTTAGTAAAGCGTCTGGAATGTTGCACCCGAGTACCAGGGGACGAAAACTGAGACACATTTGAACACGTTTCCCGATCACACGGTGGATCATACTCTGGGCTCCACATGCATGTTTTAGCTGAAGGAAGAATCCCTTAAACCTGGAGAGTTGAGAACCATGGAATGGGTACCATGTAATATGATTTCAAAGGGTCTGCATTTGCTCACCGAACCTCACCAATCCTATCACTGCTGCGTTTATGCCGCTGTACACACGCTTGATTCTCTTTCGGAGACATATAAATCCATAGGTTTTAAGATTCTTACTAGTCAGGTATATTCTTAGGCGTTTAATATGGGGTGTTGAGTCCACTTCGTTGAGCAAGCAGTAGCTCTTGTCTATTACATATTTGGCTTATGGAAAGGTATCTGTGCTAATTTCAATCTCTGGTTTTATGCAGCACCCCAACTCACCTTTCCCCTTAAGCAAGCATAAGTTGGTTTTCTACATTTGAGACCCTATTCTGTTTTGTAATTCAGTTCCTGTGTAGCCAAGTTTACATTCCGTGTATTAGTGATATCTTATGATGTTTCTTTTTCTGTGTGACTTATTTCACTTAGAATCATCGTACCTGAATCCACTCATTATGCTGCTACTGGCCTGATGACATAGATTTCATTGCTGAGTGATATTGCATTGTACGTAAGTACCTCAACTTCTTTATCCATTTCTCGCTTTCTGCGATATTGAACTTGTACCGTAAATGCGGTTCTTGTAAGTAGAGCCGTCCCAAACTTTGGGGTGGCTGTGTCTTTTTGATTTTAATTTCCCTAAGCTATAGGACCATAAGTGGAAGTGCCCTAGGCTCTGTTGCTTTGTTTTTTAGATGTTTCAGGAAACACCATACACTTCTCCAGAGTGGCTGTTGGTAATTTACATCCCGCCCATCAGCATAACAAGGCTCCCAGTTCTCCATGGCCTGTCCTGCCTTTGTGGATTTTACACTTTTTTCAGATGGCCCTTTTGACCGGGGGGCAGTGAGACTTCATTGTAGTGCAGATTTCCTTTGCAAGCTTGCTTGGTTGGCCAAAAAGGGCGTATGCGTTTTTTCCTGAATATATTCAGGAAAAAACGCATACGCCCTTTTTGGCCAAGTGCATCATTGTGGACGTTCTGCCTCTTTTCCTATGCTTTACATGCAATTCCAGTCTACCTCCTGAAATCGGTTTCCTGCAATTCTGCCCCGCTTTCAAGTCCTCTTGGCAGCCTTACTTCAATATATTTTTGGACGATAGCTGTCATTTATAACTCTGCAGGTTTGTGAATAACAGTGCCCCTGAGCTCCTTTCTTCAACTCGCTTTCTTGTGAGCTGGCCGCAACACCGCAGGATTGCTTCAGGCCCTAGTGTGGTTCCGGCATGGCTCGCTGAGCCTTTGGTTAATTCCTCTTCCTGGTGGGAAATGAGAGTTAAATTTGCCCGTCCAGACAGCTCCAGCTACTCTCTCATTGGTTCTCCCTATTCCTGTTCATTTTCCGCAGAAATTGCAAACTGGGCCAAACAGGATGTTAAAGGCACTGACTCTTCAACTGGGGAGAGTGTTAGTAAAGCGTCTGGAATGTTGCACCCGAGTACCAGGGGACGAAAACTGAGACACATTTGAACACGTTTCCCGATCACACGGTGGATCATACTCTGGGTTCCACATACATGTTTTAGCTGAAGGAAGAATCCCTTAAACCTGGAGAGTTGAGACCCATGGAATGGGTACCATGCAATATGACTTCAAAGGGTCTGCATTTGCTCACCGAACCTCACCAATCCTATCACTGCTGCGTTTATGCCGCTGTACACACGCTTGATTCTCTTTCGGAGACATATAAATCCATAGGTTTTAAGATTCTTACTAGTCAGGTATATTCTTAGGCGTTTAATATGGGGTGTTGAGTCCACTTCGTTGAGCAAGCAGTAGCTCTTGTCTATTACATATTTGGCTTATGGAAAGGTATCTGTGCTAATTTCAATCTCTGGTTTTATGCAGCACCCCAACTCACCTTTCCCCTTAAGCAAGCATAAGTTGGTTTTCTACATTTGAGACCCTATTCTGTTTTGTACTTCAGTTCCTGTGTAGCCAAGTTTACATTCCGTGTATTAGTGATATCTTATGATGTTTCTTTTTCTGTGTGACTTATTTCACTTAGAATCATCGTACCTGAACCCACTCATTATGCTGCTACAGGCCTGATGACATAGATTTCATTGCTGAGTGATATTGCATTGTACGTAAGTACCTCAACTTCTTTATCCATTTCTCGCTTTCTGCGATATTGAACTTGTACCGTAAATGCGGTTCTTGTAAGCAGAGCCGTCCCAAACTTTGGAGTGGCTGTGTCTTTTTGATTTTAATTTCCCTAAGCTATAGGACCATAAGTGGAAGTGCCCTAGGCTCTGTTGCTTTGTTTTTTAGATGTTTCAGGAAACACCATACACTTCTCCAGAGTGGCTGTTGGTAATTTACATCCCGCCCATCAGCATAAGAAGGCTCCCTGTTCTCCATGGCCAGTCATGCCTTTGTGGATTTTACACTTTTTTCAGATGGCCCTTTTGACCGGGGGGCAGTGAGACTTCATTGTAGTGCAGATTTCCTTTGCAAGCTTGCTTGGTTGGCCAAAAAGGGCGTATGCGTTTTTTCCTGAATATATTCAGGAAAAAACGCATACGCCCTTTTTGGCCAAGTGCATCATTGTGGACGTTCTGCCTCTTTTCCTATGCTTTACATGCAATTCCAGTGTACCTCCTGAAATCGGTTTCCTGCAATTCTGCCCCGCTTTCAAGTCCTCTTGGCAGCCTTACTTCAATATATTTTTGGACGATAGCTGTCATTTATAACTCTGCAGGTTTGTGAATAACAGTGCCCCTGAGCTCCTTTCTTCAACTCGCTTTCTTGTGAGCTGGCCGCAACACCGCAGGATTGCTTCAGGCCCTAGTGTGGTTCCGGCATGGCTCGCTGAGCCTTTGGTTAATTCCTCTTCCTGGTGGGAAATGAGAGTTAAATTTGCCCGTCCAGACACCTCCAGCTACTCTCTCATTGGTTCTCCCTATTCCTGTTCATTTTCCGCAGAAATTGCAAACTGGGCCAAACAGGAGTTTAAAGGCACTGACTCTCCAAGTGGGGAGAGTGTTAGTAAAGCGTCTGGAATGTTGCACCCGAGTACCAGGGGACGAAAACTGAGACACATTTGAACACGTTTCCCGATCACACGGTGGATCATACTCTGGGTTCCACATGCATGTTTTAGCTGAAGGAAGAATCCCTTAAACCTGGAGAGTTGAGAACCATGGAATGGGTACCATGCAATATGACTTCAAAGGGTCTGCATTTGCTCACCGAACCTAACCAATCCTATCACTGCTGCGTTTATGCCGCTGTACACACGCTGGATTCTCTTTCGGAGACATATAAATCCATAGGTTTTAAGATTCTTACTAGTCAGGTATATTCTTAGGCGTTTAATATGGGGTGTTGAGTCCACTTCGTTGAGCAAGCAGTAGCTCTTGTCTATTACATATTTGGCTTATGGAAAGGTATCTGTGCTAATTTCAATCTCTGGTTTTATGCAGCACCCCAACTCACCTTTCCCCTTAAGCAAGCATAAGTTGGTTTTCTACATTTGAGGCCCTATTCTGTTTTGTAATTCAGTTCCTGTGTAGCCAAGTTTACATTCCGTGTATTAGTGATACCTTATGATGTTTCTTTTTCTCTGTGACTTATTTCACTTAGAATCATCGTACCTGAATCCACTCATTATGCTGCTACTGGCCTGATGACATAGATTTCATTGCTGAGTGATATTGCATTGTACGTAAGTACCACAACTTCTTTATCCATTTTTCGCTTTCTGCGATATTGAACTTGTACCGTAAACGAGGTTCTTGTAAACAGAGCCGTCCCAAACTTTGGGGTGGCTGTGTCTTTTTGATTTTAATTTCCCTAAGCTATAGGACCATAAGTGGAAGTGCCCTAGGCTCTCTTGCTTTGTTTTTTAGATGTTTCAGGAAACACCATACACTTCTCCAGAGTGGCTGTTGGCAATTTACAACCCGCCCATCAGCATAACAAGGCTCCCAGTTCTCCATGGCCTGTCCTGCCTTTCTGGATTTTACACTTTTTTCAGATGGCCCTTTTGACCGGGGGGCAGTGAGACTTCATTGTAGTGCAGATTTCCTTTGCAAGCTTGCTTGGTTGGCCAAAAAGGGCGTATGCGTTTTTTCCTGAATATATTCAGGAAAAAACGCATACGCCCTTTTTGGCCAAGTGCATCATTGTGGACGTTCTGCCTCTTTTCCTATGCTTTACATGCAATTCCAGTCTACCTCCTGAAATCGGTTTCCTGCAATTCTGCCCCGCTTTCAAGTCCTCTTGGCAGCCTTACTTCAATATATTTTTGGACGATAGCTGTCATTTATAACTCTGCAGGTTTGTGAATTACAGTGCCCCTGAGCTCCTTTCTTCAACTCGCTTTCTTGTGAGCTGGCCGCAACACCGCAGGATTGCTTCAGGCCCTAGTGTGGTTCCGGCATGGCTCGCTGAGCCTTTGGTTATTCCCTCTTCCTGGTGGGAAATGAGAGTTAAATTTGCCCGTCCAGACACCTCCAGCTAGTCTCTCATTGGTTCTCCCTATTCCTGTTCATTTTCCGCAGAAATTGCAAACTGGGCCAAACAGGAGGTTAAAGGCACTGACTCTCCAAGTGGGGAGAGTGTTAGTAAAGCGTCTGGAATGTTGCACCCGAGTACCAGGGGACGAAAACTGAGACACATTTGAACACGTTTCCCGATCACACGGTGGATCATACTCTGGGTTCCACATGCATGTTTTAGCTGAAGGAAGAATCCCTTAAACCTGGAGAGTTGAGAACCATGGAATGGGTACCATGCAATATGACTTCAAAGGGTCTGCATTTGCTCACCGAACCTAACCAATCCTATCACTGCTGCGTTTATGCCGCTGTACACACGCTGGATTCTCTTTCGGAGACATATAAATCCATAGGTTTTAAGATTCTTACTAGTCAGGTATATTCTTAGGCGTTTAATATGGGGTGTTGAGTCCACTTCGTTGAGCAAGCAGTAGCTCTTGTCTATTACATATTTGGCTTATGGAAAGGTATCTGTGCTAATTTCAATCTCTGGTTTTATGCAGCACCCCAACTCACCTTTCCCCTTAAGCAAGCATAAGTTGGTTTTCTACATTTGAGGCCCTATTCTGTTTTGTAATTCAGTTCCTGTGTAGCCAAGTTTACATTCCGTGTATTAGTGATACCTTATGATGTTTCTTTTTCTCTGTGACTTATTTCACTTAGAATCATCGTACCTGAATCCACTCATTATGCTGCTACTGGCCTGATGACATAGATTTCATTGCTGAGTGATATTGCATTGTACGTAAGTACCACAACTTCTTTATCCATTTTTCGCTTTCTGCGATATTGAACTTGTACCGTAAACGAGGTTCTTGTAAACAGAGCCGTCCCAAACTTTGGGGTGGCTGTGTCTTTTTGATTTTAATTTCCCTAAGCTATAGGACCATAAGTGGAAGTGCCCTAGGCTCTCTTGCTTTGTTTTTTAGATGTTTCAGGAAACACCATACACTTCTCCAGAGTGGCTGTTGGCAATTTACAACCCGCCCATCAGCATAACAAGGCTCCCAGTTCTCCATGGCCTGTCCTGCCTTTCTGGATTTTACACTTTTTTCAGATGGCCCTTTTGACCGGGGGGCAGTGAGACTTCATTGTAGTGCAGATTTCCTTTGCAAGCTTGCTTGGTTGGCCAAAAAGGGCGTATGCGTTTTTTCCTGAATATATTCAGGAAAAAACGCATACGCCCTTTTTGGCCAAGTGCATCATTGTGGACGTTCTGCCTCTTTTCCTATGCTTTACATGCAATTCCAGTCTACCTCCTGAAATCGGTTTCCTGCAATTCTGCCCCGCTTTCAAGTCCTCTTGGCAGCCTTACTTCAATATATTTTTGGACGATAGCTGTCATTTATAACTCTGCAGGTTTGTGAATTACAGTGCCCCTGAGCTCCTTTCTTCAACTCGCTTTCTTGTGAGCTGGCCGCAACACCGCAGGATTGCTTCAGGCCCTAGTGTGGTTCCGGCATGGCTCGCTGAGCCTTTGGTTAATTCCTCTTCCTGGTGGGAAATGAGAGTTAAATTTGCCCGTCCAGACACCTCCAGCTAGTCTCTCATTGGTTCTCCCTATTCCTGTTCATTTTCCGCAGAAATTGCAAACTGGGCCAAACAGGAGGTTAAAGGCACTGACTCTCCAAGTGGGGAGAGTGTTAGTAAAGCGTCTGGAATGTTGCACCCGAGTACCAGGGGACGAAAACTGAGACACATTTGAACACGTTTCCCGATCACACGGTGGATCATACTCTGGGTTCCACATGCATGTTTTAGCTGAAGGAAGAATCCCTTAAACCTGGAGAGTTGAGAACCATGGAATGGGTACCATGCAATATGACTTCAAAGGGTCTGCATTTGCTCACCGAACCTAACCAATCCTATCACTGCTGCGTTTATGCCGCTGTACACACGCTGGATTCTCTTTCGGAGACATATAAATCCATAGGTTTTAAGATTCTTACTAGTCAGGTATATTCTTAGGCGTTTAATATGGGGTGTTGAGTCCACTTCGTTGAGCAAGCAGTAGCTCTTGTCTATTACATATTTGGCTTATGGAAAGGTATCTGTGCTAATTTCAATCTCTGGTTTTATGCAGCACCCCAACTCACCTTTCCCCTTAAGCAAGCATAAGTTGGTTTTCTACATTTGAGGCCCTATTCTGTTTTGTAATTCAGTTCCTGTGTAGCCAAGTTTACATTCCGTGTATTAGTGATACCTTATGATGTTTCTTTTTCTGTGTGACTTATTTCACTTAGAATCATCGTACCTGAATCCACTCATTATGCTGCTACTGGCCTGATGACATAGATTTCATTGCTGAGTGATATTGCATTGTACGTAAGTACCACAACTTCTTTATCCATTTTTCGCTTTCTGCGATATTGAACTTGTACCGTAAACGAGGTTCTTGTAAACAGAGCCGTCCCAAACTTTGGGGTGGCTGTGTCTTTTTGATTTTAATTTCCCTAAGCTATAGGACCATAAGTGGAAGTGCCCTAGGCTCTCTTGCTTTGTTTTTTAGATGTTTCAGGAAACACCATACACTTCTCCAGAGTGGCTGTTGGCAATTTACATCCCGCCCATCAGCATAACAAGGCTCCCAGTTCTCCATGGCCTGTCCTGCCTTTCTGGATTTTACACTTTTTTCAGATGGCCCTTTTGACCGGGGGGCAGTGAGACTTCATTGTAGTGCAGATTTCCTTTGCAAGCTTGCTTGGTTGGCCAAAAAGGGCGTATGCGTTTTTTCCTGAATATATTCAGGAAAAAACGCATACGCCCTTTTTGGCCAAGTGCATCATTGTGGACGTTCTGCCTCTTTTCCTATGCTTTACATGCAATTCCAGTCTACCTCCTGAAATCGGTTTCCTGCAATTCTGCCCCGCTTTCAAGTCCTCTTGGCAGCCTTACTTCAATATATTTTTGGACGATAGCTGTCATTTATAACTCTGCAGGTTTGTGAATTACAGTGCCCCTGAGCTCCTTTCTTCAACTCGCTTTCTTGTGAGCTGGCCGCAACACCGCAGGATTGCTTCAGGCCCTAGTGTGGTTCCGGCATGGCTCGCTGAGCCTTTGGTTATTCCCTCTTCCTGGTGGGAAATGAGAGTTAAATTTGCCCGTCCAGACACCTCCAGCTAGTCTCTCATTGGTTCTCCCTATTCCTGTTCATTTTCCGCAGAAATTGCAAACTGGGCCAAACAGGAGGTTAAAGGCACTGACTCTCCAAGTGGGGAGAGTGTTAGTAAAGCGTCTGGAATGTTGCACCCGAGTACCAGGGGACGAAAACTGAGACACATTTGAACACGTTTCCCGATCACACGGTGGATCATACTCTGGGTTCCACATGCATGTTTTAGCTGAAGGAAGAATCCCTTAAACCTGGAGAGTTGAGAACCATGGAATGGGTACCATGCAATATGACTTCAAAGGGTCTGCATTTGCTCACCGAACCTAACCAATCCTATCACTGCTGCGTTTATGCCGCTGTACACACGCTGGATTCTCTTTCGGAGACATATAAATCCATAGGTTTTAAGATTCTTACTAGTCAGGTATATTCTTAGGCGTTTAATATGGGGTGTTGAATCCACTTCGTTGAGCAAGCAGTAGCTCTTGTCTATTACATATTTGGCTTATGGAAAGGTATCTGTGCTAATTTCAATCTCTGGTTTTATGCAGCACCCCAACTCACCTTTCCCCTTAAGCAAGCATAAGTTGGTTTTCTACATTTGAGGCCCTATTCTGTTTTGTAATTCAGTTCCTGTGTAGCCAAGTTTACATTCCGTGTATTAGTGATACCTTATGATGTTTCTTTTTCTGTGTGACTTATTTCACTTAGAATCATCGTACCTGAATCCACTCATTATGCTGCTACTGGCCTGATGACATAGATTTCATTGCTGAGTGATATTGCATTGTACGTAAGTACCACAACTTCTTTATCCATTTTTCGCTTTCTGCGATATTGAACTTGTACCGTAAACGAGGTTCTTGTAAACAGAGCCGTCCCAAACTTTGGGGTGGCTGTGTCTTTTTGATTTTAATTTCCCTAAGCTATAGGACCATAAGTGGAAGTGCCCTAGGCTCTCTTGCTTTGTTTTTTAGATGTTTCAGGAAACACCATACACTTCTCCAGAGTGGCTGTTGGCAATTTACATCCCGCCCATCAGCATAACAAGGCTCCCAGTTCTCCATGGCCTGTCCTGCCTTTCTGGATTTTACACTTTTTTCAGATGGCCCTTTTGACCGGGGGGCAGTGAGACTTCATTGTAGTGCAGATTTCCTTTGCAAGCTTGCTTGGTTGGCCAAAAAGGGCGTATGCGTTTTTTCCTGAATATATTCAGGAAAAAACGCATACGCCCTTTTTGGCCAAGTGCATCATTGTGGACGTTCTGCCTCTTTTCCTATGCTTTACATGCAATTCCAGTCTACCTCCTGAAATCGGTTTCCTGCAATTCTGCCCCGCTTTCAAGTCCTCTTGGCAGCCTTACTTCAATATATTTTTGGACGATAGCTGTCATTTATAACTCTGCAGGTTTGTGAATTACAGTGCCCCTGAGCTCCTTTCTTCAACTCGCTTTCTTGTGAGCTGGCCGCAACACCGCAGGATTGCTTCAGGCCCTAGTGTGGTTCCGGCATGGCTCGCTGAGCCTTTGGTTATTCCCTCTTCCTGGTGGGAAATGAGAGTTAAATTTGCCCGTCCAGACACCTCCAGCTAGTCTCTCATTGGTTCTCCCTATTCCTGTTCATTTTCCGCAGAAATTGCAAACTGGGCCAAACAGGAGGTTAAAGGCACTGACTCTCCAAGTGGGGAGAGTGTTAGTAAAGCGTCTGGAATGTTGCACCCGAGTACCAGGGGACGAAAACTGAGACACATTTGAACACGTTTCCCGATCACACGGTGGATCATACTCTGGGTTCCACATGCATGTTTTAGCTGAAGGAAGAATCCCTTAAACCTGGAGAGTTGAGAACCATGGAATGGGTACCATGCAATATGACTTCAAAGGGTCTGCATTTGCTCACCGAACCTAACCAATCCTATCACTGCTGCGTTTATGCCGCTGTACACACGCTGGATTCTCTTTCAGAGACATATAAATCCATAGGTTTTAAGATTCTTACTAGTCAGGTATATTCTTAGGCGTTTAATATGGGGTGTTGAGTCCACTTCGTTGAGCAAGCAGTAGCTCTTGTCTATTACATATTTGGCTTATGGAAAGGTATCTGTGCTAATTTCAATCTCTGGTTTTATGCAGCACCCCAACTCACCTTTCCCCTTAAGCAAGCATAAGTTGGTTTTCTACATTTGAGGCCCTATTCTGTTTTGTAATTCAGTTCCTGTGTAGCCAAGTTTACATTCCGTGTATTAGTGATACCTTATGATGTTTCTTTTTCTGTGTGACTTATTTCACTTAGAATCATCGTACCTGAATCCACTCATTATGCTGCTACTGGCCTGATGACATAGATTTCATTGCTGAGTGATATTGCATTGTACGTAAGTACCACAACTTCTTTATCCATTTTTCGCTTTCTGCGATATTGAACTTGTACCGTAAACGAGGTTCTTGTAAACAGAGCCGTCCCAAACTTTGGGGTGGCTGTGTCTTTTTGATTTTAATTTCCCTAAGCTATAGGACCATAAGTGGAAGTGCCCTAGGCTCTCTTGCTTTGTTTTTTAGATGTTTCAGGAAACACCATACACTTCTCCAGAGTGGCTGTTGGCAATTTACATCCCGCCCATCAGCATAACAAGGCTCCCAGTTCTCCATGGCCTGTCCTGCCTTTCTGGATTTTACACTTTTTTCAGATGGCCCTTTTGACCGGGGGGCAGTGAGACTTCATTGTAGTGCAGATTTCCTTTGCAAGCTTGCTTGGTTGGCCAAAAAGGGCGTATGCGTTTTTTCCTGAATATATTCAGGAAAAAACGCATACGCCCTTTTTGGCCAAGTGCATCATTGTGGACGTTCTGCCTCTTTTCCTATGCTTTACATGCAATTCCAGTCTACCTCCTGAAATCGGTTTCCTGCAATTCTGCCCCGCTTTCAAGTCCTCTTGGCAGCCTTACTTCAATATATTTTTGGACGATAGCTGTCATTTATAACTCTGCAGGTTTGTGAATTACAGTGCCCCTGAGCTCCTTTCTTCAACTCGCTTTCTTGTGAGCTGGCCGCAACACCGCAGGATTGCTTCAGGCCCTAGTGTGGTTCCGGCATGGCTCGCTGAGCCTTTGGTTATTCCCTCTTCCTGGTGGGAAATGAGAGTTAAATTTGCCCGTCCAGACACCTCCAGCTAGTCTCTCATTGGTTCTCCCTATTCCTGTTCATTTTCCGCAGAAATTGCAAACTGGGCCAAACAGGAGGTTAAAGGCACTGACTCTCCAAGTGGGGAGAGTGTTAGTAAAGCGTCTGGAATGTTGCACCCGAGTACCAGGGGACGAAAACTGAGACACATTTGAACACGTTTCCCGATCACACGGTGGATCATACTCTGGGTTCCACATGCATGTTTTAGCTGAAGGAAGAATCCCTTAAACCTGGAGAGTTGAGAACCATGGAATGGGTACCATGCAATATGACTTCAAAGGGTCTGCATTTGCTCACCGAACCTAACCAATCCTATCACTGCTGCGTTTATGCCGCTGTACACATGCTTGATTCTCTTTCGGAGACATATAAATCCATAGGTTTTAAGATTCTTACTAGTCAGGTATATTCTTAGGCGTTTAATATGGGGTGTTGAGTCCACTTCGTTGAGCAAGCAGTAGCTCTTGTCTATTACATATTTGACTTATGGAAAGGTATCTGTGCTAATTTCAATCTCTGGTTTTATGCAGCACCCCAACTCACCTTTCCCCTTAAGCAAGCATAAGTTGGTTTTCTACATTTGAGACCCTATTCTGTTTTGTAATTCAGTTCCTGTGTAGCCAAGTTTACATTCCGTGTATTAGTGATATATTATGATGTTTCTTTTTCTGTGTGACTTATTTCACTTAGAATCATCGTACCTGAATCCACTCATTATGCTGCTACTGGCCTGATGACATAGATTTCATTGCTGAGTGATATTGCATTGTACGTAAGTACCGCAACTTCGTTATCCATTTTTCGCTTTCTGCGATATTGAACTTGTACCGTAAACGAGGTTCTTGTAAACAGAGCCGTCCCAAACTTTGGAGTGGCTGTGTCTTTTTGATTTTAATTTCCTTAAGCTATAGGACCATAAGTGGAAGTGCCCTAGGCTCTGTTGCTTTGTTTTTAGATGTTTCAGGAAAAACCATACACTTCTCCAGAGTGGCTGTTTGCAATTTACATCCCACCCATCAGAATAAGAAGGCTCCCAGTTCTCCATGGCCTGTCCTGCCTTTCTGGATTTTACACTTTTTTCAGATGGCCCTTTTGACCGGGGGGCAGTGAGACTTCATTGTAGTGCAGATTTCCTTTGCAAGCTTGCTTGGTTGGCCAAAAAGGGCGTATGCGTTTTTTCCTGAATATATTCAGGAAAAAACGCATACGCCCTTTTTGGCCAAGTGCATCATTGTGGACGTTCTGCCTCTTTTCCTATGCTTTACATGCAATTCCAGTCTACCTCCTGAAATCGGTTTCCTGCAATTCTGCCCCGCTTTCAAGTCCTCTTGGCAGCCTTACTTCAATATATTTTTGGACGATAGCTGTCATTTATAACTCTGCAGGTTTGTGAATTACAGTGCCCCTGAGCTCCTTTCTTCAACTCGCTTTCTTGTGAGCTGGCCGCAACACCGCAGGATTGCTTCAGGCCCTAGTGTGGTTCCGGCATGGCTCGCTGAGCCTTTGGTTATTCCCTCTTCCTGGTGGGAAATGAGAGTTAAATTTGCCCGTCCAGACACCTCCAGCTAGTCTCTCATTGGTTCTCCCTATTCCTGTTCATTTTCCGCAGAAATTGCAAACTGGGCCAAACAGGAGGTTAAAGGCACTGACTCTCCAAGTGGGGAGAGTGTTAGTAAAGCGTCTGGAATGTTGCACCCGAGTACCAGGGGACGAAAACTGAGACACATTTGAACACGTTTCCCGATCACACGGTGGATCATACTCTGGGTTCCACATGCATGTTTTAGCTGAAGGAAGAATCCCTTAAACCTGGAGAGTTGAGAACCATGGAATGGGTACCATGCAATATGACTTCAAAGGGTCTGCATTTGCTCACCGAACCTAACCAATCCTATCACTGCTGCGTTTATGCCGCTGTACACACGCTGGATTCTCTTTCGGAGACATATAAATCCATAGGTTTTAAGATTCTTACTAGTCAGGTATATTCTTAGGCGTTTAATATGGGGTGTTGAGTCCACTTCGTTGAGCAAGCAGTAGCTCTTGTCTATTACATATTTGGCTTATGGAAAGGTATCTGTGCTAATTTCAATCTCTGGTTTTATGCAGCACCCCAACTCACCTTTCCCCTTAAGCAAGCATAAGTTGGTTTTCTACATTTGAGGCCCTATTCTGTTTTGTAATTCAGTTCCTGTGTAGCCAAGTTTACATTCCGTGTATTAGTGATACCTTATGATGTTTCTTTTTCTGTGTGACTTATTTCACTTAGAATCATCGTACCTGAATCCACTCATTATGCTGCTACTGGCCTGATGACATAGATTTCATTGCTGAGTGATATTGCATTGTACGTAAGTACCACAACTTCTTTATCCATTTTTCGCTTTCTGCGATATTGAACTTGTACCGTAAACGAGGTTCTTGTAAACAGAGCCGTCCCAAAGTTTTGGGTGGCTGTGTCTTTTTGATTTTAATTTCCCTAAGCTATAGGACCATAAGTGGAAGTGCCCTAGGCTCTGTTGCTTTGTTTTTTAGATGTTTCAGGAAACACCATACACTTCTCCAGAGTGGCTGTTTGCAATTTACATCCCACCCATCAGAATAAGAAGGCTCCCAGTTCTCCATGGCCTGTCCTGCCTTTCTGGATTTTACACTTTTTTCAGATGGCCCTTTTGACCGGGGGGCAGTGAGACTTCATTGTAGTGCAGATTTCCTTTGCAAGCTTGCTTGGTTGGCCAAAAAGGGCGTATGCGTTTTTTCCTGAATATATTCAGGAAAAAACGCATACGCCCTTTTTGGCCAAGTGCATCATTGTGGACGTTCTGCCTCTTTTCCTATGCTTTACATGCAATTCCAGTCTACCTCCTGAAATCGGTTTCCTGCAATTCTGCCCCGCTTTCAAGTCCTCTTGGCAGCCTTACTTCAATATATTTTTGGACGATAGCTGTCATTTATAACTCTGCAGGTTTGTGAATTACAGGGCCCCTGAGCTCCTTTCTTCAACTCGCTTTCTTGTGAGCTGGCCGCAACACCGCAGGATTGCTTCAGGCCCTAGTGTGGTTCCGGCATGGCTCGCTGAGCCTTTGGTTATTCCCTCTTCCTAGTGGGAAATGAGAGTTAAATTTGCCCGTCCAGACACCTCCAGCTAGTCTCTCATTGGTTCTCCCTATTCCTGTTCATTTTCCGCAGAAATTGCAAACTGGGCCAAACAGGAGGTTAAAGGCACTGACTCTCCAAGTGGGGAGAGTGTTAGTAAAGCGTCTGGAATGTTGCACCCGAGTACCAGGGGACGAAAACTGAGACACATTTGAACACGTTTCCCGATCACACGGTGGATCATACTCTGGGTTCCACATGCATGTTTTAGCTGAAGGAAGAATCCCTTAAACCTGGAGAGTTGAGAACCATGGAATGGGTACCATGCAATATGACTTCAAAGGGTCTGCATTTGCTCACCGAACCTAACCAATCCTATCACTGCTGCGTTTATGCCGCTGTACACACGCTGGATTCTCTTTCGGAGACATATAAATCCATAGGTTTTAAGATTCTTACTAGTCAGGTATATTCTTAGGCGTTTAATATGGGGTGTTGAGTCCACTTCGTTGAGCAAGCAGTAGCTCTTGTCTATTACATATTTGGCTTATGGAAAGGTATCTGTGCTAATTTCAATCTCTGGTTTTATGCAGCACCCCAACTCACCTTTCCCCTTAAGCAAGCATAAGTTGGTTTTCTACATTTGAGGCCCTATTCTGTTTTGTAATTCAGTTCCTGTGTAGCCAAGTTTACATTCCGTGTATTAGTGATATATTATGATGTTTCTTTTTCTGTGTGACTTATTTCACTTAGAATCATCGTACCTGAATCCACTCATTATGCTGCTACTGGCCTGATGACATAGATTTCATTGCTGAGTGATATTGCATTGTACGTAAGTACCGCAACTTCGTTATCCATTTTTCGCTTTCTGCGATATTGAACTTGTACCGTAAACGAGGTTCTTGTAAACAGAGCCGTCCCAAACCTTGCGGTGCCTGTGTCTTTTTGATTTTAATTTCCCTAAGCTATAGGACCATAAGTGGAAGTGCCCTAGGCTCTGTTGCTTTGTTTTTTAGATGTTTCAGGAAACACCATACACTTCTCCAGAGTGGCTGTTTGCAATTTACATCCCACCCATCAGAATAAGAAGGCTCCCAGTTCTCCATGGCCTGTCCTGCCTTTCTGGATTTTACACTTTTTTCAGATGGCCCTTTTGACCGGGGGGCAGTGAGACTTCATTGTAGTGCAGATTTCCTTTGCAAGCTTGCTTGGTTGGCCAAAAAGGGCGTATGCGTTTTTTCCTGAATATATTCAGGAAAAAACGCATACGCCCTTTTTGGCCAAGTGCATCATTGTGGACGTTCTGCCTCTTTTCCTATGCTTTACATGCAATTCCAGTCTACCTCCTGAAATTGGTTTCCTGCAATTCTGCCCCGCTTTCAAGTCCTCTTGGCAGCCTTACTTCAATATATTTTTGGACGATAGCTGTCATTTATAACTCTGCAGGTTTGTGAATAACAGTGCCCCTGAGCTCCTTTCTTCAACTCGCTTTCTTGTGAGCTGGCCGCAACACCGCAGGATTGCTTCAGGCCCTAGTGTGGTTCCGGCATGGCTCGCTGAGCCTTTGGTTAATTCCTCTTCCTGGTGGGAAATGAGAGTTAAATTTGCCCGTCCAGACACCTCCAGCTAGTCTCTCATTGGTTCTCCCTATTCCTGTTCATTTTCCGCAGAAATTGCAAACTGGGCCAAACAGGAGTTTAAAGGCACTGACTCTCCAAGTGGGGAGAGTGTTAGTAAAGCGTCTGGAATGTTGCACCCGAGTACCAGGGGACGAAAACTGAGACACATTTGAACACGTTTCCCGATCACACGGTGGATCATACTCTGGGTTCCACATGCATGTTTTAGCTGAAGGAAGAATCCCTTAAACCTGGAGAGTTGAGAACCATGGAATGGGTACCATGCAATATGACTTCAAAGGGTCTGCATTTGCTCACCGAACCTAACCAATCCTATCACTGCTGCGTTTATGCCGCTGTACACACGCTGGATTCTCTTTCGGAGACATATAAATCCATAGGTTTTAAGATTCTTACTAGTCAGGTATATTCTTAGGCGTTTAATATGGGGTGTTGAGTCCACTTCGTTGAGCAAGCAGTAGCTCTTGTCTATTACATATTTGGCTTATGGAAAGGTATCTGTGCTAATTTCAATCTCTGGTTTTATGCAGCACCCCAACTCACCTTTCCCCTTAAGCAAGCATAAGTTGGTTTTCTACATTTGAGACCGTATTCTGTTTTGTAATTCAGTTCCTGTGTAGCCAAGTTTACATTCCGTGTATTAGTGATACCTTATGATGTTTCTTTTTCTGTGTGACTTATTTCACTTAGAATCATCGTACCTGAATCCACTCATTATGCTGCTACTGGCCTGATGACATAGATTTCATTGCTGAGTGATATTGCATTGTACGTAAGTACCACAACTTCTTTATCCATTTTTCACTTTCTGCGATATTGAACTTGTACCGTAAACGAGGTTCTTGTAAACAGAGCCGTCCCAAACTTTGGGGTGGCTGTGTCTTTTTGATTTTAATTTCCCTAAGCTATAGGACCATAAGTGGAAGTGCCCTAGGCTCTCTTGCTTTGTTTTTTAGATGTTTCAGGAAACACCATACACTTCTCCAGAGTGGCTGTTGGCAATTTACATCCCGCCCATCAGCATAAGAAGGCTCCCAGTTCTCCATGGCCTGTCCTGCCTTTCTGGATTTTACACTTTTTTCAGATGGCCCTTTTGACCGGGGGGCAGTGAGACTTCATTGTAGTGCAGATTTCCTTTGCAAGCTTGCTTGGTTGGCCAAAAAGGGCGTATGCGTTTTTTCCTGAATATATTCAGGAAAAAACGCATACGCCCTTTTTGGCCAAGTGCATCATTGTGGACGTTCTGCCTCTTTTCCTATGCTTTACATGCAATTCCAGTCTACCTCCTGAAATCGGTTCCTGCAATTCTGCCCTGCTTTCAAGTCCTCTTGGTAGCCTTACTTCAATATATTTTTGGACGATAGCTGTCATTTATAACTCTGCAGGTTTGTGAATAACAGTGCCCCTGAGCTCCTTTCTTCAACTCGTTTTCTTGTGAGCTGGCCGCAACACCGCATGATTGCTTCAGGCCCTAGTGTGGTTCCGGCATGGCTCACTGAGCCTTTGGTTAATTCCTCTTCCTGGTGGGAAATGAGAGTTAAATTTGCCCGTCCAGACACCTCCAGCTAGTCTCTCATTGGTTCTCCCTATTCCTGTTCATTTTCCGCAGAAATTGCAAACTGGGCCAAACAGGAGGTTAAAGGCACTGACTCTCCAAGTGGGGAGAGTGTTAGTAAAGCGTCTGGAATGTTGCACCCGAGTACCAGGGGACGAAAACTGAGACACATTTGAACACGTTTCCCGATCACACGGTGGATCATACTCTGGGTTCCACATGCATGTTTTAGCTGAAGGAAGAATCCCTTAAACCTGGAGAGTTGAGAACCATGGAATGGGTACCATGCAATATGACTTCAAAGGGTCTGCATTTGCTCACCGAACCTAACCAATCCTATCACTGCTGCGTTTATGCCGCTGTACACACGCTGGATTCTCTTTCAGAGACATATAAATCCATAGGTTTTAAGATTCTTACTAGTCAGGTATATTCTTAGGCGTTTAATATGGGGTGTTGAGTCCACTTCGTTGAGCAAGCAGTAGCTCTTGTCTATTACATATTTGGCTTATGGAAAGGTATCTGTGCTAATTTCAATCTCTGGTTTTATGCAGCACCCCAACTCACCTTTCCCCTTAAGCAAGCATAAGTTGGTTTTCTACATTTGAGGCCCTATTCTGTTTTGTAATTCAGTTCCTGTGTAGCCAAGTTTACATTCCGTGTATTAGTGATACCTTATGATGTTTCTTTTTCTGTGTGACTTATTTCACTTAGAATCATCGTACCTGAATCCACTCATTATGCTGCTACTGGCCTGATGACATAGATTTCATTGCTGAGTGATATTGCATTGTACGTAAGTACCACAACTTCTTTATCCACTTTTCGCTTTCTGCGATATTGAACTTGTACCGTAAACGAGGTTCTTGTAAACAGAGCCGTCCCAAACTTTGGGGTGGCTGTGTCTTTTTGATTTTAATTTCTCTAAGCTATAGGACCATAAGTGGAAGTGCCCTAGGCTCTGTTGCTTTGTTTTTTAGATGTTTCAGGAAACACCATACACTTCTCCAGAGTGGCTGTTTGCAATTTACATCCCACCCATCAGAATAAGAAGGCTCCCATTTCTCCATGGCCTGTCCTGCCTTTCTGGATTTTACACTTTTTTCAGATGGCCCTTTTGACCTGGGGGCAGTGAGACTTCATTGTAGTGCAGATTTCCTTTGCAAGCTTGCTTGGTTGGCCAAAAAGGGCGTATGCGTTTTTTCCTGAATATATTCAGGAAAAAACGCATATGCCCTTTTTGGCCAAGTGCATCATTGTGGACGTTCTGCCTCTTTTCCTATGCTTTACATGCAATTCCAGTCTACGTCCTGAAATCGGTTTCCTGCAATTCTGCCCCGCTTTCAAGTCCTCTTGGCAGCCTTACTTCAATGTATTTTTGGACGATAGCTGTCATTTATAACTCTGCAGGATTGTGAATTACAGTGCCCCTGAGCTCCTTTCTTCAACTCGCTTTCTTGTGAGCTGGCCGCAACACCGCATGATTGCTTCAGGCCCTAGTGTGGTTCTGGCATGGCTCACTGAGCCTTTGGTTAATTCCTCTTCCTGGTGGGAAATGAGAGTTAAATTTGCCCGTCCAGACACCTCCAGCTAGTCTCTCATTGGTTCTCCCTATTCCTGTTCATTTTCCGCAGAAATTGCAAACTGGGCCAAACAGGAGGTTAAAGGCACTGACTCTCCAAGTGGGGAGAGTGTTAGTAAAGCGTCTGGAATGTTGCACCCGAGTACCAGGGGACGAAAACTGAGACACATTTGAACACGTTTCCCGATCACACGGTGGATCATACTCTGGGTTCCACATGCATGTTTTAGCTGAAGGAAGAATCCCTTAAACCTGGAGAGTTGAGAACCATGGAATGGGTACCATGCAATATGACTTCAAAGGGTCTGCATTTGCTCACCGAACCTAACCAATCCTATCACTGCTGCGTTTATGCCGCTGTACACACGCTGGATTCTCTTTCGGAGACATATAAATCCATAGGTTTTAAGATTCTTACTAGTCAGGTATATTCTTAGGCGTTTAATATGGGGTGTTGAGTCCACTTCGTTGAGCAAGCAGTAGCTCTTGTCTATTACATATTTGGCTTATGGAAAGGTATCTGTGCTAATTTCAATCTCTGGTTTTATGCAGCACCCCAACTCACCTTTCCCCTTAAGCAAGCATAAGTTGGTTTTCTACATTTGAGGCCCTATTCTGTTTTGTAATTCAGTTCCTGTGTAGCCAAGTTTACATTCCGTGTATTAGTGATACCTTATGATGTTTCTTTTTCTGTGTGACTTATTTCACTTAGAATCATCGTACCTGAATCCACTCATTATGCTGCTACTGGCCTGATGACATAGATTTCATTGCTGAGTGATATTGCATTGTACGTAAGTACCACAACTTCTTTATCCACTTTTCGCTTTCTGCGATATTGAACTTGTACCGTAAACGAGGTTCTTGTAAACAGAGCCGTCCCAAACTTTGGGGTGGCTGTGTCTTTTTGATTTTAATTTCTCTAAGCTATAGGACCATAAGTGGAAGTGCCCTAGGCTCTGTTGCTTTGTTTTTTAGATGTTTCAGGAAACACCATACACTTCTCCAGAGTGGCTGTTTGCAATTTACATCCCACCCATCAGAATAAGAAGGCTCCCATTTATCCATGGCCTGTCCTGCCTTTCTGGATTTTACACTTTTTTCAGATGGCCCTTTTGACCTGGGGGCAGTGAGACTTCATTGTAGTGCAGATTTCCTTTGCAAGCTTGCTTGGTTGGCCAAAAAGGGCGTATGCGTTTTTTCCTGAATATATTCAGGAAAAAACGCATATGCCCTTTTTGGCCAAGTGCATCATTGTGGACGTTCTGCCTCTTTTCCTATGCTTTACATGCAATTCCAGTCTACCTCCTGAAATCGGTTTCCTGCAATTCTGCCCCGCTTTCAAGTCCTCTTGGCAGCCTTACTTCAATGTATTTTTGGACGATAGCTGTCATTTATAACTCTGCAGGATTGTGAATTACAGTGCCCCTGAGCTCCTTTCTTCAACTCGCTTTCTTGTGAGCTGGCCGCAACACCGCATGATTGCTTCAGGCCCTAGTGTGGTTTCGGCATGGCTCACTGAGCCTTTGGTTAATTCCTCTTCCTGGTGGGAAATGAGAGTTAAATTTGCCCGTCCAGACAGCTCCAGCTACTCTCTCATTGGTTCTCCCTATTCCTGTTCATTTTCCGCAGAAATTGCAAACTGGGCCAAACAGGAGGTTAAAGGCACTGACTCTCCAAGTGGGGAGAGTGTTAGTAAAGCGTCTGGAATGTTGCACCCGAGTACCAGGGGACGAAAACTGAGACACATTTGAACACGTTTCCCGATCACACGGTGGATCATACTCTGGGTTCCACATGCATGTTTTAGCTGAAGGAAGAATCCCTTAAACCTGGAGAGTTGAGAACCATGGAATGGGTACCATGCAATATGACTTCAAAGGGTCTGCATTTGCTCACCGAACCTAACCAATCCTATCACTGCTGCGTTTATGCCGCTGTACACACGCTGGATTCTCTTTCGGAGACATATAAATCCATAGGTTTTAAGATTCTTACTAGTCAGGTATATTCTTAGGCGTTTAATATGGGGTGTTGAGTCCACTTCGTTGAGCAAGCAGTAGCTCTTGTCTATTACATATTTGGCTTATGGAAAGGTATCTGTGCTAATTTCAATCTCTGGTTTTATGCAGCACCCCAACTCACCTTTCCCCTTAAGCAAGCATAAGTTGGTTTTCTACATTTGAGGCCCTATTCTGTTTTGTAATTCAGTTCCTGTGTAGCCAAGTTTACATTCCGTGTATTAGTGATACCTTATGATGTTTCTTTTTCTGTGTGACTTATTTCACTTAGAATCATCGTACCTGAATCCACTCATTATGCTGCTACTGGCCTGATGACATAGATTTCATTGCTGAGTGATATTGCATTGTACGTAAGTACCACAACTTCTTTATCCACTTTTCGCTTTCTGCGATATTGAACTTGTACCGTAAACGAGGTTCTTGTAAACAGAGCCGTCCCAAACTTTGGGGTTGGGTTTCTTTTTGATTTTAATTTCTCTAAGCTATAGGACCATAAGTGGAAGTGCCCTAGGCTCTGTTGCTTTGTTTTTTAGATGTTTCAGGAAACACCATACACTTCTCCAGAGTGGCTGTTTGCAATTTACATCCCACCCATCAGAATAAGAAGGCTCCCAGTTCTCCATGGCCTGTCCTGCCTTTCTGGATTTTACACTTTTTTCAGATGGCCCTTTTGACCTGGGGGCAGTGAGACTTCATTGTAGTGCAGATTTCCTTTGCAAGCTTGCTTGGTTGGCCAAAAAGGGCGTATGCGTTTTTTCCTGAATATATTCAGGAAAAAACGCATATGCCCTTTTTGGCCAAGTGCATCATTGTGGACGTTCTGCCTCTTTTCCTATGCTTTACATGCAATTCCAGTCTACCTCCTGAAATCGGTTTCCTGCAATTCTGCCCCGCTTTCAAGTCCTCTTGGCAGCCTTACTTCAATGTATTTTTGGACGATAGCTGTCATTTATAACTCTGCAGGATTGTGAATTACAGTGCCCCTGAGCTCCTTTCTTCAACTCGCTTTCTTGTGAGCTGGCCGCAACACCGCAGGATTGCTTCAGGCCCTAGTGTGGTTCCGGCATGGCTCGCTGAGCCTTTGGTTAATTCCTCTTCCTGGTGGGAAATGAGAGTTAAATTTGCCCATCCAGACACCTCCAGCTAGTCTCTCATTGGTTCTCCCTATTCCTGTTCATTTTCCGCAGAAATTGCAAACTGGGCCAAACAGGAGGTTAAAGGCACTGACTCTCCAAGTGGGGAGAGTGTTAGTAAAGCGTCTGGAATGTTGCACCCGAGTACCAGGGGACGAAAACTGAGACACATTTGAACACGTTTCCCGATCACACGGTGGATCATACTCTGGGTTCCACATGCATGTTTTAGCTGAAGGAAGAATCCCTTAAACCTGGAGAGTTGAGAACCATGGAATGGGTACCATGCAATATGACTTCAAAGGGTCTGCATTTGCTCACCGAACCTAACCAATCCTATCACTGCTGCGTTTATGCCGCTGTACACACGCTGGATTCTCTTTCGGAGACATATAAATCCATAGGTTTTAAGATTCTTACTAGTCAGGTATATTCTTAGGCATTTAATATGGGGTGTTGAGTCCACTTCGTTGAGCAAGCAGTAGCTCTTGTCTATTACATATTTGGCTTATGGAAAGGTATCTGTGCTAATTTCAATCTCTGGTTTTATGCAGCACCCCAACTCACCTTTCCCCTTAAGCAAGCATAAGTTGGTTTTCTACATTTGAGGCCCTATTCTGTTTTGTAATTCAGTTCCTGTGTAGCCAAGTTTACATTCCGTGTATTAGTGATACCTTATGATGTTTCTTTTTCTGTGTGACTTATTTCACTTAGAATCATCGTACCTGAATCCACTCATTATGCTGCTACTGGCCTGATGACATAGATTTCATTGCTGAGTGATATTGCATTGTACGTAAGTACCACAACTTCTTTATCCACTTTTCGCTTTCTGCGATATTGAACTTGTACCGTAAACGAGGTTCTTGTAAACAGAGCCGTCCCAAACTTTGGGGTTGGGTTTCTTTTTGATTTTAATTTCTCTAAGCTATAGGACCATAAGTGGAAGTGCCCTAGGCTCTGTTGCTTTGTTTTTTAGATGTTTCAGGAAACACCATACACTTCTCCAGAGTGGCTGTTTGCAATTTACATCCCACCCATCAGAATAAGAAGGCTCCCAGTTCTCCATGGCCTGTCCTGCCTTTCTGGATTTTACACTTTTTTCAGATGGCCCTTTTGACCTGGGGGCAGTGAGACTTCATTGTAGTGCAGATTTCCTTTGCAAGCTTGCTTGGTTGGCCAAAAAGGGCGTATGCGTTTTTTCCTGAATATATTCAGGAAAAAACGCATATGCCCTTTTTGGCCAAGTGCATCATTGTGGACGTTCTGCCTCTTTTCCTATGCTTTACATGCAATTCCAGTCTACCTCCTGAAATCGGTTTCCTGCAATTCTGCCCCGCTTTCAAGTCCTCTTGGCAGCCTTACTTCAATGTATTTTTGGACGATAGCTGTCATTTATAACTCTGCAGGATTGTGAATTACAGTGCCCCTGAGCTCCTTTCTTCAACTCGCTTTCTTGTGAGCTGGCCGCAACACCGCAGGATTGCTTCAGGCCCTAGTGTGGTTCCGGCATGGCTCGCTGAGCCTTTGGTTAATTCCTCTTCCTGGTGGGAAATGAGAGTTAAATTTGCCCGTCCAGACACCTCCAGCTAGTCTCTCATTGGTTCTCCCTATTCCTGTTCATTTTCCGCAGAAATTGCAAACTGGGCCAAACAGGAGGTTAAAGGCACTGACTCTCCAAGTGGGGAGAGTGTTAGTAAAGCGTCTGGAATGTTGCACCCGAGTACCAGGGGACGAAAACTGAGACACATTTGAACACGTTTCCCGATCACACGGTGGATCATACTCTGGGTTCCACATGCATGTTTTAGCTGAAGGAAGAATCCCTTAAACCTGGAGAGTTGAGAACCATGGAATGGGTACCATGCAATATGACTTCAAAGGGTCTGCATTTGCTCACCGAACCTAACCAATCCTATCACTGCTGCGTTTATGCCGCTGTACACACGCTGGATTCTCTTTCGGAGACATATAAATCCATAGGTTTTAAGATTCTTACTAGTCAGGTATATTCTTAGGCGTTTAATATGGGGTGTTGAGTCCACTTCGTTGAGCAAGCAGTAGCTCTTGTCTATTACATATTTGGCTTATGGAAAGGTATCTGTGCTAATTTCAATCTCTGGTTTTATGTAGCACCCCAACTCACCTTTCCCCTTAAGCAAGCATAAGTTGGTTTTCTACATTTGAGGCCCTATTCTGTTTTGTAATTCAGTTCCTGTGTAGCCAAGTTTACATTCCTTGTATTAGTGATACCTTATGATGTTTCTTTTTCTGTGTGACTTATTTCACTTAGAATCATCGTACCTGAATCCACTCATTATGCTGCTACTGGCCTGATGACATAGATTTCATTGCTGAGTGATATTGCATTGTACGTAAGTACCACAACTTCTTTATCCATTTTTCGCTTTCTGCGATATTGAACTTGTACCGTAAACGAGGTTCTTGTAAACAGAGCCGTCCCAAACTTTGGGGTGGCTGTGTCTTTTTGATTTTAATTTCCCTAAGCTATAGGACCATAAGTGGAAGTGCCCTAGGCTCTGTTGCTTTGTTTTTTAGATGTTTCAGGAAACACCATACACTTCTCCAGAGTGGCTGTTGGCAATTTACATCCCGCCCATCAGCATAACAAGGCTCCCAGTTCTCCATGGCCTGTCCTGCCTTTGTGGATTTTACACTTTTTTCAGATGGCCCTTTTGACTGGGGGGCAGTGAGACTTCATTGTAGTGCAGATTTCCTTTGCAAGCTTGCTTGGTTGGCCAAAAAGGGCGTATGCGTTTTTTCCTGAATATATTCAGGAAAAAACGCATACGCCCTTTTTGGCCAAGTGCATCATTGTGGACGTTCTGCCTCTTTTCCTATGCTTTACATGCAATTCCAGTCTACCTCCTGAAATCGGTTTCCTGCAGTTCTGCCCCGCTTTCAAGTCCTCTTGGCAGCCTTACTTCAATATATTTTTGGACGATAGCTGTCATTTATAACTCTGCAGGTTTGTGAATTACAGTGCCCCTGAGCTCCTTTCTTCAACTCGCTTTCTTGTGAGCTGGCCGCAACACCGCAGGATTGCTTCAGGCCCTAGTGTGGTTCCGGCATGGCTCGCTGAGCCTTTGGTTAATTCCTCTTCCTGGTGGGAAATGAGAGTTAAATTTGCCCGTCCAGACACCTCCAGCTAGTCTCTCATTGGTTCTCCCTATTCCTGTTCATTTTCCGCAGAAATTGCAAACTGGGCCAAACAGGAGGTTAAAGGCACTGACTCTCCAAGTGGGGAGAGTGTTAGTAAAGCGTCTGGAATGTTGCACCCGAGTACCAGGGGACGAAAACTGAGACACATTTGAACACGTTTCCCGATCACACGGTGGATCATACTCTGGGTTCCACATGCATGTTTTAGCTGAAGGAAGAATCCCTTAAACCTGGAGAGTTGAGAACCATGGAATGGGTACCATGCAATATGACTTCAAAGGGTCTGCATTTGCTCACCGAACCTAACCAATCCTATCACTGCTGCGTTTATGCCGCTGTACACACGCTGGATTCTCTTTCGGAGACATGTAAATCCATAGGTTTTAAGATTCTTACTAGTCAGGTATATTCTTAGGCGTTTAATATGGGGTGTTGAGTCCACTTCGTTGAGCAAGCAGTAGCTCTTGTCTATTACATATTTGGCTTATGGAAAGTTATCTGTGCTAATTTCAATCTCTGGTTTTATGCAGCACCCCAACTCACCTTTCCCCTTAAGCAAGCATAAGTTGGTTTTCTACATTTGAGGCCCTATTCTGTTTTGTAATTCAGTTCCTGTGTAGCCAAGTTTACATTCCGTGTATTAGTGATACCTTATGATGTTTCTTTTTCTGTGTGACTTATTTCACTTAGAATCATCGTACCTGAATCCACTCATTATGCTGCTACTGGCCTGATGACATAGATTTCATTGCTGAGTGATATTGCATTGTACGTAAGTACCGCAAATTCTTTATCCATTTTTCGCTTTCTGTGATATTGAACTTGTACCGTAAACGAGGTTCTTGTAAACAGAGCCGTCCCAAACTTTGGGGTGGCTGTGTCTTTTTGATTTTAATTTCCCTAAGCTATAGGACCATAAGTGGAAGTGCCCTAGGCTCTGTTGCTTTGTTTTTTAGATGTTTCAGGAAACACCATACACTTCTCCAGAGTGGCTGTTGGCAATTTACATCCCGCCCATCAGCATAACAAGGCTCCCAGTTCTCCATGGCCTCCCTGCCTTTCTGGATTTTACACTTTTTTCAGATGGCCCTTTTGACCGGGGGGCAGTGAGACTTCATTGTAGTGCAGATTTCCTTTGCAAGCTTGCTTGGTTGGCCAAAAAGGGCGTATGCGTTTTTTCCTGAATATATTCAGGAAAAAACGCATACGCCCTTTTTGGCCAAGTGCATCATTGTGGACGTTCTGCCTCTTTTCCTATGCTTTACATGCAATTCCAGTCTACCTCCTGAAATCGGTTTCCTGCAATTCTGCCCCGCTTTCAAGTCCTCTTGGCAGCCTTACTTCAATATATTTTTGGACGATAGCTGTCATTTATAACTCTGCAGGTTTGTGAATAACAGTGCCCCTGAGCTCCTTTCTTCAACTCGCTTTCTTGTGAGCTGGCCGCAACACCGCAGGATTGCTTCAGGCCCTAGTGTGGTTCCGGCATGGCTCGCTGAGCCTTTGGTTATTCCCTCTTCCTGGTGGGAAATGAGAGTTAAATTTGCCCGTCCAGACACCTCCAGCTAGTCTCTCATTGGTTCTCCCTATTCCTGTTCATTTTCCGCAGAAATTGCAAACTGGGCCAAACAGGAGGTTAAAGGCACTGACTCTCCAAGTGGGGAGAGTGTTAGTAAAGCGTCTGGAATGTTGCACCCGAGTACCAGGGGACGAAAACTGAGACACATTTGAACACGTTTCCCGATCACACGGTGGATCATACTCTGGGTTCCACATGCATGTTTTAGCTGAAGGAAGAATCCCTTAAACCTGGAGAGTTGAGAACCATGGAATGGGTACCATGCAATATGACTTCAAAGGGTCTGCATTTGCTCACCGAACCTAACCAATCCTATCACTGCTGCGTTTATGCCGCTGTACACACGCTGGATTCTCTTTCGGAGACATATAAATCCATAGGTTTTAAGATTCTTACTAGTCAGGTATATTCTTAGGCGTTTAATATGGGGTGTTGAGTCCACTTCGTTGAGCAAGCAGTAGCTCTTGTCTATTACATATTTGGCTTATGGAAAGGTATCTGTGCTAATTTCAATCTCTGGTTTTATGCAGCACCCCAACTCACCTTTCCCCTTAAGCAAGCATAAGTTGGTTTTCTACATTTGAGGCCCTATTCTGTTTTGTAATTCAGTTCCTGTGTAGCCAAGTTTACATTCCGTGTATTAGTGATACCTTATGATGTTTCTTTTTCTGTGTGACTTATTTCACTTAGAATCATCGTACCTGAATCCACTCATTATGCTGCTACTGGCCTGATGACATAGATTTCATTGCTGAGTGATATTGCATTGTACGTAAGTACCACAACTTCTTTATCCATTTTTCGCTTTCTGCGATATTGAACTTGTACCATAAACGAGGTTCTTGTAAACAGAGCCGTCCCAAACTTTGGGGTGGCTGTGTCTTTTTGATTTTAATTTCCCTAAGCTATAGGACCATAAGTGGAAGTGCCCTAGGCTCTGTTGCTTTGTTTTTTAGATGTTTCAGGAAACACCATACACTTCTCCAGAGTGGCTGTTGGCAATTTACATCCCGCCCATCAGCATAACAAGGCTCCCAGTTCTCCATGGCCTGTCCTGCCTTTGTGGATTTTACACTTTTTTCAGATGGCCCTTTTGACTGGGGGGCAGTGAGACTTCATTGTAGTGCAGATTTCCTTTGCAAGCTTGCTTGGTTGGCCAAAAAGGGCGTATGCGTTTTTTCCTGAATATATTCAGGAAAAAACGCATACGCCCTTTTTGGCCAAGTGCATCATTGTGGACGTTCTGCCTCTTTTCCTATGCTTTACATGCAATTCCAGTCTACCTCCTGAAATCGGTTTCCTGCAATTCTGCCCCGCTTTCAAGTCCTCTTGGCAGCCTTACTTCAATATATTTTTGGACGATAGCTGTCATTTATAACTCTGCAGGTTTGTGAATAACAGTGCCCCTGAGCTCCTTTCTTCAACTCGCTTTCTTGTGAGCTGGCCGCAACACCGCAGGATTGCTTCAGGCCCTAGTGTGGTTCCGGCATGGCTCGCTGAGCCTTTGGTTAATTCCTCTTCCTGGTGGGAAATGAGAGTTAAATTTGCCCGTCCAGACACCTCCAGCTAGTCTCTCATTGGTTCTCCCTATTCCTGTTCATTTTCCGCAGAAATTGCAAACTGGGCCAAACAGGAGGTTAAAGGCACTGACTCTCCAAGTGGGGAGAGTGTTAGTAAAGCGTCTGGAATGTTGCACCCGAGTACCAGGGGACGAAAACTGAGACACATTTGAACACGTTTCCCGATCACACGGTGGATCATACTCTGGGTTCCACATGCATGTTTTAGCTGAAGGAAGAATCCCTTAAACCTGGAGAGTTGAGAACCATGGAATGGGTACCATGCAATATGACTTCAAAGGGTCTGCATTTGCTCACCGAACCTAACCAATCCTATCACTGCTGCGTTTATGCCGCTGTACACACGCTGGATTCTCTTTCGGAGACATATAAATCCATAGGTTTTAAGATTCTTACTAGTCAGGTATATTCTTAGGCGTTTAATATGGGGTGTTGAGTCCACTTCGTTGAGCAAGCAGTAGCTCTTGTCTATTACATATTTGGCTTATGGAAAGTTATCTGTGCTAATTTCAATCTCTGGTTTTATGCAGCACCCCAACTCACCTTTCCCCTTAAGCAAGCATAAGTTGGTTTTCTACATTTGAGGCCCTATTCTGTTTTGTAATTCAGTTCCTGTGTAGCCAAGTTTACATTCCGTGTATTAGTGATACCTTATGATGTTTCTTTTTCTGTGTGACTTATTTCACTTAGAATCATCGTACCTGAATCCACTCATTATGCTGCTACTGGCCTGATGACATAGATTTCATTGCTGAGTGATATTGCATTGTACGTAAGTACCGCAAATTATTTATCCATTTTTCGCTTTCTGCGATATTGAACTTGTACCGTAAACGAGGTTCTTGTAAACAGAGCCGTCCCAAACTTTGGGGTGGCTGTGTCTTTTTGATTTTAATTTCCCTAAGCTATAGGACCATAAGTGGAAGTGCCCTAGGCTCTGTTGCTTTGTTTTTTAGATGTTTCAGGAAACACCATACACTTCTCCAGAGTGGCTGTTGGCAATTTACATCCCGCCCATCAGCATAACAAGGCTCCCAGTTCTCCATGGCCTGCCCTGCCTTTCTGGATTTTACACTTTTTTCAGATGGCCCTTTTGACCGGGGGGCAGTGAGACTTCATTGTAGTGCAGATTTCCTTTGCAAGCTTGCTTGGTTGGCCAAAAAGGGCGTATGCGTTTTTTCCTGAATATATTCAGGAAAAAACGCATACGCCCTTTTTGGCCAAGTGCATCATTGTGGACGTTCTGCCTCTTTTCCTATGCTTTACATGCAATTCCAGTCTACCTCCTGAAATCGGTTTCCTGCAATTCTGCCCCGCTTTCAAGTCCTCTTGGCAGCCTTACTTCAATATATTTTTGGACGATAGCTGTCATTTATAACTCTGCAGGTTTGTGAATTACAGTGCCCCTGAGCTCCTTTCTTCAACTCGCTTTCTTGTGAGCTGGCCGCAACACCGCAGGATTGCTTCAGGCCCTAGTGTGGTTCCGGCATGGCTCGCTGAGCCTTTGGTTAATTCCTCTTCCTGGTGGGAAATGAGAGTTAAATTTGTCCGTCCAGACAGCTCCAGCTACTCTCTCATTGGTTCTCCCTATTCCTGTTCATTTTCCGCAGAAATTGCAAACTGGGCCAAACAGGAGTTTAAAGGCACTGACTCTCCAAGTGGGGAGAGTGTTAGTAAAGCGTCTGGAATGTTGCACCCGAGTACCAGGGGACGTAAACTGAGACACATTTGAACACGTTTCCCGATCACACGGTGGATCATACTCTGGGTTCCACATGCATGTTTTAGCTGAAGGAAGAATCCCTTAAACCTGGAGAGTTGAGAACCATGGAATGGGTACCATGCAATATGACTTCAAAGGGTCTGCATTTGCTCACCGAACCTCACCAATCCTATCACTGCTGCGTTTATGCCGCTGTACACACGCTGGATTCTCTTTCGGAGACATATAAATCCATAGGTTTTAAGATTCTTACTAGTCAGGTATATTCTTAGGCGTTTAATATGGGGTGTTGAGTCCACTTCGTTGAGCAAGCAGTAGCTCTTGTCTATTACATATTTGGCTTATGGAAAGGTATCTGTGCTAATTTCAATCTCTGGTTTTATGCAGCACCCCAACTCACCTTTCCCCTTAAGCAAGCATAAGTTGGTTTTCTACATTTGAGGCCCTATTCTGTTTTGTAATTCAGTTCCTGTGTAGCCAAGTTTACATTCCGTGTATTAGTGATACCTTATGATGTTTCTTTTTCTGTGTGACTTATTTCACTTAGAATCATCGTACCTGAATCCACTCATTATGCTGCTACTGGCCTGATGACATAGATTTCATTGCTGAGTGATATTGCATTGTACGTAAGTACCACAACTTCTTTATCCATTTTTCGCTTTCTGCGATATTGAACTTGTACCGTAAACGAGGTTCTTGTAAACAGAGCCGTCCCAAACTTTGGGGTGGCTGTGTCTTTTTGATTTTAATTTCCCTAAGCTATAGGACCATAAGTGGAAGTGCCCTAGGCTCTCTTGCTTTGTTTTTTAGATGTTTCAGGAAACACCATACACTTCTCCAGAGTGGCTGTTGGCAATTTACATCCCGCCCATCAGCATAAGAAGGTTCCCAGTTCTCCATGGCCTGTCCTGCCTTTCTGGATTTTACACTTTTTTCAGATGGCCCTTTTGACCGGGGGGCAGTGAGACTTCATTGTAGTGCAGATTTCCTTTGCAAGCTTGCTTGGTTGGCCAAAAAGGGCGTATGCGTTTTTTCCTGAATATATTCAGGAAAAAACGCATACGCCCTTTTTGGCCAAGTGCATCATTGTGCACGTTCTGCCTCTTTTCCTATGCTTTACATGCAATTCCAGTCTACCTCCTGAAATCGGTTTCCTGCAATTCTGCCCCGCTTTCAAGTCCTCTTGGCAGCCTTACTTCAATGTATTTTTGGACGATAGCTGTCATTTATAACTCTGCAGGATTGTGAATTACAGTGCCCCTGAGCTCCTTTCTTCAACTCGCTTTCTTGTGAGCTGGCCGCAACACCGCAGGATTGCTTCAGGCCCTAGTGTGGTTCCGGCATGGCTCGCTGAGCCTTTGGTTAATTCCTCTTCCTGGTGGGAAATGAGAGTTAAATTTGCCCGTCCAGACACCTCCAGCTAGTCTCTCATTGGTTCTCCCTATTCCTGTTCATTTTCCGCAGAAATTGCAAACTGGGCCAAACAGGAGGTTAAAGGCACTGACTCTCCAAGTGGGGAGAGTGTTAGTAAAGCATCTGGAATGTTGCACCCGAGTACCAGGGGACGAAAACTGAGACACATTTGAACACGTTTCCCGATCACACGGTGGATCATACTCTGGGTTCCACATGCATGTTTTAGCTGAAGGAAGAATCCCTTAAACCTGGAGAGTTGAGAACCATGGAATGGGTACCATGCAATATGACTTCAAAGGGTCTGCATTTGCTCACCGAACCTAACCAATCCTATCACTGCTGCGTTTATGCCGCTGTACACACGCTGGATTCTCTTTCGGAGACATATAAATCCATAGGTTTTAAGATTCTTACTAGTCAGGTATATTCTTAGGCGTTTAATATGGGGTGTTGAGTCCACTTCGTTGAGCAAGCAGTAGCTCTTGTCTATTACATATTTGGCTTATGGAAAGGTATCTGTGCTAATTTCAATCTCTGGTTTTATGCAGCACCCCAACTCACCTTTCCCCTTAAGCAAGCATAAGTTGGTTTTCTACATTTGAGGCCCTATTCTGTTTTGTAATTCAGTTCCTGTGTAGCCAAGTTTACATTCCTTGTATTAGTGATACCTTATGATGTTTCTTTTTCTGTGTGACTTATTTCACTTAGAATCATCGTACCTGAATCCACTCATTATGCTGCTACTGGCCTGATGACATAGATTTCATTGCTGAGTGATATTGCATTGTACGTAAGTACCACAACTTCTTTATCCATTTTTCGCTTTCTGTGATATTGAACTTGTACCGTAAACGAGGTTCTTGTAAACAGAGCCGTCCCAAACTTTGGGGTGGCTGTGTCTTTTTGATTTTAATTTCCCTAAGCTATAGGACCATAAGTGGAAGTGCCCTAGGCTCTGTTGCTTTGTTTTTTAGATGTTTCAGGAAACACCATACACTTCTCCAGAGTGGCTGTTGGCAATTTACATCCCGCCCATCAGCATAACAAGGCTCCCAGTTCTCCATGGCCTGTCCTGCCTTTCTGGATTTTACACTTTTTTCAGATGGCCCTTTTGACCGGGGGGCAGTGAGACTTCATTGTAGTGCAGATTTCCTTTGCAAGCTTGCTTGGTTGGCCAAAAAGGGCGTATGCGTTTTTTCCTGAATATATTCAGGAAAAAACGCATACGCCCTTTTTGGCCAAGTGCATCATTGTGGACGTTCTGCCTCTTTTCCTATGCTTTACATGCAATTCCAGTCTACCTCCTGAAATCGGTTTCCTGCAATTCTGCCCCGCTTTCAAGTCCTCTTGGCAGCCTTACTTCAATATATTTTTGGACGATAGCTGTCATTTATAACTCTGCAGGTTTGTGAATAACAGTGCCCCTGAGCTCCTTTCTTCAACTCGCTTTCTTGTGAGCTGGCCGCAACACCGCAGGATTGCTTCAGGCCCTAGTGTGGTTCCGGCATGGCTCGCTGAGCCTTTGGTTAATTCCTCTTCCTGGTGGGAAATGAGAGTTAAATTTGCCCGTCCAGACAGCTCCAGCTAGTCTCTCATTGGTTCTCCCTATTCCTGTTCATTTTCCGCAGAAATTGCAAACTGGGCCAAACAGGAGGTTAAAGGCACTGACTCTCCAAGTGGGGAGAGTGTTAGTAAAGCGTCTGGAATGTTGCACCCGAGTACCAGGGGACGAAAACTGAGACACATTTGAACACGTTTCCCGATCACACGGTGGATCATACTCTGGGTTCCACATGCATGTTTTAGCTGAAGGAAGAATCCCTTAAACCTGGAGAGTTGAGAACCATGGAATGGGTACCATGCAATATGACTTCAAAGGGTCTGCATTTGCTCACCGAACCTAACCAATCCTATCACTGCTGCGTTTATGCCGCTGTACACACGCTGGATTCTCTTTCGGAGACATATAAATCCATAGGTTTTAAGATTCTTACTAGTCAGGTATATTCTTAGGCGTTTAATATGCGGTGTTGAGTCCACTTCGTTGAGCAAGCAGTAGCTCTTGTCTATTACATATTTGGCTTATGGAAAGGTATCTGTGCTAATTTCAATCTCTGGTTTTATGCAGCACCCCAACTCACCTTTCCCCTTAAGCAAGCATAAGTTGGTTTTCTACATTTGAGGCCCTATTCTGTTTTGTACTTCAGTTCCTGTGTAGCCAAGTTTACATTCCGTGTATTAGTGATACCTTATGATGTTTCTTTTTCTGTGTGACTTATTTCACTTAGAATCATCGTACCTGAATCCACTCATTATGCTGCTACTGGCCTGATGAAATAGATTTCATTGCTGAGTGATATTGCATTGTACGTAAGTACCACAACTTCTTTATCCATTTTTCGCTTTCTGCGATATTGAACTTGTACCGTAAACGAGGTTCTTGTAAACAGAGCCGTCCCAAACTTTGGGGTGGCTGTGTCTTTTTGATTTTAATTTCCCTAAGCTATAGGACCATAAGTGGAAGTGCCCTAGGCTCTCTTGCTTTGTTTTTTAGATGTTTCAGGAAACACCATACACTTCTCCAGAGTGGCTGTTGGCAATTTACATCCCGCCCATCAGCATAACAAGGCTCCCAGTTCTCCATGGCCTGTCCTGCCTTTCTGGATTTTACACTTTTTTCAGATGGCCCTTTTGACCGGGGGGCAGTGAGACTTCATTGTAGTGCAGATTTCCTTTGCAAGCTTGCTTGGTTGGCCAAAAAGGGCGTATGCGTTTTTTCCTGAATATATTCAGAAAAAAACGCATACGCCCTTTTTGGCCAAGTGCATCATTGTGGACGTTCTGCCTCTTTTCCTATGCTTTACATGCAATTCCAGTCTACCTCCTGAAATCGGTTTCCTGCAATTCTGCCCCGCTTTCAAGTCCTCTTGGCAGCCTTACTTCAATGTATTTTTGGACGATAGCTGTCATTTATAACTCTGCAGGATTGTGAATTACAGTGCCCCTGAGCTCCTTTCTTCAGCTCGCTTTCTTGTGAGCTGGCCGCAACACCGCAGGATTGCTTCAGGCCCTAGTGTGGTTCCGGCATGGCTCGCTGAGCCTTTGGTTAATTCCTCTTCCTGGTGGGAAATGAGAGTTAAATTTGCCCGTCCAGACACCTCCAGCTAGTCTCTCATTGGTTCTCCCTATTCCTGTTCATTTTCCGCAGAAATTGCAAACTGGGCCAAACAGGAGGTTAAAGGCACTGACTCTCCAAGTGGGGAGAGTGTTAATAAAGCGTCTGGAATGTTGCACCCGAGTACCAGGGGACGAAAACTGAGACACATTTGAACACGTTTCCCGATCACACGGTGGATCATACTCTGGGTTCCACATGCATGTTTTAGCTGAAGGAAGAATCCCTTAAACCTGGAGAGTTGAGAACCATGGAATGGGTACCATGCAATATGACTTCAAAGGGTCTGCATTTGCTCACCGAACCTAACCAATCCTATCACTGCTGCGTTTATGCCGCTGTACACACGCTGGATTCTCTTTCGGAGACATATAAATCCATAGGTTTTAAGATTCTTACTAGTCAGGTATATTCTTAGGCGTTTAATATGGGGTGTTGAGTCCACTTCGTTGAGCAAGCAGTAGCTCTTGTCTATTACATATTTGGCTTATGGAAAGGTATCTGTGCTAATTTCAATCTCTGGTTTTATGCAGCACCCCAACTCACCTTTCCCCTTAAGCAAGCATAAGTTGGTTTTCTACATTTGAGGCCCTATTCTGTTTTGTAATTCAGTTCCTGTGTAGCCAAGTTTACATTCCGTGTATTAGTGATACCTTATGATGTTTCTTTTTCTGTGTGACTTATTTCACTTAGAATCATCGTACCTGAATCCACTCATTATGCTGCTACTGGCCTGATGACATAGATTTCATTGCTGAGTGATATTGCATTGTACGTAAGTACCACAACTTCTTTATCCATTTTTCGCTTTCTGCGATATTGAACTTGTACCGTAAACGAGGTTCTTGTAAACAGAGCCGTCCCAAAGTTTTGGGTGGCTGTGTCTTTTTGATTTTAATTTCCCTAATCTATAGGACCATAAGTGGAAGTGCCCTAGGCTCTGTTGCTTTGTGTTTTAGATGTTTCAGGAAACACCATACACTTCTCCAGAGTGGCTGTTGGCAATTTACATCCCGCCCATCAGCATAACAAGGCTCCCAGTTCTCCATGGCCTGTCCTGCCTTTCTTGATTTTACACGTTTTTCAGATGGCCCTTTTGACCGGGGGGCAGTGAGACTTCATTGTAGTGCAGATTTCCTTTGCAAGCTTGCTTGGTTGGCCAAAAAGGGCGTATGCGTTTTTTCCTGAATATATTCAGGAAAAAACGCATACGCCCTTTTTGGCCAAGTGCATCATTGTGGACGTTCTGCCTCTTTTCCTATGCTTTACATGCAATTCCAGTCTACCTCCTGAAATCGGTTTCCTGCAATTCTGCCCCGCTTTCAAGTCCTCTTGGCAGCCTTACTTCAATATATTTTTGGACGATAGCTGTCATTTATAACTCTGCAGGTTTGTGAATAACAGTGCCCCTGAGCTCCTTTCTTCAACTCGCTTTCTTGTGAGCTGGCCGCAACACCGCAGGATTGCTTCAGGCCCTACTGTGGTTCCGGCATGGCTCGCTGAGCCTTTGGTTAATTCCTCTTCCTGGTGGGAAATGAGAGTTAAATTTGCCCGTCCAGACAGCTCCAGCTACTCTCTCATTGGTTCTTCCTATTCCTGTTCATTTTCCGCAGAAATTGCAAACTGGGCCAAACAGGAGGTTAAAGGCACTGACTCTCCAAGTGGGGAGAGTGTTAGTAAAGCGTCTGGAATGTTGCACCCGAGTACCAGGGGACGAAAACTGAGACACATTTGAACACGTTTCCCGATCACACGGTGGATCATACTCTGGGTTCCACATGCATGTTTTAGCTGAAGGAAGAATCCCTTAAACCTGGAGAGTTGAGACCCATGGAATGGGTACCATGCAATATGACTTCAAAGGGTCTGCATTTGCTCACCGAACCTCACCAATCCTATCACTGCTGCGTTTATGCCGCTGTACACACGCTTGATTCTCTTTCGGAGACATATAAATCCATAGGTTTTAAGATTCTTACTAGTCAGGTATATTCTTAGGCGTTTAATATGGGGTGTTGAGTCCACTTCGTTGAGCAAGCAGTAGCTCTTGTCTATTACATATTTGGCTTATGGAAAGGTATCTGTGCTAATTTCAATCTCTGGTTTTATGCAGCACCCCAACTCACCTTTCCCCTTAAGCAAGCATAAGTTGGTTTTCTACATTTGAGACCCTATTCTGTTTTGTAATTCAGTTCCTGTGTAGCCAAGTTTACATTCCGTGTATTAGTGATATCTTATGATGCTTCTTCTTCTGTGTGAATTATTTCACTTAGAATCATCGTACCTGAATACACTCATTATGCTGCTACTGGCCTGATGACATAGATTTCATTGCTGAGTGATATTGCATTGTACGTAAGTACGACAAATTCTTTATCCATTTTTCGCTTTCTGCGATATTGAACTTGTACCGTAAACGAGGTTCTGTAAACAGAGCCGTCCCAAATTTTGGGTTGACTGTGTCTTTTTGATTTTAATTTCCCTAAGCTATAGGACCATAAGTGGAAGTGCCCTAGGCTCTGTTGCTTTGTTTTTTAGATGTTTCAGGAAACACCATACACTTCTCCAGAGTGGCTGTTGGCAATTTACATCCCGCCCATCAGTCTAAGTAGGCTCCCAGTTCTCCATGGCCTGTCCTGCCTTTCTGGATTTTACACTTTTTTCAGATGGCCCTTTTGACCGGGGGGCAGTGAGACTTCATTGTAGTGCAGATTTCCTTTGCAAGCTTGCTTGGTTGGCCAAAAAGGGCGTATGCGTTTTTTCCTGAATATATTCAGGAAAAAACGCATACGCCCTTTTTGGCCAAGTGCATCATTGTGGACGTTCTGCCTCTTTTCCTATGCTTTACATGCAATTCCAGTCTACCTCCTGAAATCGGTTTCCTGCAATTCTGCCCCGCTTTCAAGTCCTCTTGGCAGCCTTACTTCAATATATTTTTGGACGATAGCTGTCATTTATAACTCTGCAGGTTTGTGAATAACAGTGCCCCTGAGCTCCTTTCTTCAACTCGCTTTCTTGTGAGCTGGCCGCAACACCGCAGCATTGCTTCAGGCCCTAGTGTGGTTCCGGCATGGCTCGCTGAGCCTCTGGTTAATTCCTCTTCCTGGTGGGAAATGAGAGTTAAATTTGCCCGTCCAGACAGCTCCAGCTACTCTCTCATTGTTTCTCCCTATTCCTGTTCATTTTCCGCAGAAATTGCAAACTGGGCCAAACAGGAGTTTAAAGGCACTGACTCTCCAAGTGGGGAGAGTGTTAGTAAAGCGTCTGGAATGTTGCACCCGAGTACCAGGGGACGAAAACTGAGACACATTTGAACACGTTTCCCGATCACACGGTGGATCATACTCTGGGTTCCACATGCATGTTTTAGCTGAAGGAAGAATCCCTTAAACCTGGAGAGTTGAGAACCATGGAATGGGTACCATGTAATATGATTTCAAAGGGTCTGCATTTGCTCACCGAACCTCACCAATCCTATCACTGCTGCGTTTATGCCGCTGTACACACGCTTGATTCTCTTTCGGAGACATATAAATCCATAGGTTTTAAGATTCTTACTAGTCAGGTATATTCTTAGGCGTTTAATATGGGGTGTTGAGTCCACTTCGTTGAGCAAGCAGTAGCTCTTGTCTATTACATATTTGGCTTATGGAAAGGTATCTGTGCTAATTTCAATCTCTGGTTTTATGCAGCACCCCAACTCACCTTTCCCCTTAAGCAAGCATAAGTTGGTTTTCTACATTTGAGACCCTATTCTGTTTTGTAATTCAGTTCCTGTGTAGCCAAGTTTACATTCCGTGTATTAGTGATATCTTATGATGTTTCTTTTTCTGTGTGACTTATTTCACTTAGAATCATCGTACCTGAATCCACTCATTATGCTGCTACTGGCCTGATGACATAGATTTCATTGCTGAGTGATATTGCATTGTACGTAAGTACCTCAACTTCTTTATCCATTTCTCGCTTTCTGCGATATTGAACTTGTACCGTAAATGCGGTTCTTGTAAGTAGAGCCGTCCCAAACTTTGGGGTGGCTGTGTCTTTTTGATTTTAATTTCCCTAAGCTATAGGACCATAAGTGGAAGTGCCCTAGGCTCTGTTGCTTTGTTTTTTAGATGTTTCAGGAAACACCATACACTTCTCCAGAGTGGCTGTTGGTAATTTACATCCCGCCCATCAGCATAACAAGGCTCCCAGTTCTCCATGGCCTGTCCTGCCTTTGTGGATTTTACACTTTTTTCAGATGGCCCTTTTGACCGGGGGGCAGTGAGACTTCATTGTAGTGCAGATTTCCTTTGCAAGCTTGCTTGGTTGGCCAAAAAGGGCGTATGCGTTTTTTCCTGAATATATTCAGGAAAAAACGCATACGCCCTTTTTGGCCAAGTGCATCATTGTGGACGTTCTGCCTCTTTTCCTATGCTTTACATGCAATTCCAGTCTACCTCCTGAAATCGGTTTCCTGCAATTCTGCCCCGCTTTCAAGTCCTCTTGGCAGCCTTACTTCAATATATTTTTGGACGATAGCTGTCATTTATAACTCTGCAGGTTTGTGAATAACAGTGCCCCTGAGCTCCTTTCTTCAACTCGCTTTCTTGTGAGCTGGCCGCAACACCGCAGGATTGCTTCAGGCCCTAGTGTGCTTCCGGCATGGCTCGCTGAGCCTTTGGTTAATTCCTCTTCCTGGTGGGAAATGAGAGTTAAATTTGCCCGTCCAGACAGCTCCAGCTACTCTCTCATTGGTTCTCCCTATTCCTGTTCATTTTCCGCAGAAATTGCAAACTGGGCCAAACAGGAGTTTAAAGGCACTGACTCTCCAAGTGGGGAGAGTGTTAGTAAAGCGTCTGGAATGTTGCACCCGAGTACCAGGGGACGAAAACTGAGACACATTTGAACACATTTCCCGATCACACGGTGGATCATACTCTGGGTTCCACATGCATGTTTTAGCTGAAGGAAGAATCCCTTAAACCTGGAGAGTTGAGACCCATGGAATGGGTACCATGCAATATGACTTCAAAGGGTCTGCATTTGCTCACCAAACCTCACCAATCCTATCACTGCTGCGTTTATGCCGCTGTACACACGCTTGATTCTCTTTCGGAGACATATAAATCCATAGGTTTTAAGATTCTTACTAGTCAGGTATATTCTTAGGCGTTTAATATGGGGTGTTGAGTCCACTTCGTTGAGCAAGCAGTAGCTCTTGTCTATTACATATTTGGCTTATGGAAAGGTATCTGTGCTAATTTCAATCTCTGGTTTTATGCAGCACCCCAACTCACCTTTCCCCTTAAGCAAGCATAAGTTGGTTTTCTACATTTGAGACCCTATTCTCTTTTGTACTTCAGTTCCTGTGTAGCCAAGTTTACATTCCGTGTATTAGTGATATCTTATGATGTTTCTTTTTCTGTGTGACTTATTTCACTTAGAATCATCGTACCTGAATCCACTCATTATGCTGCTACTGGCCTGATGACATAGATTTCATTGCTGAGTGATATTGCATTGTACGTAAGTACCTCAACTTCTTTATCCATTTCTCGCTTTCTGCGATATTGAACTTGTACCGTAAATGCGGTTCTTGTAAGCAGAGCCGTCCCAAACTTTGGAGTGGCTGTGTCTTTTTGATTTTAATTTCCCTAAGCTATAGGAGCATAAGTGGAAGTGCCCTAGGCTCTGTTGCTTTGTTTTTTAGATGTTTCAGGAAACACCATACACTTCTCCAGAGTGGCTGTTGGTAATTTACATCCCGCTCATCAGCATAACAAGGCTCCCAGTTCTCCATGGCCTGTCCTGCCTTTGTGGATTTTACACTTTTTTCAGATGGCCCTTTTGACCGGGGGGCAGTGAGACTTCATTGTAGTGCAGATTTCCTTTGCAAGCTTGCTTGGTTGGCCAAAAAGGGCGTATGCATTTTTTCCTGAATATATTCAGGAAAAAACGCATACGCCCTTTTTGGCCAAGTGCATCATTGTGGACGTTCTGCCTCTTTTCCTATGCTTTACATGCAATTCCAGTCTACCTCCTGAAATCGGTTTCCTGCAATTCTGCCCCACTTTCAAGTCCTCTTGGCAGCCTTACTTCAATATATTTTTGGACGATAGCTGTCATTTATAACTCTGCAGGTTTGTGAATAACAGTGCCCCTGAGCTCCTTTCTTCAACTCGCTTTCTTGTGAGCTGGCCGCAACACCGCAGGATTGCTTCAGGCCCTAGTGTGGTTCCGGCATGGCTCGCTGAGCCTTTGGTTAATTCCTCTTCCTGGTGGGAAATGAGAGTTAAATTTGCCCGTCCAGACAGCTCCAGCTACTCTCTCATTGGTTCTCCCTATTCCTGTTCATTTTCCGCAGAAATTGCAAACTGGGCCAAACAGGATGTTAAAGGCACTGACTCTTCAACTGGGGAGAGTGTTAGTAAAGCGTCTGGAATGTTTCACCCGAGTACCAGGGGACGAAAACTGAGACACATTTGAACACGTTTCCCGATCACACGGTGGATCATACTCTGGGTTCCACATACATGTTTTAGCTGAAGGAAGAATCCCTTAAACCTGGAGAGTTGAGACCCATGGAATGGGTACCATGCAATATGACTTCAAAGGGTCTGCATTTGCTCACCGAACCTCACCAATCCTATCACTGCTGCGTTTATGCCGCTGTACACACGCTTGATTCTCTTTCGGAGACATATAAATCCATAGGTTTTAAGATTCTTACTAGTCAGGTATATTCTTAGGCGTTTAATATGGGGTGTTGAGTCCACTTCGTTGAGCAAGCAGTAGCTCTTGTCTATTACATATTTGGCTTATGGAAAGGTATCTGTGCTAATTTCAATCTCTGGTTTTATGCAGCACCCCAACTCACCTTTCCCCTTAAGCAAGCATAAGTTGGTTTTCTACATTTGAGACCCTATTCTGTTTTGTACTTCAGTTCCTGTGTAGCCAAGTTTACATTCCGTGTATTAGTGATATCTTATGATGTTTCTTTTTCTGTGTGACTTATTTCACTTAGAATCATCGTACCTGAACCCACTCATTATGCTGCTACAGGCCTGATGACATAGATTTCATTGCTGAGTGATATTGCATTGTACGTAAGTACCTCAACTTCTTTATCCATTTCTCGCTTTCTGCGATATTGAACTTGTACCGTAAATGCGGTTCTTGTAAGCAGAGCCGTCCCAAACTTTGGAGTGGCTGTGTCTTTTTGATTTTAATTTCCCTAAGCTATAGGACCATAAGTGGAAGTGCCCTAGGCTCTGTTGCTTTGTTTTTTAGATGTTTCAGGAAACACCATACACTTCTCCAGAGTGGCTGTTGGTAATTTACATCCCGCCCATCAGCATAAGAAGGCTCCCTGTTCTCCATGGCCAGTCATGCCTTTGTGGATTTTACACTTTTTTCAGATGGCCCTTTTGACCGGGGGGCAGTGAGACTTCATTGTAGTGCAGATTTCCTTTGCAAGCTTGCTTGGTTGGCCAAAAAGGGCGTATGCGTTTTTTCCTGAATATATTCAGGAAAAAACGCATACGCCCTTTTTGGCCAAGTGCATCATTGTGGACGTTCTGCCTCTTTTCCTATGCTTTACATGCAATTCCAGTGTACCTCCTGAAATCGGTTTCCTGCAATTCTGCCCCGCTTTCAAGTCCTCTTGGCAGCCTTACTTCAATATATTTTTGGACGATAGCTGTCATTTATAACTCTGCAGGTTTGTGAATAACAGTGCCCCTGAGCTCCTTTCTTCAACTCGCTTTCTTGTGAGCTGGCCGCAACACCGCAGGATTGCTTCAGGCCCTAGTGTGGTTCCGGCATGGCTCGCTGAGCCTTTGGTTAATTCCTCTTCCTGGTGGGAAATGAGAGTTAAATTTGCCCGTCCAGACAGCTCCAGCTACTCTCTCATTGGTTCTCCCTATTCCTGTTCATTTTCCGCAGAAATTGCAAACTGGGCCAAACAGGAGTTTAAAGGCACTGACTCTCCAAGTGGGGAGAGTGTTAGTAAAGCGTCTGGAATGTTGCACCCGAGTACCAGTGGACGAAAACTGAGACACATTTGAACACATTTCCCGATCACACGGTGGATCATACTCTGGGTTCCACATGCATGTTTTAGCTGAAGGAAGAATCCCTTAAACCTGGAGAGTTGAGACCCATGGAATGGGTACCATGCAATATGACTTCAAAGGGTCTGCATTTGCTCACCGAACCTCACCAATCCTATCACTGCTGCGTTTATGCCGCTGTACACACGCTTGATTCTCTTTCGGAGACATATAAATCCATAGGTTTTAAGATTCTTACTAGTCAGGTATATTCTTAGGCGTTTAATATGGGGTTTTGAGTCCACTTCGTTGAGCAAGCAGTAGCTCTTGTCTATTACATATTTGGCTTATGGAAAGGTATCTGTGCTAATTTCAATCTCTGGTTTTATGCAGCACCCCAACTCACCTTTCCCCTTAAGCAAGCATAAGTTGGCTTTCTACATTTGAGACCCTATTCTGTTTTGTAATTCAGTTCCTGTGTAGCCAAGTTTACATTCCGTGTATTAGTGATATCTTATGATGTTTCTTTTTCTGTGTGACTTATTTCACTTAGAATCATCGTACCTGAATCCACTCATTATGCTGCTACAGGCCTGATGACATAGATTTCATTGCTGAGTGATATTGCATTGTACGTAAGTACCTCAACTTCTTTATCCATTTCTCGCTTTCTGCGATATTGAACTTGTACCGTAAATGCGGTTCTTGTAAGCAGAGCCGTCCCAAACTTTGGAGTGGCTGTGTCTTTTTGATTTTAATTTCCCTAAGCTATAGGACCATAAGTGGAAGTGCCCTAGGCTCTGTTGCTTTGTTTTTTAGATGTTTCAGGAAACACCATACACTTCTCCAGAGTGGCTGTTGGTAATTTACATCCCGCCCATCAGCATAAGAAGGCTCCCAGTTCTCCATGGCCTGTCCTGCCTTTGTGGATTTTACACTTTTTTCAGATGGCCCTTTTGACCGGGGGGCAGTGAGACTTCATTGTAGTGCAGATTTCCTTTGCAAGCTTGCTTGGTTGGCCAAAAAGGGCGTATGCGTTTTTTCCTGAATATATTCAGGAAAAAACGCATACGCCCTTTTTGGCCAAGTGCATCATTGTGGACGTTCTGCCTCTTTTCCTATGCTTTACATGCAATTCCAGTCTACCTCCTGAAATCGGTTTCCTGCAATTCTGCCGCGCTTTCAAGTCCTCTTGGCAGCCTTACTTCAATATATTTTTGGACGATAGCTGTCATTTATAACTCTGCAGGTTTGTGAATAACAGTGCCCCTGAGCTCCTTTCTTCAACTCGCTTTCTTGTGAGCTGGCCGCAACACCGCAGGATTGCTTCAGGCCCTAGTGTGGTTCCGGCATGGCTCGCTGAGCCTTTGGTTAATTCCTCTTCCTGGTGGGAAATGAGAGTTAAATTTGCCCGTCCAGACAGCTCCAGCTAGTCTCTCATTGGTTCTCCCTATTCCTGTTCATTTTCCGCAGAAATTGCAAACTGGGCCAAACAGGAGGTTAAAGGCACTGACTCTCCAAGTGGGGAGAGTGTTAGTAAAGCGTCTGGAATGTTGCACCCGAGTACCAGGGGACGAAAACTGAGACACATTTGAACACGTTTCCCGATCACACGGTGGATCATACTCTGGGTTCCACATGCATGTTTTAGCTGAAGGAAGAATCCCTTAAACCTGTAGAGTTGAGAACCATGGAATGGGTACCATGCAATATGACTTCAAAGGGTCTGCATTTGCTCACCGAACCTCACCAATCCTATCACTGCTGCGTTTATGCCGCTGTACACACGCTTGATTCTCTTTCAGAGACATATAAATCCATAGGTTTTAAGATTCTTACTAGTCAGGTATATTCTTAGGCGTTTAATATGGGGTGTTGAGTCCACTTCGTTGAGCAAGCAGTAGCTCTTGTCTATTACATATTTGGCTTATGGAAAGGTATCTGTGCTAATTTCAATCTCTGGTTTTATGCAGCACCCCAACTCACCTTTCCCCTTAAGCAAGCATAAGTTGGTTTTCTACATTTGAGACCCTATTCTGTTTTGTAATTCAGTTCCTGTGTAGCCAAGTTTACATTCCGTGTATTAGTGATATCTTATGATGTTTCTTTTTCTGTGTGACTTATTTCACTTAGAATCATCGTACCTGAATCCACTCATTATGCTGCTACTGGCCTGATGACATAGATTTCATTGCTGAGTGATATTGCATTGTACGTAAGTACCTCAACTTCTTTATCCATTTCTCGCTTTCTGCGATATTGAACTTGTACCGTAAATGCGGTTCTTGTAAGCAGAGCCGTCCCAAACTTTGGAGTGGCTGTGTCTTTTTGATTTTAATTTCCCTAAGCTATAGGACCATAAGTGGAAGTGCCCTAGGCTCTGTTGCTTTGTTTTTTAGATGTTTCAGGAAACACCATACACTTCTCCAGAGTGGCTGTTGGTAATTTACATCCCGCCCATCAGCATAACAAGGCTCCCAGTTCTCCATGGCCTGTCCTGCCTTTGTGGATTTTACACTTTTTTCAGATGGCCCTTTTGACCGGGGGGCAGTGAGACTTCATTGTAGTGCAGATTTCCTTTGCAAGCTTGCTTGGTTGGCCAAAAAGGGCGTATGCGTTTTTTCCTGAATATATTCAGGAAAAAACGCATACGCCCTTTTTGGCCAAGTGCATCATTGTGGACGTTCTGCCTCTTTTCCTATGCTTTACATGCAATTCCAGTCTACCTCCTGAAATCGGTTTCCTGAAATTCTGCCCCGCTTTCAAGTCCTCTTGGCAGCCTTACTTCAATATATTTTTGGACGATAGCTGTCATTTATAACTCTGCAGGTTTGTGAATAACAGTGCCCCTGAGCTCCTTTCTTCAACTCGCTTTCTTGTGAGCTGGCCGCAACACCGCAGGATTGCTTCAGGCCCTAGTGTGGTTCCGGCATGGCTCGCTGAGCCTTTGGTTAATTCCTCTTCCTGGTGGGAAATGAGAGTTAAATTTGCCCGTCCAGACAGCTCCAGCTACTCTCTCATTGGTTCTCCCTATTCCTGTTCATTTTCCGCAGAAATTGCAAACTGGGCCAAACAGGAGGTTAAAGGCACTGACTCTTCAACGGGGGAGAGTGTTAGTAAAGCGTCTGGAATGTTGCACCCGAGTACCAGGGGACGAAAACTGAGACACATTTGAACACGTTTCCCGATCACACGGTGGATCATACTCTGGGTTCCACATGCATGTTTTAGCTGAAGGAAGAATCCCTTAAACCTGGAGAGTTGAGAACCATGGAATGGGTACCATGCAATATGACTTCAAAGGGTCTGCATTTGCTCACCGAACCTCACCAATCCTATCACTGCTGCGTTTATGCCGCTGTACACACGCTTGATTCTCTTTCGGAGACATATAAATCCATAGGTTTTAAGATTCTTACTAGTCAGGTATATTCTTAGGCGTTTAATATGGGGTGTTGAGTCCACTTCGTTGAGCAAGCAGTAGCTCTTGTCTATTACATATTTGGCTTATGGAAAGGTATCTGTGCTAATTTCAATCTCTGGTTTTATGCAGCACCCCAACTCACCTTTCCCCTTAAGCAAGCATAAGTTGGTTTTCTACATTTGAGACCCTATTCTGTTTTGTACTTCAGTTCCTGTGTAGCCAAGTTTACATTCCGTGTATTAGTGATATCTTATGATGTTTCTTTTTCTGTGTGACTTATTTCACTTAGAATCATCGTACCTGAACCCACTCATTATGCTGCTACAGGCCTGATGACATAGATTTCATTGCTGAGTGATATTGCATTGTACGTAAGTACCTCAACTTCTTTATCCATTTCTCGCTTTCTGCGATATTGAACTTGTACCGTAAATGCGGTTCTTGTAAGCAGAGCCGTCCCAAACTTTGGAGTGGCTGTGTCTTTTTGATTTTAATTTCCCTAAGCTATAGGACCATAAGTGGAAGTGCCCTAGGCTCTGTTGCTTTGTTTTTTAGATGTTTCAGGAAACACCATACACTTCTCCAGAGTGGCTGTTGGTAATTTACATCCCGCCCATCAGCATAAGAAGGCTCCCTGTTCTCCATGGCCAGTCATGCCTTTGTGGATTTTACACTTTTTTCAGATGGCCCTTTTGACCGGGGGGCAGTGAGACTTCATTGTAGTGCAGATTTCCTTTGCAAGCTTGCTTGGTTGGCCAAAAAGGGCGTATGCGTTTTTTCCTGAATATATTCAGGAAAAAACGCATACGCCCTTTTTGGCCAAGTGCATCATTGTGGACGTTCTGCCTCTTTTCCTATGCTTTACATGCAATTCCAGTGTACCTCCTGAAATCGGTTTCCTGCAATTCTGCCCCGCTTTCAAGTCCTCTTGGCAGCCTTACTTCAATATATTTTTGGACGATAGCTGTCATTTATAACTCTGCAGGTTTGTGAATAACAGTGCCCCTGAGCTCCTTTCTTCAACTCGCTTTCTTGTGAGCTGGCCGCAACACCGCAGGATTGCTTCAGGCCCTAGTGTGGTTCCGGCATGGCTCGCTGAGCCTTTGGTTAATTCCTCTTCCTGGTGGGAAATGAGAGTTAAATTTGCCCGTCCAGACAGCTCCAGCTACTCTCTCATTGGTTCTCCCTATTCCTGTTCATTTTCCGCAGAAATTGCAAACTGGGCCAAACAGGAGGTTAAAGGCACTGACTCTCCAAGTGGGGAGAGTGTTAGTAAAGCATCTGGAATGTTGCACCCGAGTACCAGGGGACGAAAACTGAGACACATTTGAACACGTTTCCCGATCACACGGTGGATCATACTCTGGGTTCCACATGCATGTTTTAGCTGAAGGAAGAATCCCTTAAACCTGGAGAGTTGAGAACCATGGAATGGGTACCATGCAATATGACTTCAAAGGGTCTGCATTTGCTCACCGAACCTCACCAATCCTATCACTGCTGCGTTTATGCCGCTGTACACACGCTTGATTCTCTTTCGGAGACATATAAATCCATAGGTTTTAAGATTCTTACTAGTCAGGTATATTCTTAGGCGTTTAATATGAGGTGTTGAGTCCACTTCGTTGAGCAAGCAGTAGCTCTTGTCTATTACATATTTGGCTTATGGAAAGGTATCTGTGCTAATTTCAATCTCTGGTTTTATGCAGCACCCCAACTCACCTTTACCCTTAAGCAAGCATAAGTTGGTTTTCTACATTTGAGACCCTATTCTCTTTTGTAATTCAGTTCCTGTGTAGCCAAGTTTACATTCCGTGTATTAGTGATATCTTATGATGTTTCTTTTTCTGTGTGACTTATTTCACTTAGAATCATCGTACCTGAATCCACTCATTATGCTGCTACTGGCCTGATGACATAGATTTCATTGCTGAGTGATATTGCATTGTACGTAAGTACCTCAACTTCTTTATCCATTTCTCGCTTTCTGCGATATTGAACTTGTACCGTAAATGCGGTTCTTGTAAGCAGAGCCGTCCCAAACTTTGGAGTGGCTGTGTCTTTTTGATTTTAATTTCCCTAAGCTATAGGACCATAAGTGGAAGTGCCCTAGGCTCTGTTGCTTTGTTTTTTAGATGTTTCAGGAAACACCATACACTTCTCCAGAGTGGCTGTTGGTAATTTACATCCCGCCCATCAGCATAACAAGGCTCCCAGTTCTCCATGGCCTGTCCTGCCTTTGTGGATTTTACACTTTTTTCAGATGGCCCTTTTGACCGGGGGGCAGTGAGACTTCATTGTAGTGCAGATTTCCTTTGCAAGCTTGCTTGGTTGGCCAAAAAGGGCGTATGCGTTTTTTCCTGAATATATTCAGGAAAAAACGCATACGCCCTTTTTGGCCAAGTGCATCATTGTGGACGTTCTGCCTCTTTTCCTATGCTTTACATGCAATTCCAGTCTACCTCCTGAAATCGGTTTCCTGCAATTCTGCCCCGCTTTCAAGTCCTCTTGGCAGCCTTACTTCAATATATTTTTGGACGATAGCTGTCATTTATAACTCTGCAGGTTTGTGAATAACAGTGCCCCTGAGCTCCTTTCTTCAACTCGCTTTCTTGTGAGCTGGCCGCAACACCGCAGGATTGCTTCAGGCCCTAGTGTGGTTCCGGCATGGCTCGCTGAGCCTTTGGTTAATTCCTCTTCCTGGTGGGAAATGAGAGTTAAATTTGCCCGTCCAGACAGCTCCAGCTACTCTCTCATTGGTTCTCCCTATTCCTGTTCATTTTCCGCAGAAATTGCAAACTGGGCCAAACAGGATGTTAAAGGCACTGACTCTTCAACTGGGGAGAGTGTTAGTAAAGCGTCTGGAATGTTGCACCCGAGTACCAGGGGACGAAAACTGAGACACATTTGAACACGTTTCCCGATCACACGGTGGATCATACTCTGGGTTCCACATGCATGTTTTAGCTGAAGGAAGAATCCCTTAAACCTGGAGAGTTGAGACCCATGGAATGGGTACCATGCAATATGACTTCAAAGGGTCTGCATTTGCTCACCGAACCTCACCAATCCTATCACTGCTGCGTTTATGCCGCTGTACACACGCTTGATTCTCTTTCGGAGACATATAAATCCATAGGTTTTAAGATTCTTACTAGTCAGGTATATTCTTAGGCGTTTAATATGGGGTGTTGAGTCCACTTCGTTGAGCAAGCAGTAGCTCTTGTCTATTACATATTTGGCTTATGGAAAGGTATCTGTGCTAATTTCAATCTCTGGTTTTATGCAGCACCCCAACTCACCTTTCCCCTTAAGCAAGCATAAGTTGGTTTTCTACATTTGAGACCCTATTCTGTTTTGTACTTCAGTTCCTGTGTAGCCAAGTTTACATTCCGTGTATTAGTGATATCTTATGATGTTTCTTTTTCTGTGTGACTTATTTCACTTAGAATCATCGTACCTGAACCCACTCATTATGCTGCTACAGGCCTGATGACATAGATTTCATTGCTGAGTGATATTGCATTGTACGTAAGTACCTCAACTTCTTTATCCATTTCTCGCTTTCTGCGATATTGAACTTGTACCGTAAATGCGGTTCTTGTAAGCAGAGCCGTCCCAAACTTTGGAGTGGCTGTGTCTTTTTGATTTTAATTTCCCTAAGCTATAGGACCATAAGTGGAAGTGCCCTAGGCTCTGTTGCTTTGTTTTTTAGATGTTTCAGGAAACACCATACACTTCTCCAGAGTGGCTGTTGGTAATTTACATCCCGCCCATCAGCATAAGAAGGCTCCCTGTTCTCCATGGCCAGTCATGCCTTTGTGGATTTTACACTTTTTTCAGATGGCCCTTTTGACCGGGGGGCAGTGAGACTTCATTGTAGTGCAGATTTCCTTTGCAAGCTTGCTTGGTTGGCCAAAAAGGGCGTATGCGTTTTTTCCTGAATATATTCAGGAAAAAACGCATACGCCCTTTTTGGCCAAGTGCATCATTGTGGACGTTCTGCCTCTTTTCCTATGCTTTACATGCAATTCCAGTCTACCTCCTGAAATCGGTTTCCTGCAATTCTGCCCCGCTTTCAAGTCCTCTTGGCAGCCTTACTTCAATATATTTTTGGACGATAGCTGTCATTTATAACTCTGCAGGTTTGTGAATAACAGTGCCCCTGAGCTCCTTTCTTCAACTCGCTTTCTTGTGAGCTGGCCGCAACACCGCAGGATTGCTTCAGGCCCTAGTGTGGTTCCGGCATGGCTCGCTGAGCCTTTGGTTAATTCCTCTTCCTGGTGGGAAATGAGAGTTAAATTTGCCCGTCCAGACAGCTCCAGCTACTCTCTCATTGGTTCTCCCTATTCCTGTTCATTTTCCGCAGAAATTGCAAACTGGGCCAAACAGGAGGTTAAAGGCACTGACTCTCCAAGTGGGGAGAGTGTTAGTAAAGCGTCTGGAATGTTGCACCCGAGTACCAGGGGACGAAAACTGAGACACATTTGAACACGTTTCCCGATCACACGGTGGATCATACTCTGGGTTCCACATGCATGTTTTAGCTGAAGGAAGAATCCCTTAAACCTGGAGAGTTGAGACCCATGGAATGGGTACCATGCAATATGACTTCAAAGGGTCTGCATTTGCTCACCGAACCTCACCAATCCTATCACTGCTGCGTTTATGCCGCTGTACACACGCTTGATTCTCTTTCGGAGACATATAAATCCATAGGTTTTAAGATTCTTACTAGTCAGGTATATTCTTAGGCGTTTAATATGGGGTGTTGAGTCCACTTCGTTGAGCAAGCAGTAGCTCTTGTCTATTACATATTTGGCTTATGGAAAGGTATCTGTGCTAATTTCAATCTCTGGTTTTATGCAGCACCCCAACTCACCTTTCCCCTTAAGCAAGCATAAGTTGGTTTTCTACATTTGAGACCCTATTCTGTTTTGTACTTCAGTTCCTGTGTAGCCAAGTTTACATTCCGTGTATTAGTGATATCTTATGATGTTTCTTTTTCTGTGTGACTTATTTCACTTAGAATCATCGTACCTGAACCCACTCATTATGCTGCTACAGGCCTGATGACATAGATTTCATTGCTGAGTGATATTGCATTGTACGTAAGTACCTCAACTTCTTTATCCATTTCTCGCTTTCTGCGATATTGAACTTGTACCGTAAATGCGGTTCTTGTAAGCAGAGCCGTCCCAAACTTTGGAGTGGCTGTGTCTTTTTGATTTTAATTTCCCTAAGCTATAGGAGCATAAGTGGAAGTGCCCTAGGCTCTGTTGCTTTGTTTTTTAGATGTTTCAGGAAACACCATACACTTCTCCAGAGTGGCTGTTGGTAATTTACATCCCGCTCATCAGCATAACAAGGCTCCCAGTTCTCCATGGCCTGTCCTGCCTTTGTGGATTTTACACTTTTTTCAGATGGCCCTTTTGACCGGGGGGCAGTGAGACTTCATTGTAGTGCAGATTTCCTTTGCAAGCTTGCTTGGTTGGCCAAAAAGGGCGTATGCATTTTTTCCTGAATATATTCAGGAAAAAACGCATACGCCCTTTTTGGCCAAGTGCATCATTGTGGACGTTCTGCCTCTTTTCCTATGCTTTACATGCAATTCCAGTCTACCTCCTGAAATCGGTTTCCTGCAATTCTGCCCCACTTTCAAGTCCTCTTGGCAGCCTTACTTCAATATATTTTTGGACGATAGCTGTCATTTATAACTCTGCAGGTTTGTGAATAACAGTGCCCCTGAGCTCCTTTCTTCAACTCGCTTTCTTGTGAGCTGGCCGCAACACCGCAGGATTGCTTCAGGCCCTAGTGTGGTTCCGGCATGGCTCGCTGAGCCTTTGGTTAATTCCTCTTCCTGGTGGGAAATGAGAGTTAAATTTGCCCGTCCAGACAGCTCCAGCTACTCTCTCATTGGTTCTCCCTATTCCTGTTCATTTTCCGCAGAAATTGCAAACTGGGCCAAACAGGATGTTAAAGGCACTGACTCTTCAACTGGGGAGAGTGTTAGTAAAGCGTCTGGAATGTTTCACCCGAGTACCAGGGGACGAAAACTGAGACACATTTGAACACGTTTCCCGATCACACGGTGGATCATACTCTGGGTTCCACATACATGTTTTAGCTGAAGGAAGAATCCCTTAAACCTGGAGAGTTGAGACCCATGGAATGGGTACCATGCAATATGACTTCAAAGGGTCTGCATTTGCTCACCGAACCTCACCAATCCTATCACTGCTGCGTTTATGCCGCTGTACACACGCTTGATTCTCTTTCGGAGACATATAAATCCATAGGTTTTAAGATTCTTACTAGTCAGGTATATTCTTAGGCGTTTAATATGGGGTGTTGAGTCCACTTCGTTGAGCAAGCAGTAGCTCTTGTCTATTACATATTTGGCTTATGGAAAGGTATCTGTGCTAATTTCAATCTCTGGTTTTATGCAGCACCCCAACTCACCTTTCCCCTTAAGCAAGCATAAGTTGGTTTTCTACATTTGAGACCCTATTCTGTTTTGTACTTCAGTTCCTGTGTAGCCAAGTTTACATTCCGTGTATTAGTGATATCTTATGATGTTTCTTTTTCTGTGTGACTTATTTCACTTAGAATCATCGTACCTGAACCCACTCATTATGCTGCTACAGGCCTGATGACATAGATTTCATTGCTGAGTGATATTGCATTGTACGTAAGTACCTCAACTTCTTTATCCATTTCTCGCTTTCTGCGATATTGAACTTGTACCGTAAATGCGGTTCTTGTAAGCAGAGCCGTCCCAAACTTTGGAGTGGCTGTGTCTTTTTGATTTTAATTTCCCTAAGCTATAGGACCATAAGTGGAAGTGCCCTAGGCTCTGTTGCTTTGTTTTTTAGATGTTTCAGGAAACACCATACACTTCTCCAGAGTGGCTGTTGGTAATTTACATCCCGCCCATCAGCATAAGAAGGCTCCCTGTTCTCCATGGCCAGTCATGCCTTTGTGGATTTTACACTTTTTTCAGATGGCCCTTTTGACCGGGGGGCAGTGAGACTTCATTGTAGTGCAGATTTCCTTTGCAAGCTTGCTTGGTTGGCCAAAAAGGGCGTATGCGTTTTTTCCTGAATATATTCAGGAAAAAACGCATACGCCCTTTTTGGCCAAGTGCATCATTGTGGACGTTCTGCCTCTTTTCCTATGCTTTACATGCAATTCCAGTGTACCTCCTGAAATCGGTTTCCTGCAATTCTGCCCCGCTTTCAAGTCCTCTTGGCAGCCTTACTTCAATATATTTTTGGACGATAGCTGTCATTTATAACTCTGCAGGTTTGTGAATAACAGTGCCCCTGAGCTCCTTTCTTCAACTCGCTTTCTTGTGAGCTGGCCGCAACACCGCAGGATTGCTTCAGGCCCTAGTGTGGTTCCGGCATGGCTCGCTGAGCCTTTGGTTAATTCCTCTTCCTGGTGGGAAATGAGAGTTAAATTTGCCCGTCCAGACAGCTCCAGCTACTCTCTCATTGGTTCTCCCTATTCCTGTTCATTTTCCGCAGAAATTGCAAACTGGGCCAAACAGGAGTTTAAAGGCACTGACTCTCCAAGTGGGGAGAGTGTTAGTAAAGCGTCTGGAATGTTGCACCCGAGTACCAGTGGACGAAAACTGAGACACATTTGAACACATTTCCCGATCACACGGTGGATCATACTCTGGGTTCCACATGCATGTTTTAGCTGAAGGAAGAATCCCTTAAACCTGGAGAGTTGAGACCCATGGAATGGGTACCATGCAATATGACTTCAAAGGGTCTGCATTTGCTCACCGAACCTCACCAATCCTATCACTGCTGCGTTTATGCCGCTGTACACACGCTTGATTCTCTTTCGGAGACATATAAATCCATAGGTTTTAAGATTCTTACTAGTCAGGTATATTCTTAGGCGTTTAATATGGGGTTTTGAGTCCACTTCGTTGAGCAAGCAGTAGCTCTTGTCTATTACATATTTGGCTTATGGAAAGGTATCTGTGCTAATTTCAATCTCTGGTTTTATGCAGCACCCCAACTCACCTTTCCCCTTAAGCAAGCATAAGTTGGCTTTCTACATTTGAGACCCTATTCTGTTTTGTAATTCAGTTCCTGTGTAGCCAAGTTTACATTCCGTGTATTAGTGATATCTTATGATGTTTCTTTTTCTGTGTGACTTATTTCACTTAGAATCATCGTACCTGAATCCACTCATTATGCTGCTACAGGCCTGATGACATAGATTTCATTGCTGAGTGATATTGCATTGTACGTAAGTACCTCAACTTCTTTATCCATTTCTCGCTTTCTGCGATATTGAACTTGTACCGTAAATGCGGTTCTTGTAAGCAGAGCCGTCCCAAACTTTGGAGTGGCTGTGTCTTTTTGATTTTAATTTCCCTAAGCTATAGGACCATAAGTGGAAGTGCCCTAGGCTCTGTTGCTTTGTTTTTTAGATGTTTCAGGAAACACCATACACTTCTCCAGAGTGGCTGTTGGTAATTTACATCCCGCCCATCAGCATAACAAGGCTCCCAGTTCTCCATGGCCTGTCCTGCCTTTGTGGATTTTACACTTTTTTCAGATGGCCCTTTTGACCGGGGGGCAGTGAGACTTCATTGTAGTGCAGATTTCCTTTGCAAGCTTGCTTGGTTGGCCAAAAAGGGCGTATGCGTTTTTTCCTGAATATATTCAGGAAAAAACGCATACGCCCTTTTTGGCCAAGTGCATCATTGTGGACGTTCTGCCTCTTTTCCTATGCTTTACATGCAATTCCAGTCTACCTCCTGAAATCGGTTTCCTGAAATTCTGCCCCGCTTTCAAGTCCTCTTGGCAGCCTTACTTCAATATATTTTTGGACGATAGCTGTCATTTATAACTCTGCAGGTTTGTGAATAACAGTGCCCCTGAGCTCCTTTCTTCAACTCGCTTTCTTGTGAGCTGGCCGCAACACCGCAGGATTGCTTCAGGCCCTAGTGTGGTTCCGGCATGGCTCGCTGAGCCTTTGGTTAATTCCTCTTCCTGGTGGGAAATGAGAGTTAAATTTGCCCGTCCAGACAGCTCCAGCTACTCTCTCATTGGTTCTCCCTATTCCTGTTCATTTTCCGCAGAAATTGCAAACTGGGCCAAACAGGAGGTTAAAGGCACTGACTCTCCAAGTGGGGAGAGTGTTAGTAAAGCGTCTGGAATGTTGCACCCGAGTACCAGGGGACGAAAACTGAGACACATTTGAACACGTTTCCCGATCACACGGTGGATCATACTCTGGGTTCCACATGCATGTTTTAGCTGAAGGAAGAATCCCTTAAACCTGGAGAGTTGAGAACCATGGAATGGGTACCATGCAATATGACTTCAAAGGGTCTGCATTTGCTCACCGAACCTCACCAATCCTATCACTGCTGCGTTTATGCCGCTGTACACACGCTTGATTCTCTTTCGGAGACATATAAATCCATAGGTTTTAAGATTCTTACTAGTCAGGTATATTCTTAGGCGTTTAATATGAGGTGTTGAGTCCACTTCGTTGAGCAAGCAGTAGCTCTTGTCTATTACATATTTGGCTTATGGAAAGGTATCTGTGCTAATTTCAATCTCTGGTTTTATGCAGCACCCCAACTCACCTTTACCCTTAAGCAAGCATAAGTTGGTTTTCTACATTTGAGACCCTATTCTCTTTTGTAATTCAGTTCCTGTGTAGCCAAGTTTACATTCCGTGTATTAGTGATATCTTATGATGTTTCTTTTTCTGTGTGACTTATTTCACTTAGAATCATCGTACCTGAATCCACTCATTATGCTGCTACTGGCCTGATGACATAGATTTCATTGCTGAGTGATATTGCATTGTACGTAAGTACCTCAACTTCTTTATCCATTTCTCGCTTTCTGCGATATTGAACTTGTACCGTAAATGCGGTTCTTGTAAGCAGAGCCGTCCCAAACTTTGGAGTGGCTGTGTCTTTTTGATTTTAATTTCCCTAAGCTATAGGACCATAAGTGGAAGTGCCCTAGGCTCTGTTGCTTTGTTTTTTAGATGTTTCAGGAAACACCATACACTTCTCCAGAGTGGCTGTTGGTAATTTACATCCCGCCCATCAGCATAACAAGGCTCCCAGTTCTCCATGGCCTGTCCTGCCTTTGTGGATTTTACACTTTTTTCAGATGGCCCTTTTGACCGGGGGGCAGTGAGACTTCATTGTAATGCAGATTTCCTTTGCAAGCTTGCTTGGTTGGCCAAAAAGGGCGTATGCGTTTTTTCCTGAATATATTCAGGAAAAAACGCATACGCCCTTTTTGGCCAAGTGCATCATTGTGGACGTTCTGCCTCTTTTCCTATGCTTTACATGCAATTCCAGTCTACCTCCTGAAATCGGTTTCCTGCAATTCTGCCCCGCTTTCAAGTCCTCTTGGCAGCCTTACTTCAATATATTTTTGGACGATAGCTGTCATTTATAACTCTGCAGGTTTGTGAATAACAGTGCCCCTGAGCTCCTTTCTTCAACTCGCTTTCTTGTGAGCTGGCCGCAACACCGCAGGATTGCTTCAGGCCCTAGTGTGGTTCCGGCATGGCTCGCTGAGCCTTTGGTTAATTTCTCTTCCTGGTGGGAAATGAGAGTTAAATTTGCCCGTCCAGACAGCTCCAGCTACTCTCTCATTGGTTCTCCCTATTCCTGTTCATTTTCCGCAGAAATTGCAAACTGGGCCAAACAGGATATTAAAGGCACTGACTCTTCAACGGGGGAGAGTGTTAGTAAAGCGTCTGGAATGTTGCACCCGAGTACCAGGGGACGAAAACTGAGACACATTTGAACACGTTTCCCGATCACACGGTGGATCATACTCTGGGTTCCACATGCATGTTTTAGCTGAAGGAAGAATCCCTTAAACCTGGAGAGTTGAGACCCATGGAATGGGTACCATGCAATATGACTTCAAAGGGTCTGCATTTGCTCACCGAACCTCACCAATCCTATCACTGCTGCGTTTATGCCGCTGTACACACGCTTGATTCTCTTTCGGAGACATATAAATCCATAGGTTTTAAGATTCTTACTAGTCAGGTATATTCTTAGGCGTTTAATATGGGGTGTTGAGTCCACTTCGTTGAGCAAGCAGTAGCTCTTGTCTATTACATATTTGGCTTATGGAAAGGTATCTGTGCTAATTTCAATCTCTGGTTTTATGCAGCACCCCAACTCACCTTTCCCCTTAAGCAAGCATAAGTTGGTTTTCTACATTTGAGACCCTATTCTGTTTTGTACTTCAGTTCCTGTGTAGCCAAGTTTACATTCCGTGTATTAGTGATATCTTATGATGTTTCTTTTTCTGTGTGACTTATTTCACTTAGAATCATCGTACCTGAACCCACTCATTATGCTGCTACAGGCCTGATGACATAGATTTCATTGCTGAGTGATATTGCATTGTACGTAAGTACCTCAACTTCTTTATCCATTTCTCGCTTTCTGCGATATTGAACTTGTACCGTAAATGCGGTTCTTGTAAGCAGAGCCGTCCCAAACTTTGGAGTGGCTGTGTCTTTTTGATTTTAATTTCCCTAAGCTATAGGACCATAAGTGGAAGTGCCCTAGGCTCTGTTGCTTTGTTTTTTAGATGTTTCAGGAAACACCATACACTTCTCCAGAGTGGCTGTTGGTAATTTACATCCCGCCCATCAGCATAAGAAGGCTCCCTGTTCTCCATGGCCAGTCATGCCTTTGTGGATTTTACACTTTTTTCAGATGGCCCTTTTGACCGGGGGGCAGTGAGACTTCATTGTAGTGCAGATTTCCTTTGCAAGCTTGCTTGGTTGGCCAAAAAGGGCGTATGCGTTTTTTCCTGAATATATTCAGGAAAAAACGCATACGCCCTTTTTGGCCAAGTGCATCATTGTGGACGTTCTGCCTCTTTTCCTATGCTTTACATGCAATTCCAGTGTACCTCCTGAAATCGGTTTCCTGCAATTCTGCCCCGCTTTCAAGTCCTCTTGGCAGCCTTACTTCAATATATTTTTGGACGATAGCTGTCATTTATAACTCTGCAGGTTTGTGAATAACAGTGCCCCTGAGCTCCTTTCTTCAACTCGCTTTCTTGTGAGCTGGCCGCAACACCGCAGGATTGCTTCAGGCCCTAGTGTGGTTCCGGCATGGCTCGCTGAGCCTTTGGTTAATTCCTCTTCCTGGTGGGAAATGAGAGTTAAATTTGCCCGTCCAGACAGCTCCAGCTAGTCTCTCATTGGTTCTCCCTATTCCTGTTCATTTTCCGCAGAAATTGCAAACTGGGCCAAACAGGAGGTTAAAGGCACTGACTCTCCAAGTGGGGAGAGTGTTAGTAAAGCATCTGGAATGTTGCACCCGAGTACCAGGGGACGAAAACTGAGACACATTTGAACACGTTTCCCGATCACACGGTGGATCATACTCTGGGTTCCACATGCATGTTTTAGCTGAAGGAAGAATCCCTTAAACCTGGAGAGTTGAGAACCATGGAATGGGTACCATGCAATATGACTTCAAAGGGTCTGCATTTGCTCACCGAACCTCACCAATCCTATCACTGCTGCGTTTATGCCGCTGTACACACGCTTGATTCTCTTTCGGAGACATATAAATCCATAGGTTTTAAGATTCTTACTAGTCAGGTATATTCTTAGGCGTTTAATATGAGGTGTTGAGTCCACTTCGTTGAGCAAGCAGTAGCTCTTGTCTATTACATATTTGGCTTATGGAAAGGTATCTGTGCTAATTTCAATCTCTGGTTTTATGCAGCACCCCAACTCACCTTTACCCTTAAGCAAGCATAAGTTGGTTTTCTACATTTGAGACCCTATTCTCTTTTGTAATTCAGTTCCTGTGTAGCCAAGTTTACATTCCGTGTATTAGTGATATCTTATGATGTTTCTTTTTCTGTGTGACTTATTTCACTTAGAATCATCGTACCTGAATCCACTCATTATGCTGCTACTGGCCTGATGACATAGATTTCATTGCTGAGTGATATTGCATTGTACGTAAGTACCTCAACTTCTTTATCCATTTCTCGCTTTCTGCGATATTGAACTTGTACCGTAAATGCGGTTCTTGTAAGCAGAGCCGTCCCAAACTTTGGAGTGGCTGTGTCTTTTTGATTTTAATTTCCCTAAGCTATAGGACCATAAGTGGAAGTGCCCTAGGCTCTGTTGCTTTGTTTTTTAGATGTTTCAGGAAACACCATACACTTCTCCAGAGTGGCTGTTGGTAATTTACATCCCGCCCATCAGCATAACAAGGCTCCCAGTTCTCCATGGCCTGTCCTGCCTTTGTGGATTTTACACTTTTTTCAGATGGCCCTTTTGACCGGGGGGCAGTGAGACTTCATTGTAGTGCAGATTTCCTTTGCAAGCTTGCTTGGTTGGCCAAAAAGGGCGTATGCGTTTTTTCCTGAATATATTCAGGAAAAAACGCATACGCCCTTTTTGGCCAAGTGCATCATTGTGGACGTTCTGCCTCTTTTCCTATGCTTTACATGCAATTCCAGTCTACCTCCTGAAATCGGTTTCCTGCAATTCTGCCCCGCTTTCAAGTCCTCTTGGCAGCCTTACTTCAATATATTTTTGGACGATAGCTGTCATTTATAACTCTGCAGGTTTGTGAATAACAGTGCCCCTGAGCTCCTTTCTTCAACTCGCTTTCTTGTGAGCTGGCCGCAACACCGCAGGATTGCTTCAGGCCCTAGTGTGGTTCCGGCATGGCTCGCTGAGCCTTTGGTTAATTCCTCTTCCTGGTGGGAAATGAGAGTTAAATTTGCCCGTCCAGACAGCTCCAGCTAGTCTCTCATTGGTTCTCCCTATTCCTGTTCATTTTCCGCAGAAATTGCAAACTGGGCCAAACAGGAGGTTAAAGGCACTGACTCTCCAAGTGGGGAGAGTGTTAGTAAAGCATCTGGAATGTTGCACCCGAGTACCAGGGGACGAAAACTGAGACACATTTGAACACGTTTCCCGATCACACGGTGGATCATACTCTGGGTTCCACATGCATGTTTTAGCTGAAGGAAGAATCCCTTAAACCTGGAGAGTTGAGAACCATGGAATGGGTACCATGCAATATGACTTCAAAGGGTCTGCATTTGCTCACCGAACCTCACCAATCCTATCACTGCTGCGTTTATGCCGCTGTACACACGCTTGATTCTCTTTCGGAGACATATAAATCCATAGGTTTTAAGATTCTTACTAGTCAGGTATATTCTTAGGCGTTTAATATGAGGTGTTGAGTCCACTTCGTTGAGCAAGCAGTAGCTCTTGTCTATTACATATTTGGCTTATGGAAAGGTATCTGTGCTAATTTCAATCTCTGGTTTTATGCAGCACCCCAACTCACCTTTACCCTTAAGCAAGCATAAGTTGGTTTTCTACATTTGAGACCCTATTCTCTTTTGTAATTCAGTTCCTGTGTAGCCAAGTTTACATTCCGTGTATTAGTGATATCTTATGATGTTTCTTTTTCTGTGTGACTTATTTCACTTAGAATCATCGTACCTGAATCCACTCATTATGCTGCTACTGGCCTGATGACATAGATTTCATTGCTGAGTGATATTGCATTGTACGTAAGTACCTCAACTTCTTTATCCATTTCTCGCTTTCTGCGATATTGAACTTGTACCGTAAATGCGGTTCTTGTAAGCAGAGCCGTCCCAAACTTTGGAGTGGCTGTGTCTTTTTGATTTTAATTTCCCTAAGCTATAGGACCATAAGTGGAAGTGCCCTAGGCTCTGTTGCTTTGTTTTTTAGATGTTTCAGGAAACACCATACACTTCTCCAGAGTGGCTGTTGGTAATTTACATCCCGCCCATCAGCATAACAAGGCTCCCAGTTCTCCATGGCCTGTCCTGCCTTTGTGGATTTTACACTTTTTTCAGATGGCCCTTTTGACCGGGGGGCAGTGAGACTTCATTGTAGTGCAGATTTCCTTTGCAAGCTTGCTTGGTTGGCCAAAAAGGGCGTATGCGTTTTTTCCTGAATATATTCAGGAAAAAACGCATACGCCCTTTTTGGCCAAGTGCATCATTGTGGACGTTCTGCCTCTTTTCCTATGCTTTACATGCAATTCCAGTCTACCTCCTGAAATCGGTTTCCTGCAATTCTGCCCCGCTTTCAAGTCCTCTTGGCAGCCTTACTTCAATATATTTTTGGACGATAGCTGTCATTTATAACTCTGCAGGTTTGTGAATAACAGTGCCCCTGAGCTCCTTTCTTCAACTCGCTTTCTTGTGAGCTGGCCGCAACACCGCAGGATTGCTTCAGGCCCTAGTGTGGTTCCGGCATGGCTCGCTGAGCCTTTGGTTAATTCCTCTTCCTGGTGGGAAATGAGAGTTAAATTTGCCCGTCCAGACAGCTCCAGCTACTCTCTCATTGGTTCTCCCTATTCCTGTTCATTTTCCGCAGAAATTGCAAACTGGGCCAAACAGGATGTTAAAGGCACTGACTCTTCAACTGGGGAGAGTGTTAGTAAAGCGTCTGGAATGTTGCACCCGAGTACCAGGGGACGAAAACTGAGACACATTTGAACACGTTTCCCGATCACACGGTGGATCATACTCTGGGTTCCACATGCATGTTTTAGCTGAAGGAAGAATCCCTTAAACCTGGAGAGTTGAGACCCATGGAATGGGTACCATGCAATATGACTTCAAAGGGTCTGCATTTGCTCACCGAACCTCACCAATCCTATCACTGCTGCGTTTATGCCGCTGTACACACGCTTGATTCTCTTTCGGAGACATATAAATCCATAGGTTTTAAGATTCTTACTAGTCAGGTATATTCTTAGGCGTTTAATATGGGGTGTTGAGTCCACTTCGTTGAGCAAGCAGTAGCTCTTGTCTATTACATATTTGGCTTATGGAAAGGTATCTGTGCTAATTTCAATCTCTGGTTTTATGCAGCACCCCAACTCACCTTTCCCCTTAAGCAAGCATAAGTTGGTTTTCTACATTTGAGACCCTATTCTGTTTTGTACTTCAGTTCCTGTGTAGCCAAGTTTACATTCCGTGTATTAGTGATATCTTATGATGTTTCTTTTTCTGTGTGACTTATTTCACTTAGAATCATCGTACCTGAACCCACTCATTATGCTGCTACAGGCCTGATGACATAGATTTCATTGCTGAGTGATATTGCATTGTACGTAAGTACCTCAACTTCTTTATCCATTTCTCGCTTTCTGCGATATTGAACTTGTACCGTAAATGCGGTTCTTGTAAGCAGAGCCGTCCCAAACTTTGGAGTGGCTGTGTCTTTTTGATTTTAATTTCCCTAAGCTATAGGACCATAAGTGGAAGTGCCCTAGGCTCTGTTGCTTTGTTTTTTAGATGTTTCAGGAAACACCATACACTTCTCCAGAGTGGCTGTTGGTAATTTACATCCCGCCCATCAGCATAAGAAGGCTCCCTGTTCTCCATGGCCAGTCATGCCTTTGTGGATTTTACACTTTTTTCAGATGGCCCTTTTGACCGGGGGGCAGTGAGACTTCATTGTAGTGCAGATTTCCTTTGCAAGCTTGCTTGGTTGGCCAAAAAGGGCGTATGCGTTTTTTCCTGAATATATTCAGGAAAAAACGCATACGCCCTTTTTGGCCAAGTGCATCATTGTGGACGTTCTGCCTCTTTTCCTATGCTTTACATGCAATTCCAGTCTACCTCCTGAAATCGGTTTCCTGCAATTCTGCCCCGCTTTCAAGTCCTCTTGGCAGCCTTACTTCAATATATTTTTGGACGATAGCTGTCATTTATAACTCTGCAGGTTTGTGAATAACAGTGCCCCTGAGCTCCTTTCTTCAACTCGCTTTCTTGTGAGCTGGCCGCAACACCGCAGGATTGCTTCAGGCCCTAGTGTGGTTCCGGCATGGCTCGCTGAGCCTTTGGTTAATTCCTCTTCCTGGTGGGAAATGAGAGTTAAATTTGCCCGTCCAGACAGCTCCAGCTACTCTCTCATTGGTTCTCCCTATTCCTGTTCATTTTCCGCAGAAATTGCAAACTGGGCCAAACAGGAGGTTAAAGGCACTGACTCTCCAAGTGGGGAGAGTGTTAGTAAAGCGTCTGGAATGTTGCACCCGAGTACCAGGGGACGAAAACTGAGACACATTTGAACACGTTTCCCGATCACACGGTGGATCATACTCTGGGTTCCACATGCATGTTTTAGCTGAAGGAAGAATCCCTTAAACCTGGAGAGTTGAGACCCATGGAATGGGTACCATGCAATATGACTTCAAAGGGTCTGCATTTGCTCACCGAACCTCACCAATCCTATCACTGCTGCGTTTATGCCGCTGTACACACGCTTGATTCTCTTTCGGAGACATATAAATCCATAGGTTTTAAGATTCTTACTAGTCAGGTATATTCTTAGGCGTTTAATATGGGGTGTTGAGTCCACTTCGTTGAGCAAGCAGTAGCTCTTGTCTATTACATATTTGGCTTATGGAAAGGTATCTGTGCTAATTTCAATCTCTGGTTTTATGCAGCACCCCAACTCACCTTTCCCCTTAAGCAAGCATAAGTTGGTTTTCTACATTTGAGACCCTATTCTGTTTTGTACTTCAGTTCCTGTGTAGCCAAGTTTACATTCCGTGTATTAGTGATATCTTATGATGTTTCTTTTTCTGTGTGACTTATTTCACTTAGAATCATCGTACCTGAACCCACTCATTATGCTGCTACAGGCCTGATGACATAGATTTCATTGCTGAGTGATATTGCATTGTACGTAAGTACCTCAACTTCTTTATCCATTTCTCGCTTTCTGCGATATTGAACTTGTACCGTAAATGCGGTTCTTGTAAGCAGAGCCGTCCCAAACTTTGGAGTGGCTGTGTCTTTTTGATTTTAATTTCCCTAAGCTATAGGACCATAAGTGGAAGTGCCCTAGGCTCTGTTGCTTTGTTTTTTAGATGTTTCAGGAAACACCATACACTTCTCCAGAGTGGCTGTTGGTAATTTACATCCCGCCCATCAGCATAAGAAGGCTCCCTGTTCTCCATGGCCAGTCATGCCTTTGTGGATTTTACACTTTTTTCAGATGGCCCTTTTGACCGGGGGGCAGTGAGACTTCATTGTAGTGCAGATTTCCTTTGCAAGCTTGCTTGGTTGGCCAAAAAGGGCGTATGCGTTTTTTCCTGAATATATTCAGGAAAAAACGCATACGCCCTTTTTGGCCAAGTGCATCATTGTGGACGTTCTGCCTCTTTTCCTATGCTTTACATGCAATTCCAGTGTACCTCCTGAAATCGGTTTCCTGCAATTCTGCCCCGCTTTCAAGTCCTCTTGGCAGCCTTACTTCAATATATTTTTGGATGATAGCTGTCATTTATAACTCTGCAGGTTTGTGAATAACAGTGCCCCTGAGCTCCTTTCTTCAACTCGCTTTCTTGTGAGCTGGCCGCAACACCGCAGGATTGCTTCAGGCCCTAGTGTGGTTCCGGCATGGCTCGCTGAGCCTTTGGTTAATTCCTCTTCCTGGTGGGAAATGAGAGTTAAATTTGCCCGTCCAGACAGCTCCAGCTACTCTCTCATTGGTTCTCCCTATTCCTGTTCATTTTCCGCAGAAATTGCAAACTGGGCCAAACAGGATGTTAAAGGCACTGACTCTTCAACTGGGGAGAGTGTTAGTAAAGCGTCTGGAATGTTGCACCCGAGTACCAGGGGACGAAAACTGAGACACATTTGAACACGTTTCCCGATCACACGGTGGATCATACTCTGGGTTCCACATGCATGTTTTAGCTGAAGGAACAATCCCTTAAACCTGGAGAGTTGAGACCCATGGAATGGGTACCATGCAATATGACTTCAAAGGGTCTGCATTTGCTCACCGAACCTCACCAATCCTATCACTGCTGCGTTTATGCCGCTGTACACACGCTTGATTCTCTTTCGGAGACATATAAATCCATAGGTTTTAAGATTCTTACTAGTCAGGTATATTCTTAGGCGTTTAATATGGGGTGTTGAGTCCACTTCGTTGAGCAAGCAGTAGCTCTTGTCTATTACATATTTGGCTTATGGAAAGGTATCTGTGCTAATTTCAATCTCTGGTTTTATGCAGCACCCCAACTCACCTTTCCCCTTAAGCAAGCATAAGTTGGTTTTCTACATTTGAGACCCTATTCTGTTTTGTACTTCAGTTCCTGTGTAGCCAAGTTTACATTCCGTGTATTAGTGATATCTTATGATGTTTCTTTTTCTGTGTGACTTATTTCACTTAGAATCATCGTACCTGAACCCACTCATTATGCTGCTACAGGCCTGATGACATAGATTTCATTGCTGAGTGATATTGCATTGTACGTAAGTACCTCAACTTCTTTATCCATTTCTCGCTTTCTGCGATATTGAACTTGTACCGTAAATGCGGTTCTTGTAAGCAGAGCCGTCCCAAACTTTGGAGTGGCTGTGTCTTTTTGATTTTAATTTCCCTAAGCTATAGGACCATAAGTGGAAGTGCCCTAGGCTCTGTTGCTTTGTTTTTTAGATGTTTCAGGAAACACCATACACTTCTCCAGAGTGGCTGTTGGTAATTTACATCCCGCCCATCAGCATAAGAAGGCTCCCTGTTCTCCATGGCCAGTCATGCCTTTGTGGATTTTACACTTTTTTCAGATGGCCCTTTTGACCGGGGGGCAGTGAGACTTCATTGTAGTGCAGATTTCCTTTGCAAGCTTGCTTGTTTGGCCAAAAAGGGCGTATGCGTTTTTTCCTGAATATATTCAGGAAAAAACGCATACGCCCTTTTTGGCCAAGTGCATCATTGTGGACGTTCTGCCTCTTTTCCTATGCTTTACATGCAATTCCAGTCTACCTCCTGAAATCGGTTTCCTGCAATTCTGCCCCGCTTTCAAGTCCTCTTGGCAGCCTTACTTCAATATATTTTTGGACGATAGCTGTCATTTATAACTCTGCAGGTTTGTGAATAACAGTGCCCCTGAGCTCCTTTCTTCAACTCGCTTTCTTGTGAGCTGGCCGCAACACCGCAGGATTGCTTCAGGCCCTAGTGTGGTTCCGGCATGGCTCGCTGAGCCTTTGGTTAATTCCTCTTCCTGGTGGGAAATGAGAGTTAAATTTGCCCGTCCAGACAGCTCCAGCTACTCTCTCATTGGTTCTCCCTATTCCTGTTCATTTTCCGCAGAAATTGCAAACTGGGCCAAACAGGAGGTTAAAGGCACTGACTCTCCAAGTGGGGAGAGTGTTAGTAAAGCGTCTGGAATGTTGCACCCGAGTACCAGGGGACGAAAACTGAGACACATTTGAACACGTTTCCCGATCACACGGTGGATCATACTCTGGGTTCCACATGCATGTTTTAGCTGAAGGAAGAATCCCTTAAACCTGGAGAGTAGAGACATGGAATGGGTACCATGCAATATGACTTTAAAGGGTCTGCATTTGCTCACCGAACCTCACCAATCCTATCACTGCTGCGTTTATGCCGCTGTACACACGCTTGATTCTCTTTCAGAGACATACAAATCCATAGGTTTTAAGATTCTTACTAGTCAGGTATATTCTTAGGCGTTTAATATGGGGTGTTGAGTCCACTTCGTTGAGCAAGCAGTAGCTCTTGTCTATTACATATTTGGCTTATGGAAAGGTATCTGTGCTAATTTCAATCTCTGGTTTTATGCAGCACCCCAACTCACCTTTCCCCTTAAGCAAGCATAAGTTGGTTTTCTACATTTGAGACCCTATTCTCTTTTGTAATTCAGTTCCTGTGTAGCCAAGTTTACATTCCGTGTATTAGTGATATCTTATGATGTTTCTTTTTCTGTGTGACTTATTTCACTTAGAATCATCTTACCTGAATCCACTCATTATGCTGCTACTGGCCTGATGACATAGATTTCATTGCTGAGTGATATTGCATTGTACGTAAGTACCACAACTTCTTTATCCATTTTTCGCTTTCTGCGATATTGAACTTGTACCGTAAACGAGGTTCTTGTAAACAGAGCCGTCCCAAACTTTGGGGTGGCTGTGTCTTTTTGATTTTAATTTCCCTAAGCTATAGGACCATAAGTGGAAGTGCCCTAGGCTCTGTTGCTTTGTTTTTTAGATGTTTCAGGAAACACCATACACTTCTCCAGAGTGGCTGTTGGTAATTTACATCCCGCCCATCAGCATAAGAAGGCTCCCAGTTCTCCATGGCCTGTCCTGCCTTTGTGGATTTTACACTTTTTTCAGATGGCCCTTTTGACCGGGGGGCAGTGAGACTTCATTGTAGTGCAGATTTCCTTTGCAAGCTTGCTTGGTTGGCCAAAAAGGGCGTATGCGTTTTTTCCTGAATATATTCAGGAAAAAACGCATACGCCCTTTTTGGCCAAGTGCATCATTTTGGACGTTCTGCCTCTTTTCCTATGCTTTACATGCAATTCCAGTGTACCTCCTGAAATCGGTTTCCTGCAATTCTGCCCCGCTTTCAAGTCCTCTTGGCAGCCTTACTTCAATATATTTTTGGACGATAGCTGTCATTTATAACTCTGCAGGTTTGTGAATAACAGTGCCCCTGAGCTCCTTTCTTCAACTCGCTTTCTTGTGAGCTGGCCGCAACACCGCAGGATTGCTTCAGGCCCTAGTGTGGTTCCGGCATGGCTCGCTGAGCCTTTGGTTAATTCCTCTTCCTGGTGGGAAATGAGAGTTAAATTTGCCCGTCCAGACAGCTCCAGCTACTCTCTCATTGGTTCTCCCTATTCCTGTTCATTTTCCGCAGAAATTGCAAACTGGGCCAAACAGGAGGTTAAAGGCACTGACTCTTCAACTGGGGAGAGTGTTAGTAAAGCGTCTGGAATGTTGCACCCGAGTACCAGGGGACGAAAACTGAGACACATTTGAACACGTTTCCCGATCACACGGTGGATCATACTCTGGGTTCCACATGCATGTTTTAGCTGAAGGAAGAATCCCTTAAACCTGGAGAGTTGAGAACCATGGAATGGGTACCATGCAATATGACTTCAAAGGGTCTGCATTTGCTCACCGAACCTCACCAATCCTATCACTGCTGCGTTTATGCCGCTGTACACACGCTTGATTCTCTTTCGGAGACATATAAATCCATAGGTTTTAAGATTCTTACTAGTCAGGTATATTCTTAGGCGTTTAATATGGGGTGTTGAGTCCACTTCGTTGAGCAAGCAGTAGCTCTTGTCTATTACATATTTGGCTTATGGAAAGGTATCTGTGCTAATTTCAATCTCTGGTTTTATGCAGCACCCCAACTCACCTTTACCCTTAAGCAAGCATAAGTTGGTTTTCTACATTTGAGACCCTATTCTGTTTTGTAATTCAGTTCCTGTGTAGCCAAGTTTACATTCCGTGTATTAGTGATATCTTATGATGTTTCTTTTTCTGTGTGACTTATTTCACTTAGAATCATCGTACCTGAACCCACTCATTATGCTGCTACAGGCCTGATGACATAGATTTCATTGCTGAGTGATATTGCATTGTACGTAAGTACCTCAACTTCTTTATCCATTTCTCGCTTTCTGCGATATTGAACTTGTACCGTAAATGCGGTTCTTGTAAGCAGAGCCGTCCCAAACTTTGGAGTGGCTGTGTCTTTTTGATTTTAATTTCCCTAAGCTATAGGACCATAAGTGGAAGTGCCCTAGGCTCTGTTGCTTTGTTTTTTAGATGTTTCAGGAAACACCATACACTTCTCCAGAGTGGCTGTTGGTAATTTACATCCCGCCCATCAGCATAAGAAGGCTCCCAGTTCTCCATGGCCTGTCCTGCCTTTGTGGATTTTACACTTTTTTCAGATGGCCCTTTTGACCGGGGGGCAGTGAGACCTCATTGTAGTGCAGATTTCCTTTGCAAGCTTGCTTGGTTGGCCAAAAAGGGCGTATGCGTTTTTTCCTGAATATATTCAGGAAAAAACGCATACGCCCTTTTTGGCCAAGTGCATCATTGTGGACGTTCTGCCTCTTTTCCTATGCTTTACATGCAATTCCAGTCTACCTCCTGAAATCGGTTTCCTGCAATTCTGCCCCGCTTTCAAGTCCTCTTGGCAGCCTTACTTCAATATATTTTTGGACGATAGCTGTCATTTATAACTCTGCAGGTTTGTGAATAACAGTGCCCCTGAGCTCCTTTCTTCAACTCGCTTTCTTGTGAGCTGGCCGCAACACCACAGGATTGCTTCAGGCCCTAGTGTGGTTCCGGCATGGCTCGCTGAGCCTTTGGTTAATTCCTCTTCCTGGTGGGAAATGAGAGTTAAATTTGCCCGTCCAGACAGCTCCAGCTACTCTCTCATTGGTTCTCCCTATTCCTGTTCATTTTCCGCAGAAATTGCAAACTGGGCCAAACAGGAGGTTAAAGGCACTGACTCTCCAAGTGGGGAGAGTGTTAGTAAAGCGTCTGGAATGTTGCACCCGAGTACCAGGGGACGAAAACTGAGACACATTTGAACACGTTTCCCGATCACACGGTGGATCATACTCTGGGTTCCACATGCATGTTTTAGCTGAAGGAAGAATCCCTTAAACCTGGAGAGTTGAGAACCATGGAATGGGTACCATGCAATATGACTTCAAAGGGTCTGCATTTGCTCACCGAACCTCACCAATCCTATCACTGCTGCGTTTATGCCGCTGTACACACGCTTGATTCTCTTTCGGAGACATATAAATCCATAGGTTTTAAGATTCTTACTAGTCAGGTATATTCTTAGGCGTTTAATATGGGGTGTTGAGTCCACTTCGTTGAGCAAGCAGTAGCTCTTGTCTATTACATATTTGGCTTATGGAAAGGTATCTGTGCTAATTTCAATCTCTGGTTTTATGCAGCACCCCAACTCACCTTTCCCCTTAAGCAAGCATAAGTTGGTTTTCTACATTTGAGACCCTATTCTGTTTTGTACTTCAGTTCCTGTGTAGCCAAGTTTACATTCCGTGTATTAGTGATATCTTATGATGTTTCTTTTTCTGTGTGACTTATTTCACTTAGAATCATCGTACCTGAACCCACTCATTATGCTGCTACAGGCCTGATGACATAGATTTCATTGCTGAGTGATATTGCATTGTACGTAAGTACCTCAACTTCTTTATCCATTTCTCGCTTTCTGCGATATTGAACTTGTACCGTAAATGCGGTTCTTGTAAGCAGAGCCGTCCCAAACTTTGGAGTGGCTGTGTCTTTTTGATTTTAATTTCCCTAAGCTATAGGACCATAAGTGGAAGTGCCCTAGGCTCTGTTGCTTTGTTTTTTAGATGTTTCAGGAAACACCATACACTTCTCCAGAGTGGCTGTTGGTAATTTACATCCCGCCCATCAGCATAAGAAGGCTCCCTGTTCTCCATGGCCAGTCATGCCTTTGTGGATTTTACACTTTTTTCAGATGGCCCTTTTGACCGGGGGGCAGTGAGACTTCATTGTAGTGCAGATTTCCTTTGCAAGCTTGCTTGGTTGGCCAAAAAGGGCGTATGCGTTTTTTCCTGAATATATTCAGGAAAAAACGCATACGCCCTTTTTGGCCAAGTGCATCATTGTGGACGTTCTGCCTCTTTTCCTATGCTTTACATGCAATTCCAGTGTACCTCCTGAAATCGGTTTCCTGCAATTCTGCCCCGCTTTCAAGTCCTCTTGGCAGCCTTACTTCAATATATTTTTGGACGATAGCTGTCATTTATAACTCTGCAGGTTTGTGAATAACAGTGCCCCTGAGCTCCTTTCTTCAACTCGCTTTCTTGTGAGCTGGCCGCAACACCGCAGGATTGCTTCAGGCCCTAGTGTGGTTCCGGCATGGCTCGCTGAGCCTTTGGTTAATTCCTCTTCCTGGTGGGAAATGAGAGTTAAATTTGCCCGTCCAGACAGCTCCAGCTACTCTCTCATTGGTTCTCCCTATTCCTGTTCATTTTCCGCAGAAATTGCAAACTGGGCCAAACAGGAGTTTAAAGGCACTGACTCTCCATGTGGGGAGAGTGTTAGTAAAGCGTCTGGAATGTTGCACCCGAGTACCAGGGGACGAAAACTGAGACACATTTGAACACGTTTCCCGATCACACGGTGGATCATACTCTGGGTTCCACATGCATGTTTTAGCTGAAGGAAGAATCCCTTAAACCTGGAGAGTAGAGACATGGAATAGGTACCATGCAATATGACTTCAAAGGGTCTGCATTTGCTCACCGAACCTCACCAATCCTATCACTGCTGCGTTTATGCCGCTGTACACACGCTTGATTCTCTTTCAGAGACATATAAATCCATAGGTTTTAAGATTCTTACTAGTCAGGTATATTCTTAGGCGTTTAATATGGGGTGTTGAGTCCACTTCGTTGAGCAAGCAGTAGCTCTTGTCTATTACATATTTGGCTTATGGAAAGGTATCTGTGCTAATTTCAATCTCTGGTTTTATGCAGCACCCCAACTCACCTTTCCCCTTAAGCAAGCATAAGTTGGTTTTCTACATTTGAGACCCTATTCTGTTTTGTAATTCAGTTCCTGTGTAGCCAAGTTTACATTCCGTGTATTAGTGATATCTTATGATGTTTCTTTTTCTGTGTGACTTATTTCACTTAGAATCATCTTACCTGAATCCACTCATTATGCTGCTACTGGCCTGATGACATAGATTTCATTGCTGAGTGATATTGCATTGTACGTAAGTACCACAACTTCTTTATCCATTTTTCGCTTTCTGCGATATTGAACTTGTACCGTAAACGAGGTTCTTGTAAACAGAGCCGTCCCAAACTTTGGGGTGGCTGTGTCTTTTTGATTTTAATTTCCCTAAGCTATAGGACCATAAGTGGAAGTGCCCTAGGCTCTGTTGCTTTGTTTTTTAGATGTTTCAGGAAACACCATACACTTCTCCAGAGTGGCTGTTGGTAATTTACATCCCGCCCATCAGCATAAGAAGGCTCCCAGTTCTCCATGGCCTGTCCTGCCTTTGTGGATTTTACACTTTTTTCAGATGGCCCTTTTGACCGGGGGGCAGTGAGACTTCATTGTAGTGCAGATTTCCTTTGCAAGCTTGCTTGGTTGGCCAAAAAGGGCGTATGCGTTTTTTCCTGAATATATTCAGGAAAAAACGCATACGCCCTTTTTGGCCAAGTGCATCATTGTGGACGTTCTGCCTCTTTTCCTATGCTTTACATGCAATTCCAGTCTACCTCCTGAAATCGGTTTCCTGCAATTCTGCCCCGCTTTCAAGTCCTCTTGGCAGCCTTACTTCAATATATTTTTGGACGATAGCTGTCATTTATAACTCTGCAGGTTTGTGAATAACAGTGCCCCTGAGCTCCTTTCTTCAACTCGCTTTCTTGTGAGCTGGCCGCAACACCGCATGATTGCTTCAGGCCCTAGTGTGGTTCCGGCATGGCTTGCTGAGCCTTTGGTTAATTCCTCTTCCTGGTGGGAAATGAGAGTTAAATTTGCCCGTCCAGACAGCTCCAGCTACTCTCTCATTGGTTCTCCCTATTCCTGTTCATTTTCCGCAGAAATTGCAAACTGGGCCAAACAGGAGTTTAAAGGCACTGACTCTCCAAGTGGGGAGAGTGTTAGTAAAGCGTCTGGAATGTTGCACCCGAGTACCAGGGGACGAAAACTGAGACACATTTGAACACGTTTCCCGATCACACGGTGGATCATACTCTGGGTTCCACATGCATGTTTTAGCTGAAGGAAGAATCCCTTAAACCTGGAGAGTTGAGACCCATGGAATGGGTACCATGCAATATGACTTCAAAGGGTCTGCATTTGCTCACTGAACCTCACCAATCCTATCACTGCTGCGTTTATGCCGCTGTACACACGCTTGATTCTCTTTCGGAGACATATAAATCCATAGGTTTTAAGATTCTTACTAGTCAGGTATATTCTTAGGCGTTTAATATGGGGTGTTGAGTCCACTTCGTTGAGCAAGCAGTAGCTCTTGTCTATTACATATTTGGCTTATGGAAAGGTATCTGTGCTAATTTCAATCTCTGGTTTTATGCAGCACCCCAACTCACCTTTACCCTTAAGCAAGCATAAGTTGGTTTTCTACATTTGAGACCCTATTCTCTTTTGTAATTCAGTTCCTGTGTAGCCAAGTTTACATTCCGTGTATTAGTGATATCTTATGATGTTTCTTTTTCTGTGTGACTTATTTCACTTAGAATCATCGTACCTGAATCCACTCATTATGCTGCTACTGGCCTGATGACATAGATTTCATTGCTGAGTGATATTGCATTGTACGTAAGTACCTCAACTTCTTTATCCATTTCTCGCTTTCTGCGATATTGAACTTGTACCGTAAATGCGGTTCTTGTAAGCAGAGCTGTCCCAAACTTTGGAGTGGCTGTGTCTTTTTGATTTTAATTTCCCTAAGCTATAGGACCATAAGTGGAAGTGCCCTAGGCTCTGTTGCTTTGTTTTTTAGATGTTTCAGGAAACACCATACACTTCTCCAGAGTGGCTGTTGGTAATTTACATCCCGCCCATCAGCATAAGAAGGCTCCCTGTTCTCCATGGCCAGTCATGCCTTTGTGGATTTTACACTTTTTTCAGATGGCCCTTTTGACCGGGGGGCAGTGAGACTTCATTGTAGTGCAGATTTCCTTTGCAAGCTTGCTTGGTTGGCCAAAAAGGGCGTATGCGTTTTTTCCTGAATATATTCAGGAAAAAACGCATACGCCCTTTTTGGCCAAGTGCATCATTGTGGACGTTCTGCCTCTTTTCCTATGCTTTACATGCAATTCCAGTCTACCTCCTGAAATCGGTTTCCTGCAATTCTGCCCCGCTTTCAAGTCCTCTTGGCAGCCTTACTTCAATATATTTTTGGACGATAGCTGTCATTTATAACTCTGCAGGTTTGTGAATAACAGTGCCCCTGAGCTCCTTTCTTCAACTCGCTTTCTTGTGAGCTGGCCGCAACACCGCATGATTGCTTCAGGCCCTAGTGTGGTTCCGGCATGGCTCGCTGAGCCTTTGGTTAATTCCTCTTCCTGGTGGGAAATGAGAGTTAAATTTGCCCGTCCAGACAGCTCCAGCTACTCTCTCATTGGTTCTCCCTATTCCTGTTCATTTTCCGCAGAAATTGCAAACTGGGCCAAACAGGAGGTTAAAGGCACTGACTCTCCAAGTGGGGAGAGTGTTAGTAAAGCGTCTGGAATGTTGCACCCGAGTACCAGGGGACGAAAACTGAGACACATTTGAACACGTTTCCCGATCACACGGTGGATCATACTCTGGGTTCCACATGCATGTTTTAGCTGAAGGAAGAATCCCTTAAACCTGGAGAGTAGAGACATGGAATGGGTACCATGCAATATGACTTCAAAGGGTCTGCATTTGCTCACCGAACCTCACCAATCCTATCACTGCTGCGTTTATGCCGCTGTACACACGCTTGATTCTCTTTCAGAGACATATAAATCCATAGGTTTTAAGATTCTTACTAGTCAGGTATATTCTTAGGCGTTTAATATGGGGTGTTGAGTCCACTTCGTTGAGCAAGCAGTAGCTCTTGTCTATTACATATTTGGCTTATGGAAAGGTATCTGTGCTAATTTCAATCTCTGGTTTTATGCAGCACCCCAACTCACCTTTCCCCTTAAGCAAGCATAAGTTGATTTTCTACATTTGAGACCCTATTCTGTTTTGTAATTCAGTTCCTGTGTAGCCAAGTTTACATTCCGTGTATTAGTGATATCTTATGATGTTTCTTTTTCTGTGTGACTTATTTCACTTAGAATCATCTTACCTGAATCCACTCATTATGCTGCTACTGGCCTGATGACATAGATTTCATTGCTGAGTGATATTGCATTGTACGTAAGTACCACAACTTCTTTATCCATTTTTCGCTTTCTGCGATATTGAACTTGTACCGTAAACGAGGTTCTTGTAAACAGAGCCGTCCCAAACTTTGGGGTGGCTGTGTCTTTTTGATTTTAATTTCCCTAAGCTATAGGACCATAAGTGGAAGTGCCCTAGGCTCTGTTGCTTTGTTTTTTAGATGTTTCAGGAAACACCATACACTTCTCCAGAGTGGCTGTTGGTAATTTACATCCCGCCCATCAGCATAAGAAGGCTCCCAGTTCTCCATGGCCTGTCCTGCCTTTGTGGATTTTACACTTTTTTCAGATGGCCCTTTTGACCGGGGGGCAGTGAGACTTCATTGTAGTGCAGATTTCCTTTGCAAGCTTGCTTGGTTGGCCAAAAAGGGCGTATGCGTTTTTTCCTGAATATATTCAGGAAAAAACGCATACGCCCTTTTTGGCCAAGTGCATCATTGTGGACGTTCTGCCTCTTTTCCTATGCTTTACATGCAATTCCAGTCTACCTCCTGAAATCGGTTTCCTGCAATTCTGCCCCGCTTTCAAGTCCTCTTGGCAGCCTTACTTCAATATATTTTTGGACGATAGCTGTCATTTATAACTCTGCAGGTTTGTGAATAACAGTGCCCCTGAGCTCCTTTCTTCAACTCGCTTTCTTGTGAGCTGGCCGCAACACCGCATGATTGCTTCAGGCCCTAGTGTGGTTCCGGCATGGCTTGCTGAGCCTTTGGTTAATTCCTCTTCCTGGTGGGAAATGAGAGTTAAATTTGCCCGTCCAGACAGCTCCAGCTACTCTCTCATTGGTTCTCCCTATTCCTGTTCATTTTCCGCAGAAATTGCAAACTGGGCCAAACAGGAGTTTAAAGGCACTGACTCTCCAAGTGGGGAGAGTGTTAGTAAAGCGTCTGGAATGTTGCACCCGAGTACCAGGGGACGAAAACTGAGACACATTTGAACACGTTTCCCGATCACACGGTGGATCATACTCTGGGTTCCACATGCATGTTTTAGCTGAAGGAAGAATCCCTTAAACCTGGAGAGTTGAGACCCATGGAATGGGTACCATGCAATATGACTTCAAAGGGTCTGCATTTGCTCACTGAACCTCACCAATCCTATCACTGCTGCGTTTATGCCGCTGTACACACGCTTGATTCTCTTTCGGAGACATATAAATCCATAGGTTTTAAGATTCTTACTAGTCAGGTATATTCTTAGGCGTTTAATATGGGGTGTTGAGTCCACTTCGTTGAGCAAGCAGTAGCTCTTGTCTATTACATATTTGGCTTATGGAAAGGTATCTGTGCTAATTTCAATCTCTGGTTTTATGCAGCACCCCAACTCACCTTTACCCTTAAGCAAGCATAAGTTGGTTTTCTACATTTGAGACCCTATTCTCTTTTGTAATTCAGTTCCTGTGTAGCCAAGTTTACATTCCGTGTATTAGTGATATCTTATGATGTTTCTTTTTCTGTGTGACTTATTTCACTTAGAATCATCGTACCTGAATCCACTCATTATGCTGCTACTGGCCTGATGACATAGATTTCATTGCTGAGTGATATTGCATTGTACGTAAGTACCTCAACTTCTTTATCCATTTCTCGCTTTCTGCGATATTGAACTTGTACCGTAAATGCGGTTCTTGTAAGCAGAGCCGTCCCAAACTTTGGAGTGGCTGTGTCTTTTTGATTTTAATTTCCCTAAGCTATAGGACCATAAGTGGAAGTGCCCTAGGCTCTGTTGCTTTGTTTTTTAGATGTTTCAGGAAACACCATACACTTCTCCAGAGTGGCTGTTGGTAATTTACATCCCGCCCATCAGCATAACAAGGCTCCCAGTTCTCCATGGCCTGTCCTGCCTTTGTGGATTTTACACTTTTTTCAGATGGCCCTTTTGACCGGGGGGCAGTGAGACTTCATTGTAGTGCAGATTTCCTTTGCAAGCTTGCTTGGTTGGCCAAAAAGGGCGTATGCGTTTTTTCCTGAATATATTCAGGAAAAAACGCATACGCCCTTTTTGGCCAAGTGCATCATTGTGGACGTTCTGCCTCTTTTCCTATGCTTTACATGCAATTCCAGTCTACCTCCTGAAATCGGTTTCCTGCAATTCTGCCCCGCTTTCAAGTCCTCTTGGCAGCCTTACTTCAATATATTTTTGGACGATAGCTGTCATTTATAACTCTGCAGGTTTGTGAATAACAGTGCCCCTGAGCTCCTTTCTTCAACTCGCTTTCTTGTGAGCTGGCCGCAACACCGCAGGATTGCTTCAGGCCCTAGTGTGGTTCCGGCATGGCTCGCTGAGCCTTTGGTTAATTCCTCTTCCTGGTGGGAAATGAGAGTTAAATTTGCCCGTCCAGACAGCTCCAGCTACTCTCTCATTGGTTCTCCCTATTCCTGTTCCTTTTCCGCAGAAATTGCAAACTGGGCCAAACAGGAGTTTAAAGGCACTGACTCTTCAACTGGGGAGAGTGTTAGTAAAGCGTCTGGAATGTTGCACCCGAGTACCAGGGGACGAAAACTGAGACACATTTGAACACGTTTCCCGATCACACGGTGGATCATACTCTGGGTTCCACATGCATGTTTTAGCTGAAGGAAGAATCCCTTAAACCTGGAGAGTTGAGAACCATGGAATGGGTACCATGCAATATGACTTCAAAGGGTCTGCATTTGCTCACCGAACCTCACCAATCCTATCACTGCTGTGTTTATGCCGCTGTACACACGCTTGATTCTCTTTCGGAGACATATAAATCCATAGGTTTTAAGATTCTTACTAGTCAGGTATATTCTTAGGCGTTTAATATGGGGTGTTGAGTCCACTTCGTTGAGCAAGCAGTAGCTCTTGTCTATTACATATTTGGCTTATGGAAAGGTATCTGTGCTAATTTCAATCTCTGGTTTTATGCAGCACCCCAACTCACCTTTACCCTTAAGCAAGCATAAGTTGGTTTTCTACATTTGAGACCCTATTCTCTTTTGTAATTCAGTTCCTGTGTAGCCAAGTTTACATTCCGTGTATTAGTGATATCTTATGATGTTTCTTTTTCTGTGTGACTTATTTCACTTAGAATCATCGTACCTGAATCCACTCATTATGCTGCTACTGGCCTGATGACATAGATTTCATTGCTGAGTGATATTGCATTGTACGTAAGTACCTCAACTTCTTTATCCATTTCTCGCTTTCTGCGATATTGAACTTGTACCGTAAATGCGGTTCTTGTAAGCAGAGCCGTCCCAAACTTTGGAGTGGCTGTGTCTTTTTGATTTTAATTTCCCTAAGCTATAGGACCATAAGTGGAAGTGCCCTAGGCTCTGTTGCTTTGTTTTTTAGATGTTTCAGGAAACACCATACACTTCTCCAGAGTGGCTGTTGGTAATTTACATCCCACCCATCAGCATAAGAAGGCTCCCAGTTCTCCATGGCCTGTCCTGCCTTTGTGGATTTTACACTTTTTTCAGATGGCCCTTTTGACCGGGGGGCAGTGAGACTTCATTGTAGTGCAGATTTCCTTTGCAAGCTTGCTTGGTTGGCCAAAAAGGGCGTATGCGTTTTTTCCTGAATATATTCAGGAAAAAACGCATACGCCCTTTTTGGCCAAGTGCATCATTGTGGACGTTCTGCCTCTTTTCCTATGCTTTACATGCAATTCCAGTCTACCTCCTGAAATCGGTTTCCTGCAATTCTGCCCCGCTTTCAAGTCCTCTTGGCAGCCTTACTTCAATATATTTTTGGACGATAGCTGTCATTTATAACTCTGCAGGTTTGTGAATAACAGTGCCCCTGAGCTCCTTTCTTCAACTCGCTTTCTTGTGAGCTGGCCGCAACACCGCAGGATTGCTTCAGGCCCTAGTGTGGTTCCGGCATGGCTCGCTGAGCCTTTGGTTAATTCCTCTTCCTGGTGGGAAATGAGAGTTAAATTTGCCCGTCCAGACAGCTCCAGCTACTCTCTCATTGGTTCTCCCTATTCCTGTTCCTTTTCCGCAGAAATTGCAAACTGGGCCAAACAGGAGGTTAAAGGCACTGACTCTTCAACTGGGGAGAGTGTTAGTAAAGCGTCTGGAATGTTGCACCCGAGTACCAGGGGACGAAAACTGAGACACATTTGAACACGTTTCCCGATCACACGGTGGATCATACTCTGGGTTCCACATGCATGTTTTAGCTGAAGGAAGAATCCCTTAAACCTGGAGAGTTGAGAACCATGGAATGGGTACCATGCAATATGACTTCAAAGGGTCTGCATTTGCTCACCGAACCTCACCAATCCTATCACTGCTGCGTTTATGCCGCTGTACACACGCTTGATTCTCTTTCGGAGACATATAAATCCATAGGTTTTAAGATTCTTACTAGTCAGGTATATTCTTAGGCGTTTAATATGGGGTGTTGAGTCCACTTCGTTGAGCAAGCAGTAGCTCTTGTCTATTACATATTTGGCTTATGGAAAGGTATCTGTGCTAATTTCAATCTCTGGTTTTATGTAGCACCCCAACTCACCTTTACCCTTAAGCAAGCATAAGTTGGTTTTCTACATTTGAGACCCTATTCTCTTTTGTAATTCAGTTCCTGTGTAGCCAAGTTTACATTCCGTGTATTAGTGATATCTTATGATGTTTCTTTTTCTGTGTGACTTATTTCACTTAGAATCATCGTACCTGAACCCACTCATTATGCTGCTACAGGCCTGATGACATAGATTTCATTGCTGAGTGATATTGCATTGTACGTAAGTACCTCAACTTCTTTATCCATTTCTCGCTTTCTGCGATATTGAACTTGTACCGTAAATGCGGTTCTTGTAAGCAGAGCCGTCCCAAACTTTGGAGTGGCTGTGTCTTTTTGATTTTAATTTCCCTAAGCTATAGGACCATAAGTGGAAGTGCCCTAGGCTCTGTTGCTTTGTTTTTTAGATGTTTCAGGAAACACCATACACTTCTCCAGAGTGGCTGTTGGTAATTTACATCCCGCCCATCAGCATAAGAAGGCTCCCAGTTCTCCATGGCCTGTCCTGCCTTTCTGGATTTTACACTTTTTTCAGATGGCCCTTTTGACCGGGGGGCAGTGAGACTTCATTGTAGTGCAGATTTCCTTTGCAAGCTTGCTTGGTTGGCCAAAAAGGGCGTATGCGTTTTTTCCTGAATATATTCAGGAAAAAACGCATACGCCCTTTTTGGCCAAGTGCATCATTGTGGACGTTCTGCCTCTTTTCCTATGCTTTACATGCAATTCCAGTCTACCTCCTGAAATCGGTTTCCTGCAATTCTGCCCCGCTTTCAAGTCCTCTTGGCAGCCTTACTTCAATATATTTTTGGACGATAGCTGTCATTTATAACTCTGCAGGTTTGTGAATTACAGTGACCCTGAGCTCCTTTCTTCAACTCGCTTTCTTGTGAGCTGGCCGCAACACCACAGGATTGCTTCAGGCCCTAGTGTGGTTCCGGCATGGCTCGCTGAGCCTTTGGTTAATTCCTCTTCCTGGTGGGAAATGAGAGTTAAATTTGCCCGTCCAGACAGCTCCAGCTACTCTCTCATTGGTTCTCCCTATTCCTGTTCATTTTCCGCAGAAATTGCAAACTGGGCCAAACAGGAGGTTAAAGGCACTGACTCTCCAAGTGGGGAGAGTGTTAGTAAAGCGTCTGGAATGTTGCACCCGAGTACCAGGGGACGAAAACTGAGACACATTTGAACACGTTTCCCGATCACACGGTGGATCATACTCTGGGTTCCACATGCATGTTTTAGCTGAAGGAAGAATCCCTTAAACCTGGAGAGTTGAGAACCATGGAATGGGTACCATGCAATATGACTTCAAAGGGTCTGCATTTGCTCACCGAACCTCACCAATCCTATCACTGCTGCGTTTATGCCGCTGTACACACGCTTGATTCTCTTTCGGAGACATATAAATCCATAGGTTTTAAGATTCTTACTAGTCAGGTATATTCTTAGGCGTTTAATATGGGGTGTTGAGTCCACTTCGTTGAGCAAGCAGTAGCTCTTGTCTATTACATATTTGGCTTATGGAAAGGTATCTGTGCTAATTTCAATCTCTGGTTTTATGCAGCACCCCAACTCACCTTTCCCCTTAAGCAAGCATAAGTTGGTTTTCTACATTTGAGACCCTATTCTGTTTTGTAATTCAGTTCCTGTGTAGCCAAGTTTACATTCCGTGTATTAGTGATATCTTATGATGTTTCTTTTTCTGTGTGACTTATTTCACTTAGAATCATCGTACCTGAATCCACTCATTATGCTGCTACAGGCCTGATGACATAGATTTCATTGCTGAGTGATATTGCATTGTACGTATGTACCTCAAATTCTTTATCCATTTCTCGCTTTCTGCGATATTGAACTTGTACCGTAAATGCGGTTCTTGTAAGCAGAGCCGTCCCAAACTTTGGAGTGGCTGTGTCTTTTTGATTTTAATTTCCCTAAGCTATAGGACCATAAGTGGAAGTGCCCTAGGCTCTGTTGCTTTGTTTTTTAGATGTTTCAGGAAACACCATACACTTCTCCAGAGTGGCTGTTGGTAATTTACATCCCACCCATCAGCATAAGAAGGCTCCCAGTTCTCCATGGCCAGTCATGCCTTTGTGGATTTTACACTTTTTTCAGATGGCCCTTTTGACCGGGGGGCAGTGAGACTTCATTGTAGTGCAGATTTCCTTTGCAAGCTTGCTTGGTTGGCCAAAAAGGGCGTATGCGTTTTTTCCTGAATATATTCAGGAAAAAACGCATACGCCCTTTTTGGCCAAGTGCATCATTGTGGACGTTCTGCCTCTTTTCCTATGCTTTACATGCAATTCCAGTCTACCTCCTGAAATCGGTTTCCTGCAATTCTGCCCCGCTTTCAAGTCCTCTTGGCAGCCTTACTTCAATATATTTTTGGACGATAGCTGTCATTTATAACTCTGCAGGTTTGTGAATAACAGTGCCCCTGAGCTCCTTTCTTCAACTCGCTTTCTTGTGAGCTGGCCGCAACACCGCAGGATTGCTTCAGGCCCTAGTGTGGTTCCGGCATGGCTCGCTGAGCCTTTGGTTAATTCCTCTTCCTGGTGGGAAATGAGAGTTAAATTTGCCCGTCCAGACAGCTCCAGCTACTCTCTCATTGGTTCTCCCTATTCCTGTTCATTTTCCGCAGAAATTGCAAACTGGGCCAAACAGGAGGTTAAAGGCACTGACTCTCCAAGTGGGGAGAGTGTTAGTAAAGCGTCTGGAATGTTGCACCCGAGTACCAGGGGACGAAAACTGAGACACATTTGAACACGTTTCCCGATCACACGGTGGATCATACTCTGGGTTCCACATGCATGTTTTAGCTGAAGGAAGAATCCCTTAAACCTGGAGAGTAGAGACATGGAATGGGTACCATGCAATATGACTTCAAAGGGTCTGCATTTGCTCACCGAACCTCACCAATCCTATCACTGCTGCGTTTATGCTGCTGTACACACGCTTGATTCTCTTTCAGAGACATATAAATCCATAGGTTTTAAGATTCTTACTAGTCAGGTATATTCTTAGGCGTTTAATATGGGGTGTTGAGTCCACTTCGTTGAGCAAGCAGTAGCTCTTGTCTATTACATATTTGGCTTATGGAAAGGTATCTGTGCTAATTTCAATCTCTGGTTTTATGCAGCACCCCAACTCACCTTTCCCCTTAAGCAAGCATAAGTTGGTTTTCTACATTTGAGACCCTATTCTGTTTTGTAATTCAGTTCCTGTGTAGCCAAGTTTACATTCCGTGTATTAGTGATATCTTATGATGTTTCTTTTTCTGTGTGACTTATTTCACTTAGAATCATCTTACCTGAATCCACTCATTATGCTGCTACTGGCCTGATGACATAGATTTCATTGCTGAGTGATATTGCATTGTACGTAAGTACCACAACTTCTTTATCCATTTTTCGCTTTCTGCGATATTGAACTTGTACCGTAAACGAGGTTCTTGTAAACAGAGCCGTCCGAAACTTTGGGGTGGCTGTGTCTTTTTGATTTTAATTTCCCTAAGCTATAGGACCATAAGTGGAAGTGCCCTAGGCTCTGTTGCTTTGTTTTTTAGATGTTTCAGGAAACACCATACACTTCTCCAGAGTGGCTGTTGGTAATTTACATCCCGCCCATCAGCATAAGAAGGCTCCCAGTTCTCCATGGCCTGTCCTGCCTTTGTGGATTTTACACTTTTTTCAGATGGCCCTTTTGACCGGGGGGCAGTGAGACTTCATTGTAGTGCAGATTTCCTTTGCAAGCTTGCTTGGTTGGCCAAAAAGGGCGTATGCGTTTTTTCCTGAATATATTCAGGAAAAAACGCATACGCCCTTTTTGGCCAAGTGCATCATTGTGGACGTTCTGCCTCTTTTCCTATGCTTTACATGCAATTCCAGTCTACCTCCTGAAATCGGTTTCCTGCAATTCTGCCCCGCTTTCAAGTCCTCTTGGCAGCCTTACTTCAATATATTTTTGGACGATAGCTGTCATTTATAACTCTGCAGGTTTGTGAATAACAGTGCCCCTGAGCTCCTTTCTTCAACTCGCTTTCTTGTGAGCTGGCCGCAACACCGCATGATTGCTTCAGGCCCTAGTGTGGTTCCGGCATGGCTTGCTGAGCCTTTGGTTAATTCCTCTTCCTGGTGGGAAATGAGAGTTAAATTTGCCCGTCCAGACAGCTCCAGCTACTCTCTCATTGGTTCTCCCTATTCCTGTTCATTTTCCGCAGAAATTGCAAACTGGGCCAAACAGGAGTTTAAAGGCACTGACTCTCCAAGTGGGGAGAGTGTTAGTAAAGCGTCTGGAATGTTGCACCCGAGTACCAGGGGACGAAAACTGAGACACATTTGAACACGTTTCCCGATCACACGGTGGATCATACTCTGGGTTCCACATGCATGTTTTAGCTGAAGGAAGAATCCCTTAAACCTGGAGAGTTGAGACCCATGGAATGGGTACCATGCAATATGACTTCAAAGGGTCTGCATTTGCTCACTGAACCTCACCAATCCTATCACTGCTGCGTTTATGCCGCTGTACACACGCTTGATTCTCTTTCGGAGACATATAAATCCATAGGTTTTAAGATTCTTACTAGTCAGGTATATTCTTAGGCGTTTAATATGGGGTGTTGAGTCCACTTCGTTGAGCAAGCAGTAGCTCTTGTCTATTACATATTTGGCTTATGGAAAGGTATCTGTGCTAATTTCAATCTCTGATTTTATGCAGCACCCCAACTCACCTTTACCCTTAAGCAAGCATAAGTTGGTTTTCTACATTTGAGACCCTATTCTCTTTTGTAATTCAGTTCCTGTGTAGCCAAGTTTACATTCCGTGTATTAGTGATATCTTATGATGTTTCTTTTTCTGTGTGACTTATTTCACTTAGAATCATCGTACCTGAATCCACTCATTATGCTGCTACTGGCCTGATGACATAGATTTCATTGCTGAGTGATATTGCATTGTACGTAAGTACCTCAACTTCTTTATCCATTTCTCGCTTTCTGCGATATTGAACTTGTACCGTAAATGCGGTTCTTGTAAGCAGAGCCGTCCCAAACTTTGGAGTGGCTGTGTCTTTTTGATTTTAATTTCCCTAAGCTATAGGACCATAAGTGGAAGTGCCCTAGGCTCTGTTGCTTTGTTTTTTAGATGTTTCAGGAAACACCATACACTTCTCCAGAGTGGCTGTTGGTAATTTACATCCCGCCCATCAGCATAACAAGGCTCCCAGTTCTCCATGGCCTGTCCTGCCTTTGTGGATTTTACACTTTTTTCAGATGGCCCTTTTGACCGGGGGGCAGTGAGACTTCATTGTAGTGCAGATTTCCTTTGCAAGCTTGCTTGGTTGGCCAAAAAGGGCGTATGCGTTTTTTCCTGAATATATTCAGGAAAAAACGCATACGCCCTTTTTGGCCAAGTGCATCATTGTGGACGTTCTGCCTCTTTTCCTATGCTTTACATGCAATTCCAGTCTACCTCCTGAAATCGGTTTCCTGCAATTCTGCCCCGCTTTCAAGTCCTCTTGGCAGCCTTACTTCAATATATTTTTGGACGATAGCTGTCATTTATAACTCTGCAGGTTTGTGAATAACAGTGCCCCTGAGCTCCTTTCTTCAACTCGCTTTCTTGTGAGCTGGCCGCAACACCGCAGGATTGCTTCAGGCCCTAGTGTGGTTCCGGCATGGCTCGCTGAGCCTTTGGTTAATTCCTCTTCCTGGTGGGAAATGAGAGTTAAATTTGCCCGTCCAGACAGCTCCAGCTACTCTCTCATTGGTTCTCCCTATTCCTGTTCATTTTCCGCAGAAATTGCAAACTGGGCCAAACAGGAGGTTAAAGGCACTGACTCTCCAAGTGGGGAGAGTGTTAGTAAAGCGTCTGGAATGTTGCACCCGAGTACCAGGGGACGAAAACTGAGACACATTTGAACACGTTTCCCGATCACACGGTGGATCATACTCTGGGTTCCACATGCATGTTTTAGCTGAAGGAAGAATCCCTTAAACCTGGAGAGTTGAGAACCATGGAATGGGTACCATGCAATATGACTTCAAAGGGTCTGCATTTGCTCACCGAACCTCACCAATCCTATCACTGCTGCGTTTATGCCGCTGTACACACGCTTGATTCTCTTTCGGAGACATATAAATCCATAGGTTTTAAGATTCTTACTAGTCAGGTATATTCTTAGGCGTTTAATATGGGGTGTTGAGTCCACTTCGTTGAGCAAGCAGTAGCTCTTGTCTATTACATATTTGGCTTATGGAAAGGTATCTGTGCTAATTTCAATCTCTGGTTTTATGCAGCACCCCAACTCACCTTTACCCTTAAGCAAGCATAAGTTGGTTTTCTACATTTGAGACCCTATTCTGTTTTGTAATTCAGTTCCTGTGTAGCCAAGTTTACATTCCGTGTATTAGTGATATCTTATGATGTTTCTTTTTCTGTGTGACTTATTTCACTTAGAATCATCGTACCTGAACCCACTCATTATGCTGCTACAGGCCTGATGACATAGATTTCATTGCTGAGTGATATTGCATTGTACGTAAGTACCTCAACTTCTTTATCCATTTCTCGCTTTCTGCGATATTGAACTTGTACCGTAAATGCGGTTCTTGTAAGCAGAGCCGTCCCAAACTTTGGAGTGGCTGTGTCTTTTTGATTTTAATTTCCCTAAGCTATAGGACCATAAGTGGAAGTGCCCTAGGCTCTGTTGCTTTGTTTTTTAGATGTTTCAGGAAACACCATACACTTCTCCAGAGTGGCTGTTGGTAATTTACATCCCGCCCATCAGCATAAGAAGGCTCCCAGTTCTCCATGGCCTGTCCTGCCTTTCTGGATTTTACACTTTTTTCAGATGGCCCTTTTGACCGGGGGGCAGTGAGACTTCATTGTAGTGCAGATTTCCTTTGCAAGCTTGCTTGGTTGGCCAAAAAGGGCGTATGCGTTTTTTCCTGAATATATTCAGGAAAAAACGCATACGCCCTTTTTGGCCAAGTGCATCATTGTGGACGTTCTGCCTCTTTTCCTATGCTTTACATGCAATTCCAGTCTACCTCCTGAAATCGGTTTCCTGCAATTCTGCCCCGCTTTCAAGTCCTCTTGGCAGCCTTACTTCAATATATTTTTGGACGATAGCTGTCATTTATAACTCTGCAGGTTTGTGAATAACAGTGCCCCTGAGCTCCTTTTTCAACTCGCTTTCTTGTGAGCTGGCCGCAACACCGCAGGATTGCTTCAGGCCCTAGTGTGGTTCCGGCATGGCTCGCTGAGCCTTTGGTTAATTCCTCTTCCTGGTGGGAAATGAGAGTTAAATTTGCCCGTCCAGACAGCTCCAGCTACTCTCTCATTGGTTCTCCCTATTCCTGTTCATTTTCCGCAGAAATTGCAAACTGGGCCAAACAGGAGTTTAAAGGCACTGACTCTCCAAGTGGGGAGAGTGTTAGTAAAGCGTCTGGAATGTTGCACCCGAGTACCAGGGGACGAAATCTGAGACACATTTGAACACGTTTCCCGATCACACGGTGGATCATACTCTGGGTTCCACATGCATGTTTTAGCTGAAGGAAGAATCCCTTAAACCTGGAGAGTTGAGACCCATGGAATGGGTACCATGCAATATGACTTCAAAGGGTCTGCATTTGCTCACCGAACCTCACCAATATTATCACTGCTGCATTTATGCCGCTGTACACACGCTTGATTCTCTTTCGGAGACATATAAATCCATAGGTTTTAAGATTCTTACTAGTCAGGTATATTCTTAGGCGTTTAATATGGGGTGTTGAGTCCACTTCGTTGAGCAAGCAGTAGCTCTTGTCTATTACATATTTGGCTTATGGAAAGGTATCTGTGCTAATTTCAATCTCTGGTTTTATGCAGCACCCCAACTCACCTTTACCCTTAAGCAAGCATAAGTTGGTTTTCTACATTTGAGACCCTATTCTCTTTTGTAATTCAGTTCCTGTGTAGCCAAGTTTACATTCCGTGTATTAGTGATATCTTATGATGTTTCTTTTTCTGTGTGACTTATTTCACTTAGAATCATCGTACCTGAACCCACTCATTATGCTGCTACAGGCCTGATGACATAGATTTCATTGCTGAGTGATATTGCATTGTACGTAAGTACCTCAACTTCTTTATCCATTTCTCGCTTTCTGCGATATTGAACTTGTACCGTAAATGCGGTTCTTGTAAGCAGAGCCGTCCCAAACTTTGGAGTGGCTGTGTCTTTTTGATTTTAATTTCCCTAAGCTATAGGACCATAAGTGGAAGTGCCCTAGGCTCTGTTGCTTTGTTTTTTAGATGTTTCAGGAAACACCATACACTTCTCCAGAGTGGCTGTTGGTAATTTACATCCCGCCCATCAGCATAAGAAGGCTCCCTGTTCTCCATGGCCAGTCATGCCTTTGTGGATTTTACACTTTTTTCAGATGGCCCTTTTGACCGGGGGGCAGTGAGACTTCATTGTAGTGCAGATTTCCTTTGCAAGCTTGCTTGGTTGGCCAAAAAGGGCGTATGCGTTTTTTCCTGAATATATTCAGGAAAAAACGCATACGCCCTTTTTGGCCAAGTGCATCATTGTGGACGTTCTGCCTCTTTTCCTATGCTTTACATGCAATTCCAGTGTACCTCCTGAAATCGGTTTCCTGCAATTCTGCCCCGCTTTCAAGTCCTCTTGGCAGCCTTACTTCAATATATTTTTGGACGATAGCTGTCATTTATAACTCTGCAGGTTTGTGAATAACAGTGCCCCTGAGCTCCTTTCTTCAACTCGCTTTCTTGTGAGCTGGCCGCAACACCGCATGATTGCTTCAGGCCCTAGTGTGGTTCCGGCATGGCTTGCTGAGCCTTTGGTTAATTCCTCTTCCTGGTGGGAAATGAGAGTTAAATTTGCCCGTCCAGACAGCTCCAGCTACTCTCTCATTGGTTCTCCCTATTCCTGTTCATTTTCCGCAGAAATTGCAAACTGGGCCAAACAGGAGTTTAAAGGCACTGACTCTCCAAGTGGGGAGAGTGTTAGTAAAGCGTCTGGAATGTTGCACCCGAGTACCAGGGGACGAAAACTGAGACACATTTGAACACGTTTCCCGATCACACGGTGGATCATACTCTGGGTTCCACATGCATGTTTTAGCTGAAGGAAGAATCCCTTAAACCTGGAGAGTTGAGACCCATGGAATGGGTACCATGCAATATGACTTCAAAGGGTCTGCATTTGCTCACTGAACCTCACCAATCCTATCACTGCTGCGTTTATGCCGCTGTACACACGCTTGATTCTCTTTCGGAGACATATAAATCCATAGGTTTTAAGATTCTTACTAGTCAGGTATATTCTTAGGCGTTTAATATGGGGTGTTGAGTCCACTTCGTTGAGCAAGCAGTAGCTCTTGTCTATTACATATTTGGCTTATGGAAAGGTATCTGTGCTAATTTCAATCTCTGATTTTATGCAGCACCCCAACTCACCTTTACCCTTAAGCAAGCATAAGTTGGTTTTCTACATTTGAGACCCTATTCTCTTTTGTAATTCAGTTCCTGTGTAGCCAAGTTTACATTCCGTGTATTAGTGATATCTTATGATGTTTCTTTTTCTGTGTGACTTATTTCACTTAGAATCATCGTACCTGAATCCACTCATTATGCTGCTACTGGCCTGATGACATAGATTTCATTGCTGAGTGATATTGCATTGTACGTAAGTACCTCAACTTCTTTATCCATTTCTCGCTTTCTGCGATATTGAACTTGTACCGTAAATGCGGTTCTTGTAAGCAGAGCCGTCCCAAACTTTGGAGTGGCTGTGTCTTTTTGATTTTAATTTCCCTAAGCTATAGGACCATAAGTGGAAGTGCCCTAGGCTCTGTTGCTTTGTTTTTTAGATGTTTCAGGAAACACCATACACTTCTCCAGAGTGGCTGTTGGTAATTTACATCCCGCCCATCAGCATAACAAGGCTCCCAGTTCTCCATGGCCTGTCCTGCCTTTGTGGATTTTACACTTTTTTCAGATGGCCCTTTTGACCGGGGGGCAGTGAGACTTCATTGTAGTGCAGATTTCCTTTGCAAGCTTGCTTGGTTGGCCAAAAAGGGCGTATGCGTTTTTTCCTGAATATATTCAGGAAAAAACGCATACGCCCTTTTTGGCCAAGTGCATCATTGTGGACGTTCTGCCTCTTTTCCTATGCTTTACATGCAATTCCAGTCTACCTCCTGAAATCGGTTTCCTGCAATTCTGCCCCGCTTTCAAGTCCTCTTGGCAGCCTTACTTCAATATATTTTTGGACGATAGCTGTCATTTATAACTCTGCAGGTTTGTGAATAACAGTGCCCCTGAGCTCCTTTCTTCAACTCGCTTTCTTGTGAGCTGGCCGCAACACCGCAGGATTGCTTCAGGCCCTAGTGTGGTTCCGGCATGGCTCGCTGAGCCTTTGGTTAATTCCTCTTCCTGGTGGGAAATGAGAGTTAAATTTGCCCGTCCAGACAGCTCCAGCTACTCTCTCATTGGTTCTCCCTATTCCTGTTCATTTTCCGCAGAAATTGCAAACTGGGCCAAACAGGAGGTTAAAGGCACTGACTCTTCAACTGGGGAGAGTGTTAGTAAAGCGTCTGGAATGTTGCACCCGAGTACCAGGGGACGAAAACTGAGACACATTTGAACACGTTTCCCGATCACACGGTGGATCATACTCTGGGTTCCACATGCATGTTTTAGCTGAAGGAAGAATCCCTTAAACCTGGAGAGTTGAGAACCATGGAATGGGTACCATGCAATATGACTTCAAAGGGTCTGCATTTGCTCACCGAACCTCACCAATCCTATCACTGCTGCGTTTATGCCGCTGTACACACGCTTGATTCTCTTTCGGAGACATATAAATCCATAGGTTTTAAGATTCTTACTAGTCAGGTATATTCTTAGGCGTTTAATATGGGGTGTTGAGTCCACTTCGTTGAGCAAGCAGTAGCTCTTGTCTATTACATATTTGGCTTATGGAAAGGTATCTGTGCTAATTTCAATCTCTGGTTTTATGCAGCACCCCAACTCACCTTTACCCTTAAGCAAGCATAAGTTGGTTTTCTACATTTGAGACCCTATTCTGTTTTGTAATTCAGTTCCTGTGTAGCCAAGTTTACATTCCGTGTATTAGTGATATCTTATGATGTTTCTTTTTCTGTGTGACTTATTTCACTTAGAATCATCGTACCTGAACCCACTCATTATGCTGCTACAGGCCTGATGACATAGATTTCATTGCTGAGTGATATTGCATTGTACGTAAGTACCTCAACTTCTTTATCCATTTCTCGCTTTCTGCGATATTGAACTTGTACCGTAAATGCGGTTCTTGTAAGCAGAGCCGTCCCAAACTTTGGAGTGGCTGTGTCTTTTTGATTTTAATTTCCCTAAGCTATAGGACCATAAGTGGAAGTGCCCTAGGCTCTGTTGCTTTGTTTTTTAGATGTTTCAGGAAACACCATACACTTCTCCAGAGTGGCTGTTGGTAATTTACATCCCGCCCATCAGCATAAGAAGGCTCCCAGTTCTCCATGGCCTGTCCTGCCTTTCTGGATTTTACACTTTTTTCAGATGGCCCTTTTGACCGGGGGGCAGTGAGACTTCATTGTAGTGCAGATTTCCTTTGCAAGCTTGCTTGGTTGGCCAAAAAGGGCGTATGCGTTTTTTCCTGAATATATTCAGGAAAAAACGCATACGCCCTTTTTGGCCAAGTGCATCATTGTGGACGTTCTGCCTCTTTTCCTATGCTTTACATGCAATTCCAGTCTACCTCCTGAAATCGGTTTCCTGCAATTCTGCCCCGCTTTCAAGTCCTCTTGGCAGCCTTACTTCAATATATTTTTGGACGATAGCTGTCATTTATAACTCTGCAGGTTTGTGAATAACAGTGCCCCTGAGCTCCTTTTTCAACTCGCTTTCTTGTGAGCTGGCCGCAACACCGCAGGATTGCTTCAGGCCCTAGTGTGGTTCCGGCATGGCTCGCTGAGCCTTTGGTTAATTCCTCTTCCTGGTGGGAAATGAGAGTTAAATTTGCCCGTCCAGACAGCTCCAGCTACTCTCTCATTGGTTCTCCCTATTCCTGTTCATTTTCCGCAGAAATTGCAAACTGGGCCAAACAGGAGTTTAAAGGCACTGACTCTCCAAGTGGGGAGAGTGTTAGTAAAGCGTCTGGAATGTTGCACCCGAGTACCAGGGGACGAAATCTGAGACACATTTGAACACGTTTCCCGATCACACGGTGGATCATACTCTGGGTTCCACATGCATGTTTTAGCTGAAGGAAGAATCCCTTAAACCTGGAGAGTTGAGACCCATGGAATGGGTACCATGCAATATGACTTCAAAGGGTCTGCATTTGCTCACCGAACCTCACCAATATTATCACTGCTGCATTTATGCCGCTGTACACACGCTTGATTCTCTTTCGGAGACATATAAATCCATAGGTTTTAAGATTCTTACTAGTCAGGTATATTCTTAGGCGTTTAATATGGGGTGTTGAGTCCACTTCGTTGAGCAAGCAGTAGCTCTTGTCTATTACATATTTGGCTTATGGAAAGGTATCTGTGCTAATTTCAATCTCTGGTTTTATGCAGCACCCCAACTCACCTTTACCCTTAAGCAAGCATAAGTTGGTTTTCTACATTTGAGACCCTATTCTCTTTTGTAATTCAGTTCCTGTGTAGCCAAGTTTACATTCCGTGTATTAGTGATATCTTATGATGTTTCTTTTTCTGTGTGACTTATTTCACTTAGAATCATCGTACCTGAACCCACTCATTATGCTGCTACAGGCCTGATGACATAGATTTCATTGCTGAGTGATATTGCATTGTACGTAAGTACCTCAACTTCTTTATCCATTTCTCGCTTTCTGCGATATTGAACTTGTACCGTAAATGCGGTTCTTGTAAGCAGAGCCGTCCCAAACTTTGGAGTGGCTGTGTCTTTTTGATTTTAATTTCCCTAAGCTATAGGACCATAAGTGGAAGTGCCCTAGGCTCTGTTGCTTTGTTTTTTAGATGTTTCAGGAAACACCATACACTTCTCCAGAGTGGCTGTTGGTAATTTACATCCCGCCCATCAGCATAAGAAGGCTCCCTGTTCTCCATGGCCAGTCATGCCTTTGTGGATTTTACACTTTTTTCAGATGGCCCTTTTGACCGGGGGGCAGTGAGACTTCATTGTAGTGCAGATTTCCTTTGCAAGCTTGCTTGGTTGGCCAAAAAGGGCGTATGCGTTTTTTCCTGAATATATTCAGGAAAAAACGCATACGCCCTTTTTGGCCAAGTGCATCATTGTGGACGTTCTGCCTCTTTTCCTATGCTTTACATGCAATTCCAGTGTACCTCCTGAAATCGGTTTCCTGCAATTCTGCCCCGCTTTCAAGTCCTCTTGGCAGCCTTACTTCAATATATTTTTGGACGATAGCTGTCATTTATAACTCTGCAGGTTTGTGAATAACAGTGCCCCTGAGCTCCTTTCTTCAACTCGCTTTCTTGTGAGCTGGCCGCAACACCGCAGGATTGCTTCAGGCCCTAGTGTGGTTCCGGCATGGCTCGCTGAGCCTTTGGTTAATTCCTCTTCCTGGTGGGAAATGAGAGTTAAATTTGCCCGTCCAGACAGCTCCAGCTACTCTCTCATTGGTTCTCCCTATTCCTGTTCATTTTCCGCAGAAATTGCAAACTGGGCCAAACAGGAGGTTAAAGGCACTGACTCTCCAAGTGGGGAGAGTGTTAGTAAAGCGTCTGGAATGTTGCACCCGAGTACCAGGGGACGAAAACTGAGACACATTTGAACACGTTTCCCGATCACACGGTGGATCATACTCTGGGTTCCACATGCATGTTTTAGCTGAAGGAAGAATCCCTTAAACCTGGAGAGTAGAGACATGGAATGGGTACCATGCAATATGACTTCAAAGGGTCTGCATTTGCTCACCGAACCTCACCAATCCTATCACTGCTGCGTTTATGCCGCTGTACACACGCTTGATTCTCTTTCAGAGACATATAAATCCATAGGTTTTAAGATTCTTACTAGTCAGGTATATTCTTAGGCGTTTAATATGGGGTGTTGAGTCCACTTCGTTGAGCAAGCAGTAGCTCTTGTCTATTACATATTTGGCTTATGGAAAGGTATCTGTGCTAATTTCAATCTCTGGTTTTATGCAGCACCCCAACTCACCTTTCCCCTTAAGCAAGCATAAGTTGGTTTTCTACATTTGAGACCCTATTCTGTTTTGTAATTCAGTTCCTGTGTAGCCAAGTTTACATTCCGTGTATTAGTGATATCTTATGATGTTTCTTTTTCTGTGTGACTTATTTCACTTAGAATCATCGTACCTGAATCCACTCATTATGCTGCTACAGGCCTGATGACATAGATTTCATTGCTGAGTGATATTGCATTGTACGTAAGTACCACAACTTCTTTATCCATTTTTCACTTTCTGCGATATTGAACTTGTACCGTAAATGAGGTTCTTGTAAACAGAGCCGTCCCAAACTTTGGGGTGGCTGTGTCTTTTTGATTTTAATTTCCCTAAGCTATAGGACCATAAGTGGAAGTGCCCTAGGCTCTGTTGCTTTGTTTTTTAGATGTTTCAGGAAACACCATACACTTCTCCAGAGTGGCTGTTGGTAATTTACATCCCGCCCATCAGCATAACAAGGCTCCCAGTTCTCCATGGCCTGTCCTGCCTTTCTGGATTTTACACTTTTTTCAGATGGCCCTTTTGACCGGGGGGCAGTGAGACTTCATTGTAGTGCAGATTTCCTTTGCAAGCTTGCTTGGTTGGCCAAAAAGGGCGTATGCGTTTTTTCCTGAATATATTCAGGAAAAAACGCATACGCCCTTTTTGGCCAAGTGCATCATTGTGGACGTTCTGCCTCTTTTCCTATGCTTTACATGCAATTCCAGTCTACCTCCTGAAATCGGTTTCCTGCAATTCTGCCCCGCTTTCAAGTCCTCTTGGCAGCCTTACTTCAATATATTTTTGGACGATAGCTGTCATTTAGAACTCTGCAGGTGTGTGAATTACAGGGCCCTTGAGCTCCTTTCTTCAACTCGCTTTCTTGTGAGCTGGCCGCAACACCGCAGGATTGCTTCAGGCCCTAGTGTGGTTCCGGCATGGCTCGCTGAGCCTTTGGTTAATTCCTCTTCCTGGTGGGAAATGAGAGTTAAATTTGCCCGTCCAGACAGCTCCAGCTACTCTCTCATTGGTTCTCCCTATTCCTGTTCATTTTCCGCAGAAATTGCAAACTGGGCCAAACAGGAGGTTAAAGGCACTGACTCTCCAAGTGGGGAGAGTGTTAGTAAAGCGTCTGGAATGTTGCACCCGAGTACCAGGGGACGAAAACTGAGACACATTTGAACACGTTTCCCGATCACACGGTGGATCATACTCTGGGTTCCACATGCATGTTTTAGCTGAAGGAAGAATCCCTTAAACCTGGAGAGTTGAGAACCATGGAATGGGTACCATGCAATATGACTTCAAAGGGTCTGCATTTGCTCACCGAACCTCACCAATCCTATCACTGCTGCGTTTATGCCGCTGTACACACGCTTGATTCTCTTTCGGAGACATATAAATCCATAGGTTTTAAGATTCTTACTAGTCAGGTATATTCTTAGGCGTTTAATATGGGGTGTTGAGTCCACTTCGTTGAGCAAGCAGTAGCTCTTGTCTATTACATATTTGGCTTATGGAAAGGTATCTGTGCTAATTTCAATCTCTGGTTTTATGCAGCACCCCAACTCACCTTTACCCTTAAGCAAGCATAAGTTGGTTTTCTACATTTGAGACCCTATTCTCTTTTGTAATTCAGTTCCTGTGTAGCCAAGTTTACATTCCGTGTATTAGTGATATCTTATGATGTTTCTTTTTCTGTGTGACTTATTTCACTTAGAATCATCGTACCTGAACCCACTCATTATGCTGCTACAGGCCTGATGACATAGATTTCATTGCTGAGTGATATTGCATTGTACGTAAGTACCTCAACTGCTTTATCCATTTCTCGCTTTCTGCGATATTGAACTTGTACCGTAAATGCGGTTCTTGTAAGCAGAGCCGTCCCAAACTTTGGAGTGGCTGTGTCTTTTTGATTTTAATTTCCCTAAGCTATAGGACCATAAGTGGAAGTGCCCTAGGCTCTGTTGCTTTGTTTTTTAGATGTTTCAGGAAACACCATACACTTCTCCAGAGTGGCTGTTGGTAATGTACATCCCGCCCATCAGCATAAGAAGGCTCCCAGTTCTCCATGGCCTGTCCTGCCTTTCTGGATTTTACACTTTTTTCAGATGGCCCTTTTGACCGGGGGGCAGTGAGACTTCATTGTAGTGCAGATTTCCTTTGCAAGCTTGCTTGGTTGGCCAAAAAGGGCGTATGCGTTTTTTCCTGAATATATTCAGGAAAAAACGCATACGCCCTTTTTGGCCAAGTGCATCATTGTGGACGTTCTGCCTCTTTTCCTATGCTTTACATGCAATTCCAGTCTACCTCCTGAAATCGGTTTCCTGCAATTCTGCCCCGCTTTCAAGTCCTCTTGGCAGCCTTACTTCAATATATTTTTGGACGATAGCTGTCATTTATAACTCTGCAGGTTTGTGAATAACAGTGCCCCTGAGCTCCTTTTTCAACTCGCTTTCTTGTGAGCTGGCCGCAACACCGCAGGATTGCTTCAGGCCCTAGTGTGGTTCCGGCATGGCTCGCTGAGCCTTTGGTTAATTCCTCTTCCTGGTGGGAAATGAGAGTTAAATTTGCCCGTCCAGACAGCTCCAGCTACTCTCTCATTGGTTCTCCCTATTCCTGTTCATTTTCCGCAGAAATTGCAAACTGGGCCAAACAGGAGTTTAAAGGCACTGACTCTCCAAGTGGGGAGAGTGTTAGTAAAGCGTCTGGAATGTTGCACCCGAGTACCAGGGGACGAAATCTGAGACACATTTGAACACGTTTCCCGATCACACGGTGGATCATACTCTGGGTTCCACATGCATGTTTTAGCTGAAGGAAGAATCCCTTAAACCTGGAGAGTTGAGACCCATGGAATGGGTACCATGCAATATGACTTCAAAGGGTCTGCATTTGCTCACCGAACCTCACCAATATTATCACTGCTGCATTTATGCCGCTGTACACACGCTTGATTCTCTTTCGGAGACATATAAATCCATAGGTTTTAAGATTCTTACTAGTCAGGTATATTCTTAGGCGTTTAATATGGGGTGTTGAGTCCACTTCGTTGAGCAAGCAGTAGCTCTTGTCTATTACATATTTGGCTTATGGAAAGGTATCTGTGCTAATTTCAATCTCTGGTTTTATGCAGCACCCCAACTCACCTTTACCCTTAAGCAAGCATAAGTTGGTTTTCTACATTTGAGGCCCTATTCTGTTTTGTAATTCAGTTCCTGTGTAGCCAAGTTTACATTCCGTGTATTAGTGATATCTTATGATGTTTCTTTTTCTGTGTGACTTATTTCACTTAGAATCATCGTACCTGAACCCACTCATTATGCTGCTACAGGCCTGATGACATAGATTTCATTGCTGAGTGATATTGCATTGTACGTAAGTACCTCAACTTCTTTATCCATTTCTCGCTTTCTGCGATATTGAACTTGTACCGTAAATGCGGTTCTTGTAAGCAGAGCCGTCCCAAACTTTGGAGTGGCTGTGTCTTTTTGATTTTAATTTCCCTAAGCTATAGGACCATAAGTGGAAGTGCCCTAGGCTCTGTTGCTTTGTTTTTTAGATGTTTCAGGAAACACCATACACTTCTCCAGAGTGGCTGTTGGTAATTTACATCCCGCCCATCAGCATAAGAAGGCTCCCTGTTCTCCATGGCCAGTCATGCCTTTGTGGATTTTACACTTTTTTCAGATGGCCCTTTTGACCGGGGGGCAGTGAGACTTCATTGTAGTGCAGATTTCCTTTGCAAGCTTGCTTGGTTGGCCAAAAAGGGCGTATGCGTTTTTTCCTGAATATATTCAGGAAAAAACGCATACGCCCTTTTTGGCCAAGTGCATCATTGTGGACGTTCTGCCTCTTTTCCTATGCTTTACATGCAATTCCAGTGTACCTCCTGAAATCGGTTTCCTGCAATTCTGCCCCGCTTTCAAGTCCTCTTGGCAGCCTTACTTCAATATATTTTTGGACGATAGCTGTCATTTATAACTCTGCAGGTTTGTGAATAACAGTGCCCCTGAGCTCCTTTCTTCAACTCGCTTTCTTGTGAGCTGGCCGCAACACCGCAGGATTGCTTCAGGCCCTAGTGTGGTTCCGGCATGGCTCGCTGAGCCTTTGGTTAATTCCTCTTCCTGGTGGGAAATGAGAGTTAAATTTGCCCGTCCAGACAGCTCCAGCTACTCTCTCATTGGTTCTCCCTATTCCTGTTCATTTTCCGCAGAAATTGCAAACTGGGCCAAACAGGAGGTTAAAGGCACTGACTCTCCAAGTGGGGAGAGTGTTAGTAAAGCGTCTGGAATGTTGCACCCGAGTACCAGGGGACGAAAACTGAGACACATTTGAACACGTTTCCCGATCACACGGTGGATCATACTCTGGGTTCCACATGCATGTTTTAGCTGAAGGAAGAATCCCTTAAACCTGGAGAGTAGAGACATGGAATGGGTACCATGCAATATGACTTCAAAGGGTCTGCATTTGCTCACCGAACCTCACCAATCCTATCACTGCTGCGTTTATGCCGCTGTACACACGCTTGATTCTCTTTCAGAGACATATAAATCCATAGGTTTTAAGATTCTTACTAGTCAGGTATATTCTTAGGCGTTTAATATGGGGTGTTGAGTCCACTTCGTTGAGCAAGCAGTAGCTCTTGTCTATTACATATTTGGCTTATGGAAAGGTATCTGTGCTAATTTCAATCTCTGGTTTTATGCAGCACCCCAACTCACCTTTCCCCTTAAGCAAGCATAAGTTGGTTTTCTACATTTGAGACCCTATTCTGTTTTGTAATTCAGTTCCTGTGTAGCCAAGTTTACATTCCGTGTATTAGTGATATCTTATGATGTTTCTTTTTCTGTGTGACTTATTTCACTTAGAATCATCGTACCTGAATCCACTCATTATGCTGCTACAGGCCTGATGACATAGATTTCATTGCTGAGTGATATTGCATTGTACGTAAGTACCACAACTTCTTTATCCATTTTTCACTTTCTGCGATATTGAACTTGTACCGTAAATGAGGTTCTTGTAAACAGAGCCGTCCCAAACTTTGGGGTGGCTGTGTCTTTTTGATTTTAATTTCCCTAAGCTATAGGACCATAAGTGGAAGTGCCCTAGGCTCTGTTGCTTTGTTTTTTAGATGTTTCAGGAAACACCATACACTTCTCCAGAGTGGCTGTTGGTAATTTACATCCCGCCCATCAGCATAACAAGGCTCCCAGTTCTCCATGGCCTGTCCTGCCTTTCTGGATTTTACACTTTTTTCAGATGGCCCTTTTGACCGGGGGGCAGTGAGACTTCATTGTAGTGCAGATTTCCTTTGCAAGCTTGCTTGGTTGGCCAAAAAGGGCGTATGCGTTTTTTCCTGAATATATTCAGGAAAAAACGCATACGCCCTTTTTGGCCAAGTGCATCATTGTGGACGTTCTGCCTCTTTTCCTATGCTTTACATGCAATTCCAGTCTACCTCCTGAAATCGGTTTCCTGCAATTCTGCCCCGCTTTCAAGTCCTCTTGGCAGCCTTACTTCAATATATTTTTGGACGATAGCTGTCATTTAGAACTCTGCAGGTGTGTGAATTACAGGGCCCTTGAGCTCCTTTCTTCAACTCGCTTTCTTGTGAGCTGGCCGCAACACCGCAGGATTGCTTCAGGCCCTAGTGTGGTTCCGGCATGGCTCGCTGAGCCTTTGGTTAATTCCTCTTCCTGGTGGGAAATGAGAGTTAAATTTGCCCGTCCAGACAGCTCCAGCTACTCTCTCATTGGTTCTCCCTATTCCTGTTCATTTTCCGCAGAAATTGCAAACTGGGCCAAACAGGAGGTTAAAGGCACTGACTCTCCAAGTGGGGAGAGTGTTAGTAAAGCGTCTGGAATGTTGCACCCGAGTACCAGGGGACGAAAACTGAGACACATTTGAACACGTTTCCCGATCACACGGTGGATCATACTCTGGGTTCCACATGCATGTTTTAGCTGAAGGAAGAATCCCTTAAACCTGGAGAGTTGAGAACCATGGAATGGGTACCATGCAATATGACTTCAAAGGGTCTGCATTTGCTCACCGAACCTCACCAATCCTATCACTGCTGCGTTTATGCCGCTGTACACACGCTTGATTCTCTTTCGGAGACATATAAATCCATAGGTTTTAAGATTCTTACTAGTCAGGTATATTCTTAGGCGTTTAATATGGGGTGTTGAGTCCACTTCGTTGAGCAAGCAGTAGCTCTTGTCTATTACATATTTGGCTTATGGAAAGGTATCTGTGCTAATTTCAATCTCTGGTTTTATGCAGCACCCCAACTCACCTTTACCCTTAAGCAAGCATAAGTTGGTTTTCTACATTTGAGACCCTATTCTCTTTTGTAATTCAGTTCCTGTGTAGCCAAGTTTACATTCCGTGTATTAGTGATATCTTATGATGTTTCTTTTTCTGTGTGACTTATTTCACTTAGAATCATCGTACCTGAACCCACTCATTATGCTGCTACAGGCCTGATGACATAGATTTCATTGCTGAGTGATATTGCATTGTACGTAAGTACCTCAACTGCTTTATCCATTTCTCGCTTTCTGCGATATTGAACTTGTACCGTAAATGCGGTTCTTGTAAGCAGAGCCGTCCCAAACTTTGGAGTGGCTGTGTCTTTTTGATTTTAATTTCCCTAAGCTATAGGACCATAAGTGGAAGTGCCCTAGGCTCTGTTGCTTTGTTTTTTAGATGTTTCAGGAAACACCATACACTTCTCCAGAGTGGCTGTTGGTAATGTACATCCCGCCCATCAGCATAAGAAGGCTCCCAGTTCTCCATGGCCTGTCCTGCCTTTCTGGATTTTACACTTTTTTCAGATGGCCCTTTTGACCGGGGGGCAGTGAGACTTCATTGTAGTGCAGATTTCCTTTGCAAGCTTGCTTGGTTGGCCAAAAAGGGCGTATGCGTTTTTTCCTGAATATATTCAGGAAAAAACGCATACGCCCTTTTTGGCCAAGTGCATCATTGTGGACGTTCTGCCTCTTTTCCTATGCTTTACATGCAATTCCAGTCTACCTCCTGAAATCGGTTTCCTGCAATTCTGCCCCGCTTTCAAGTCCTCTTGGCAGCCTTACTTCAATATATTTTTGGACGATAGCTGTCATTTATAACTCTGCAGGTTTGTGAATAACAGTGCCCCTGAGCTCCTTTCTTCAACTCGCTTTCTTGTGAGCTGGCCGCAACACCGCAGGATTGCTTCAGGCCCTAGTGTGGTTCCGGCATGGCTCGCTGAGCCTTTGGTTAATTCCTCTTCCTGGTGGGAAATGAGAGTTAAATTTGCCCGTCCAGACAGCTCCAGCTACTCTCTCATTGGTTCTCCCTATTCCTGTTCATTTTCCGCAGAAATTGCAAACTGGGCCAAACAGGAGTTTAAAGGCACTGACTCTCCAAGTGGGGAGAGTGTTAGTAAAGCGTCTGGAATGTTGCACCCGAGTACCAGGGGACGAAAACTGAGACACATTTGAACACGTTTCCCGATCACACGGTGGATCATACTCTGGGTTCCACATGCATGTTTTAGCTGAAGGAAGAATCCCTTAAACCTGGAGAGTTGAGAACCATGGAATGGGTACCATGCAATATGACTTCAAAGGGTCTGCATTTGCTCACCGAACCTCACCAATCCTATCACTGCTGCGTTTATGCCGCTGTACACACGCTTGATTCTCTTTCGGAGACATATAAATCCATAGGTTTTAAGATTCTTACTAGTCAGGTATATTCTTAGGCGTTTAATATGGGGTGTTGAGTCCACTTCGTTGAGCAAGCAGTAGCTCTTGTCTATTACATATTTGGCTTATGGAAAGGTATCTGTGCTAATTTCAATCTCTGGTTTTATGCAGCACCCCAACTCACCTTTACCCTTAAGCAAGCATAAGTTGGTTTTCTACATTTGAGACCCTATTCTGTTTTGTAATTCAGTTCCTGTGTAGCCAAGTTTACATTCCGTGTATTAGTGATATCTTATGATGTTTCTTTTTCTGTGTGACTTATTTCACTTAGAATCATCGTACCTGAATCCACTCATTATGCTGCTACAGGCCTGATGACATAGATTTCATTGCTGAGTGATATTGCATTGTACGTAAGTACCTCAACTTCTTTATCCATTTCTCGCTTTCTGCGATATTGAACTTGTACCGTAAATGCGGTTCTTGTAAGCAGAGCCGTCCCAAACTTTGGAGTGGCTGTGTCTTTTTGATTTTAATTTCCCTAAGCTATAGGACCATAAGTGGAAGTGCCCTAGGCTCTGTTGCTTTGTTTTTTAGATGTTTCAGGAAACACCACACACTTCTCCAGAGTGGCTGTTGGTAATTTACATCCCACCCATCAGCATAAGAAGGCTCCCAGTTCTCCATGGCCAGTCATGCCTTTGTGGATTTTACACTTTTTTCAGATGGCCCTTTTGACCGGGGGGCAGTGAGACTTCATTGTAGTGCAGATTTCCTTTGCAAGCTTGCTTGGTTGGCCAAAAAGGGCGTATGCGTTTTTTCCTGAATATATTCAGGAAAAAACGCATACGCCCTTTTTGGCCAAGTGCATCATTGTGGACGTTCTGCCTCTTTTCCTATGCTTTACATGCAATTCCAGTCTACCTCCTGAAATCGGTTTCCTGCAATTCTGCCCCGCTTTCAAGTCCTCTTGGCAGCCTTACTTCAATATATTTTTGGACGATAGCTGTCATTTATAACTCTGCAGGTTTGTGAATAACAGTGCCCCTGAGCTCCTTTCTTCAACTCGCTTTCTTGTGAGCTGGCCGCAACACCGCAGGATTGCTTCAGGCCCTAGTGTGGTTCTGGTATGGCTCGCTGAGCCTTTGGTTAATTCCTCTTCCTGGTGGGAAATGAGAGTTAAATTTGCCCGTCCAGACAGCTCCAGCTACTCTCTCATTGGTTCTCCCTATTCCTGTTCATTTTCCGCAGAAATTGCAAACTGGGCCAAACAGGAGTTTAAAGGCACTGACTCTCCAAGTGGGGAGAGTGTTAGTAAAGCGTCTGGAATGTTGCACCCGAGTACCAGGGGACGAAATCTGAGACACATTTGAACACGTTTCCCGATCACACGGTGGATCATACTCTGGGTTCCACATGCATGTTTTAGCTGAAGGAAGAATCCCTTAAACCTGGAGAGTTGAGACCCATGGAATGGGTACCATGCAATATGACTTCAAAGGGTCTGCATTTGCTCACCGAACCTCACCAATCCTATCACTGCTGCATTTATGCCGCTGTACACACGCTTGATTCTCTTTCGGAGACATATAAATCCATAGGTTTTAAGATTCTTACTAGTCAGGTATATTCTTAGGCGTTTAATATGGGGTGTTGAGTCCACTTCGTTGAGCAAGCAGTAGCTCTTGTCTATTACATATTTGGCTTATGGAAAGGTATCTGTGCTAATTTCAATCTCTGGTTTTATGCAGCACCCCAACTCACCTTTCCCCTTAAGCAAGCATAAGTTGGTTTTCTACATTTGAGACCCTATTCTGTTTTGTACTTCAGTTCCTGTGTAGCCAAGTTTATATTCCGTGTATTAGTGATACCTTATGATGTTTCTTTTTCTGTGTGACTTATTTCACTTAGAATCATCGTACCTGAATACACTCATTATGCTGCTACTGGCCTGATGACATAGATTTCATTGCTGAGTGATATTGCATTGTACGTAAGTACCACAAATTCTTTATCCATTTTTCACTTTCTGCGATATTGAACTTGTACCGTAAACGAGGTTCTTGTAAACAGAGACTTCCCAAACTTTGGGGTGGCTGTGTCTTTTTGATTTTAATTTCCCTAATCTATAGGACCATAAGTGGAAGTGCCCTAGGCTCTGTTGCTTTGTGTTTTAGATGTTTCAGGAAACACCATACACTTCTCTAGAGTGGCTGTTGGCAATTTACATCCCGCCCATCAGCATAACAAGGCTCCCAGTTCTCCATGGCCTGTCCTGCCTTTGTGGATTTTACACGTTTTTCAGATGGCCCTTTTGACCGGGGGGCAGTGAGACTTCATTGTAGTGCAGATTTCCTTTGCAAGCTTGCTTGGTTGGCCAAAAAGGGCGTATGCGTTTTTTCCTGAATATATTCAGGAAAAAACGCATACGCCCTTTTTGGCCAAGTGCATCATTGTGGACGTTCTGCCTCTTTTCCTATGCTTTACATGCAATTCCAGTCTACCTCCTGAAATCGGTTTCCTGCAATTCTGCCCCGCTTTCAAGTCCTCTTGGCAGCCTTACTTCAATATATTTTTGGACGATAGCTGTCATTTATAACTCTGCAGGTTTGTGAATAACAGTGCCCCTGAGCTCCTTTCTTCAACTCGCTTTCTTGTGAGCTGGCCGCAACACCGCAGGATTGCTTCAGGCCCTAGTGTGGTTCCGGCATGGCTCGCTGAGCCTTTGGTTAATTCCTCTTCCTGGTGGGAAATGAGAGTTAAATTTGCCCGTCCAGACAGCTCCAGCTACTCTCTCATTGGTTCTCCCTATTCCTGTTCATTTTCCGCAGAAATTGCAAACTGGGCCAAACAGGAGTTTAAAGGCACTGACTCTCCAAGTGGGGAGAGTGTTAGTAAAGCGTCTGGAATGTTGCACCCGAGTACCAGGGGACGAAAACTGAGACACATTTGAACACGTTTCCCGATCACACGGTGGATCATACTCTGGGTTCCACATGCATGTTTTAGCTGAAGGAAGAATCCCTTAAACCTGGAGAGTTGAGAACCATGGAATGGGTACCATGCAATATGACTTCAAAGGGTCTGCATTTGCTCACCGAACCTCACCAATCCTATCACTGCTGCGTTTATGCCGCTGTACACACGCTTGATTCTCTTTCGGAGACATATAAATCCATAGGTTTTAAGATTCTTACTAGTCAGGTATATTCTTAGGCGTTTAATATGGGGTGTTGAGTCCACTTCGTTGAGCAAGCAGTAGCTCTTGTCTATTACATATTTGGCTTATGGAAAGGTATCTGTGCTAATTTCAATCTCTGGTTTTATGCAGCACCCCAACTCACCTTTCCCCTTAAGCAAGCATAAGTTGGTTTTCTACATTTGAGACCCTATTCTGTTTTGTACTTCAGTTCCTGTGTAGCCAAGTTTACATTCCGTGTATTAGTGATATCTTATGATGTTTCTTTTTCTGTGTGACTTATTTCACTTAGAATCATCGTACCTGAATCCACTCATTATGCTGCTACTGGCCTGATGACATAGATTTCATTGCTGAGTGATATTGCATTGTACGTAAGTACCGCAACTTCTTTATCCATTTTTCGCTTTCTGCGATATTGAACTTGTACCGTAAACGAGGTTCTTGTAAACAGAGCCGTCCCAAACTTTGGGGTGGCTGTGTCTTTTTGATTTTAATTTCCCTAAGCTATAGGACCATAAGTGGAAGTGCCCTAGGCTCTCTTGCTTTGTTTTTTAGATGTTTCAGGAAACACCATACACTTCTCCAGAGTGGCTGTTGGCAATTTACATCCCGCCCATCAGCATAACAAGGCTCCCAGTTCTCCATGGCCTGTCCTGCCTTTCTGGATTTTACACGTTTTTCAGATGGCCCTTGTGACCGGGGGGCAGTGAGACTTCATTGTAGTGCAGATTTCCTTTGCAAGCTTGCTTGGTTGGCCAAAAAGGGCGTATGCGTTTTTTCCTGAATATATTCAGGAAAAAACGCATATGCCCTTTTTGGCCAAGTGCATCATTGTGGACGTTCTGCCTCTTTTCCTATGCTTTACATGCAATTCCAGTCTACCTCCTGAAATTGGTTTCCTGCAATTCTGCCCCGCTTTCAAGTCCTCTTGGCAGCCTTACTTCAATATATTTTTGGACGATAGCTGTCATTTATAACTCTGCAGGTTTGTGAATAACAGTGCCCCTGAGCTCCTTTCTTCAACTCGCTTTCTTGTGAGCTGGCCGCAACACCGCAGGATTGCTTCAGGCCCTAGTGTGGTTCCGGCATGGCTCGCTGAGCCTCTGGTTAATTCCTCTTCCTGGTGGGAAATGAGAGTTAAATTTGCCCGTCCAGACACCTCCAGCTACTCTCTCATTGGTTCTCCCTATTCCTTTTCATTTTCCGCAGAAATTGCAAACTGGGCCAAACAGGAGTTTAAAGGCACTGACTCTCCAAGTGGGGAGAGTGTTAGTAAAGCGTCTGGAATGTTGCACCCGAGTACCAGGGGACGAAAACTGAGACACATTTGAACACGTTTCCCGATCACACGGTGGATCATACTCTGGGTTCCACATGCATGTTTTAGCTGAAGGAAGAATCCCTTAAACCTGGAGAGTTGAGACCCATGGAATGGGTACCATGCAATATGACTTCAAAGGGTCTGCATTTGCTCACCGAACCTCACCAATCCTATCACTGCTGCATTTATGCCGCTGTACACACGCTTGATTCTCTTTCGGAGACATATAAATCCATAGGTTTTAAGATTCTTACTAGTCAGGTATATTCTTAGGCGTTTAATATGGGGTGTTGAGTCCACTTCGTTGAGCAAGCAGTAGCTCTTGTCTATTACATATTTGGCTTATGGAAAGGTATCTGTGCTAATTTCAATCTCTGGTTTTATGCAGCACCCCAACTCACCTTTCCCCTTAAGCAAGCATAAGTTGGTTTTCTACATTTGAGACCCTATTCTCATTTGTAATTCAGTTCCTGTGTAGCCAAGTTTACATTCCGTGTATTAGTGATATCTTATGATGTTTCTTTTTCTGTGTGACTTATTTCACTTAGAATCATCGTACCTGAATCCACTCATTATGCTGCTACTGGCCTGATGACATAGATTTCATTGCTGAGTGATATTGCATTGTACGTAAGTACCTCAACTTCTTTATCCATTTCTCACTTTCTGTGATATTGAACTTGTGCCGTAAATGCGGTTCTTGTAAGCAGAGCCGTCCCAAACTTTGGAGTGGCTGTGTCTTTTTGATTTTAATTTCCCTAAGCTATAGGACCATAAGTGGAAGTGCCCTAGGCTCTGTTGCTTTGTGTTTTAGATGTTTCAGGAAACACCATACACTTCTCCAGAGTGGCTGTTGGTAATTTACATCCCGCCCATCAGCATAACAAGGCTCCCAGTTCTCCATGGCCTGTCCTGCCTTTGTGGATTTTACACTTTTTTCAGATGGCCCTTTTGACCGGGGGGCAGTGAGACTTCATTGTAGTGCAGATTTCCTTTGCAAGCTTGCTTGGTTGGCCAAAAAGGGCGTATGCGTTTTTTCCTGAATATATTCAGGAAAAAACGCATACGCCCTTTTTGTCCAAGTGCATCATTGTGGATGTTCTGCCTCTTTTCCTATGCTTTACATGCAATTCCAGTCTACCTCCTGAAATCGGTTTCCTGCAATTCTGCCCCGCTTTCAAGTACTCTTGGCAGCCTTACTTCAATATATTTTTGGACGATAGCTGTCATTTATAACTCTGCAGGTTTGTGAATAACAGTGCCCCTGAGCTCCTTTCTTCAACTCGCTTTCTTGTGAGCTGGCCGCAACACCGCAGGATTGCTTCAGGCCCTAGTGTGGTTCCGGCATGGCTCGCTGAGCCTTTGGTTAATTCCTCTTCCTGGTGGGAAATGAGAGTAAAATTTGCCCGTCCAGACAGCTCCAGCTACTCTCTCATTGGTTCTCCCTATTCCTGTTCATTTTCCGCAGAAATTGCAAACTGGGCCAAACAGGAGTTTAAAGGCACTGACTCTCCAAGTGGGGAGAGTGTTAGTAAAGCGTCTGGAATGTTGCACCCGAGTACCAGGGGACGAAAACTGAGACACATTTGAACACGTTTCCCGATCACACGGTGGATCATACTCTGGGTTCCACATGCATGTTTTAGCTGAAGGAAGAATCCCTTAAACCTGGAGAGTTGAGACCCATGGAATGGGTACCATGCAATATGATTTCAAAGGGTCTGCATTTGCTCACCGAACCTCACCAATCCTATCACTGCTGCGTTTATGCCGCTGTACACACGCTTGATTCTCTTTCGGAGACATATAAATCCATAGGTTTTAAGATTCTTACTAGTCAGGTATATTCTTAGGCGTTTAATATGGGGTGTTGAGTCCACTTCGTTGAGCAAGCAGTAGCTCTTGTCTATTACATATTTGGCTTATGGAAAGGTATCTGTGCTAATTTCAATCTCTGGTTTTATGCAGCACCCCAACTCACCTTTCCCCTTACGCATGCATAAGTTGGTTTTCTACATTTGAGACCCTATTCTGTTTTGTAATTCAGTTCCTGTGTAGCCAAGTTTACATTCCGTGTATTAGTGATATCTTATGATGCTTCTTTTTCTGTGTAAATTATTTCACTTAGAATCATCGTACCTGAATCCACTCATTATGCTGCTACTGGCCTGATGACATAGATTTCATTGCTGAGTGATATTGCATTGTACGTAAGTACCACAAATTCTTTATCCATTTTTCGCTTTCTGCGATATTGAACTTGTACTGTAAACGAGGTTCTTGTAAACAGAGCCGTCCCAAACTTTGGGGTGACTGTGTCTTTTTGATTTTAATTTCCCTAATCTATAGGACCATAAGAGGAAGTGCCCTAGGCTCTGTTGCTTTGTGTTTTAGATGTTTCAGGAAACACCATACACTTCTCCAGAGTGGCTGTTGGCAATTTACATCCCGCCCATCAGCATAACAAGGCTCCCAGTTCTCCATGGCCTGTCCTGCCTTTCTGGATTTTACACGTTTTTCAGATGGCCCTTTTGACCGGGGGGCAGTGAGACTTCATTGTAGTGCAGATTTCCTTTGCAAGCTTGCTTGGTTGGCCAAAAAGGGCGTATGCGTTTTTTCCTGAATATATTCAGGAAAAAACGCATACACCCTTTTTGGCCAAGTGCATCATTGTGGACGTTCTGCCTCTTTTCCTATGCTTTACATGCAATTCCAGTCTACCTCCTGAAATCGGTTTCCTGCAATTCTGCCCCGCTTTCAATTCCTCTTTGCAGCCTTACTTCAATATATTTTTGGACGATAGCTGTCATTTATAACTCTGCAGGTTTGTGAATAACAGTGCCCCTGAGCTCCTTTCTTCAACTCGCTTTCTTGTGAGCTGGCCGCAACACCGCAGGATTGCTTCAGGCCCTAGTGTGGTTCCGGCATGGCTCGCTGAGCCTCTGGTTAATTCCTCTTCCTGGTGGGAAATGAGAGTTAAATTTGCCCGTCCAGACACCTCCAGCTAGTCTCTCATTGGTTCTCCCTATTCCTGTTCATTTTCCGCAGAAATTGCAAACTGGGCCAAACAGGAGTTTAAAGGCACTGACTCTCCAAGTGGGGAGAGTGTTAGTAAAGCGTCTGGAATGTTGCACCCGAGTACCAGGGAACGAAAACTGAGACAGATTTGAACACGTTTCCCGATCACACGGTGGATCGTACTCTGGTTTCCACATGCATGTTTTAGCTGAAGGAAGAATCCCTTAAACCTGGAGAGTTGAGACCCATGGAATGGGTACCATGCAATATGACTTCAAAGGGTCTGCATTTGCTCACCGAACCTCACCAATCCTATCACTGCTGCATTTATGCCGCTGTACACACGCTGGATTCTCTTTCAGAGACGTATAAATCCATAGGTTTTAAGATTCTTACTAGTCAGGTTTATTCTTAGGCGTTTAATATGGGGTGTTGAGTCCACTTCGTTGAGCAAGCAGTAGCTCTTGTCTATTACATATTTGGCTTATGGAGAGGTATCTGTGCTAATTTCAATCTCTGGTTTTATGCAGCACCCCAACTCACCTTTCCCCTTAAGCAAGCATAAGTTGGTTTTCTACATTTGAGACCCTATTCTGTTTTGTACTTCAGTTCCTGTGTAGCCAAGTTTACATTCCGTGTATTAGTGATATCTTATGATGTTTCTTTTTCTGTGTGACTTATTTCACTTAGAATCATCGTACCTGAATCCACTCATTATGCTGCTACTGGCCTGATGACATAGATTTCATTGCTGAGTGATATTGCATTGTACGTAAGTACCGCAACTTCTTTATCCATTTTTCGCTTTCTGCGATATTGAACTTGTACCGTAAACGAGGTTCTTGTAAACAGAGCCGTCCCAAACTTTGGGGTGGCTGTGTCTTTTTGATTTTAATTTCCCTAAGCTATAGGACCATAAGTGGAAGTGCCCTAGGCTCTCTTGCTTTGTTTTTTAGATGTTTCAGGAAACACCATACACTTCTCCAGAGTGGCTGTTGGCAATTTACATCCCGCCCATCAGCATAACAAGGCTCCCAGTTCTCCATGGCCTGTCCTGCCTTTCTGGATTTTACACGTTTTTCAGATGGCCCTTGTGACCGGGGGGCAGTGAGACTTCATTGTAGTGCAGATTTCCTTTGCAAGCTTGCTTGGTTGGCCAAAAAGGGCATATGCGTTTTTTCCTGAATATATTCAGGAAAAAACGCATATGCCCTTTTTGGCCAAGTGCATCATTGTGGACGTTCTGCCTCTTTTCCTATGCTTTACATGCAATTCCAGTCTACCTCCTGAAATTGGTTTCCTGCAATTCTGCCCCGCTTTCAAGTCCTCTTGGCAGCCTTACTTCAATATATTTTTGGACGATAGCTGTCATTTATAACTCTGCAGGTTTGTGAATAACAGTGCCCCTGAGCTCCTTTCTTCAACTCGCTTTCTTGTGAGCTGGCCGCAACACCGCAGGATTGCTTCAGGCCCTAGTGTGGTTCCGGCATGGCTCGCTGAGCCTCTGGTTAATTCCTCTTCCTGGTGGGAAATGAGAGTTAAATTTGCCCGTCCAGACACCTCCAGCTACTCTCTCATTGGTTCTCCCTATTCCTTTTCATTTTCCGCAGAAATTGCAAACTGGGCCAAACAGGAGTTTAAAGGCACTTACTCTCCAAGTGGGGAGAGTGTTAGTAAAGCGTCTGGAATGTTGCACCCGAGTACCAGGGGACGAAAACTGAGACACATTTGAACACGTTTCCCGATCACACGGTGGATCATACTCTGGGTTCCACATGCATGTTTTAGCTGAAGGAAGAATCCCTTAAACCTGGAGAGTAGAGACATGGAATGGGTACCATGCAATATGACTTCAAAGGGTCTGCATTTGCTCACCGAACCTCACCAATCCTATCACTGCTGCGTTTATGCCGCTGTACACACGCTTGATTCTCTTTCGGAGACATATAAATCCATAGGTTTTAAGATTCTTACTAGTCAGGTATATTCTTAGGCGTTTAATATGGGGTGTTTAGTCCACTTCGTTGAGCAAGCAGTAGCTCTTGTCTATTACATATTTGGCTTATGGAAAGGTATCTGTGCTAATTTCAATCTCTGGTTTTATGCAGCACCCCAACTCACCTTTCCCCTTAAGCAAGCATAAGTTGGTTTTCTACATTTGAGACCCTATTCTGTTTTGTAATTCAATTCCTGTGTAGCCAAGTTTACATTCCGTGTATTAGTGATATCTTATGATGTTTCTTTTTCTGTGTGACTTATTTCACTTAGAATCATCGTACCTGAATCCACTCATTATGCTGCTACTGGCCTGATGACATAGATTTCATTGCTGAGTGATATTGCATTGTACGTAAGTACCTCAACTTCTTTATCCATTTCTCGCTTTCTGCGATATTGAACTTGTACCGTAAATGCGGTTCTTGTAAGCAGAGCCGTCCCAAACTTTGGAGTGGCTGTGTCTTTTTGATTTTAATTTCCCTAATCTATAGGACCATAAGTGGAAGTGCCCTAGGCTCTGTTGCTTTGTGTTTTAGATGTTTCAGGAAACACCATACACTTCTCCAGAGTGGCTGTTGGCAATTTACATCCCGCCCATCAGCATAAGAAGGCTCCCAGTTCTCCATGGCCTGTCCTGCCTTTCTGGATTTTACACTTTTTTCAGGTGGCCCTTTTGACCGGGGGGGCAGTGAGACTTCATTGTAGTGCAGATTTCCTTTGCAAGCTTGCTTGGTTGGCCAAAAAGGGCGTATGCGTTTTTTCCTGAATATATTCAGGGAAAAACGCATACGCCCTTTTTGGCCAAGTGCATCATTGTGGACGTTCTGCCTCTTTTCCTATGCTTTACATGCAATTCCAGTATACCTCCGGAAATCGGTTTCCTGCAATTCTGCCCCGCTTTCAAGTCCTCTTGGCAGCCTTACTTCAATATATTTTTGGACGATAGCTGTCATTTATAACTCTACAAGTTTGTGAATTAGAGTGCCCCTGAGCTCCTTTCTTCAACTCGCTTTCTTGTGAGCTGGCCGCAACACCACAGGATTGCTTCAGGCCCTAGTATGGTTTCGGCATGGCTCGCTGATCCTTTGGTTAATTTCTCTTCCTGTTGGGAAATGAGAGTTAAATTTGCCCGTCCAGACACCTCCAGCTAGTCTCTCATTGGTTCTCCCTATTCCTGTTCATTTTCCACAGAAATTGCAAACAGGGCCAAACAGGAGGTTAAAGGCACTGACTGTCGAAGTGGGGAGAGTGTTAGTAAAGCGTCTGGAATGTTGCACCCGAGTACCAGGGGACGAAAACTGAGACACATTTGAACACGTTTCCCGATCACACGGTGGATCATACTCTGGGTTCCACATGCATGTTTTAGCTGAAGGAAGAATCCCTTAAACCTGGAGAGTTGAGACCCATGGAATGGGTACCATGCAATATGACTTCAAAGGGTCTGCATTTGCTCACCGAACCTCACCAATCCTATCACTGCTGCGTTTATGCCGCTGTACACACGCTTGATTCTCTTTCAGAGACATATAAATCCATAGGTTTTAAGATTCTTACTAGTCAGGTATATTCTTAGGCGTTTAATATGGGGTGTTGAGTCCACTTCGTTGAGCAAGCAGTAGCTCTTGTCTATTACATATTTGGCTTATGGAAAGGTATCTGTGCTAATTTCAATCTCTGGTTTTATGCAGTACCCCAACTCACCTTTCCCCTTAAGCAAGCATAAGTTGGTTTTCTACATTTGAGACCCTATTCTGTTTTGTAATTCAGTTCCTGTGTAGCCAAGTTTACATTCCGTGTATTAGTGATATCTTATGATGTTTCTTTTTCTGTGTGACTTATTTCACTTAGAATCATCGTACCTGAATCCACTCATTATGCTGCTACTGGCCTGATGACATAGATTTCATTGCTGAGTGATATTGCATTGTACGTAAGTACCACAACTTCTTTATCCATTTTTCGCTTTCTGCGATATTGAACTTGTACCGTAAACGAGGTTCTTGTAAACAGAGCCGTCCCAAACTTTGGGGTGGCTGTGTCTTTTTGATTTTAATTTCCCTAATATATAGGACCATAAGTGGAAGTGCCCTAGGCTCTGTTGCTTTGTTTTTTAGATGTTTCAGGAAACACCATACACTTCTCCAGAGTGGCTGTTGGTAATTTACATCCCGCCCATCAGCATAAGAAGGCTCCCAGTTCTCCATGGCCTGTCCTGCCTTTGTGGATTTTACACTTTTTTCAGATGGCCCTTTTGACCGGGGGGCAGTGAGACTTCATTGTAGTGCAGATTTCCTTTGCAAGCTTGCTTGGTTGGCCAAAAAGGGCGTATGCGTTTTTTCCTGAATATATTCAGGAAAAAACGCATACGCCCTTTTTGGCCAAGTGCATCATTGTGGACGTTCTGCCTCTTTTCCTATGCTTTACATGCAATTCCAGTCTACCTCCTGAAATCGGTTTCCTGCAATTCTGCCCCGCTTTCAAGTCCTCTTGGCAGCCTTACTTCAATATATTTTTGGACGATAGCTGTCATTTATAACTCTCCAGGTTTGTGAATAACAGTGCCCCTGAGCTCCTTTCTTCAACTCGCTTTCTTGTGAGCTGGCCGCAACACCGCATGATTGCTTCAGGCCCTAGTGTGGTTCCGGCATGGCTCGCTGAGCCTTTGGTTAATTCCTCTTCCTGGTGGGAAATGAGAGTTAAATTTGCCCGTCCAGACAGCTCCAGCTACTCTCTCATTGGTTCTCCCTATTCCTGTTCATTTTCCGCAGAAATTGCAAACTGGGCCAAACAGGAGGTTAAAGGCACTGACTCTCCAAGTGGGGAGAGTGTTAGTAAAGCGTCTGGAATGTTGCACCCGAGTACCAGGGGACGAAAACTGAGACACATTTGAACACGTTTCCCGATCACACGGTGGATCATACTCTGGGTTCCACATGCATGTTTTAGCTGAAGGAAGAATCCCTTAAACCTGGAGAGTTGAGACCCATGGAATGGGTACCATGCAATATGACTTCAAATGGTCTGCATTTGCTCACCGAACCTCACCAATCCTATCACTGCTGCGTTTATGCCACTGTACACACGCTTGATTCTCTTTCGGAGACATATAAATCCATAGGTTTTAAGATTCTTACTAGTCAGGTATATTCTTAGGCGTTTAATATGGCGTGTTGAATCCACTTCGTTGAGAAAGGAGTACCTCTTCTCTGTTACATATTTGGCTTATGGAACGGCATCTGTGCTAATTTCAATCTCTGGTTTTATGCAGCAACCGAACCCACCTTTCCCCTTAAGCAAGCATAAGTTGGTTTTCTACATTTGAGACCCTGTTCCATTTTTGTAATTCAGTTCCTGTGTGGACAAGTTTACATTCCGTGTATTAGTGATATCTTATGATGTTTCTTTTTCTATGTGATTTATTTCACTTAGAATCATCGTACCTGAATCTACTCATTATGCTGCTAAGGGCCTGATGACATAGATTTCATTGCTGAGTGATATTGCATTGTACGTAAGTACCACAACTTCTTTATCCATTTCTCGCTTTCTGCGATATTGAACTTGTACCGTAAATGCGGTTCTTGTAAGCAGAGCCGTCCCAAACTTTGGGGTGGCTGTGTCTTTTTGATTTTAATTTCCCTAAGCTCTAGGACCATAAGTGGAAGTGCCCTAGGCTCTGTTGCTTTGTTTTTTAGATGTTTCAGGAAACACCATACACTTCTCCAGAGTGGCTGTTGACAATTTTCATCCTGCCCATCAGCATAACAAGGCTCCCAGTTCTCCATGGCCAGTCCTGCCTTTCTGGATTTTACACTTTTTTCAGATGGCCCTTTTGACCAGGGGGCAGTGAGACTTCATTGTATTGCAGATTTCCTTTGCAACCTTGCTTGGTTGGCCAAAAAGGGTGTATGCTTTTTTTCTTGAATATATTCAGGAAAAAACGCATACGCCCTTTTGGCCAAGTGCATCGTTGTGGACGTTCTGCCTCTTTTCCTATGCTTTACATGCAATTCCAGTCTACCTCCTGAAATCGGTTTCCTGCAATTCTGCCCCGCTTTCAAGTACTCTTGGCTGCCTTACTTCAATATATTTTTGGACGATAGCTGTCATTTATAACTCTGCAGGTTTGTGAATTACAGTGCCCCTGAGCTCCTTTCTTCAACTCGTTTTCTTGTGAGCTGGCCGCAACACCGAAGGATTGCTTCAGGCCCTAGTGTGGTTCCGGCATGGCACACTGAGCCTTTGGTTAATTCCACTTCCTGCTGGGAAATGAGAGTTAAATTTGCCCGTCCAGACACCTCCAGCTGCTCTCTCATTGGTTCTCCCTATTCCTGTTCCTTTTCCGCAGAAATTGCAAACTGGGCCAAACAGGAGTTTAAAGGCACTGACTCTCCAAGTGGGGAGAGTGTTAGTAAAGCGTCTGGAATGTTGCACCCGAGTACCAGGGGACGAAAACTGAGACACATTTGAACACGTTTCCTGATCACACGGTGGATCATACTCTGGGTTCCACATGCACGTTTTAGCTGAAGGAAGAATCCCTTAAACCTGGAGAGTTGAGAACGATGGAATGGGTACCATGCAATATGAATTCAAAGGGTCTGCATATGCTCACCGAACCTCACCAATCCTATCACTGCTGCTTTTATGTCGCTGTACACACACTGGATTCTCTTTTGGAGAGATATAAATCCATAGGTTTTAAGATTCTTACTAGTCAGGTATATTCTTAGGCGTTTAATATGGGGTGTTGAGTCCACTTCGTTGAGGAAGCAGTAGCTCTTCTCTATTACATATTTGGCTTATGGAAAGGTATCTGTGCTAATTTCAATCTCTGGTTTTATGCAGCACCCCAACTCACCTTTCCCTTTAAGCAAGCATAAGTTGGTTTTCTACATTTGAGACCCTATTCTGTTTTGTAATTCAGTTCCTGTGTAGCCAAGTTTACATTCCGTGTATTAGTGATACCTTATGATGTTTCTTTTTCTGTGTGACTTATTTCACTTAGAATCATCGTACCTGAATCCACTCATTATGCTGCTACTGGCCTGATGACATAGATTTCATTGCTGAGTGATATTGCATTGTACGTAAGTACCACAACTTCTTTATCCATTTTTCGCTTTCTGCGATATTGAACTTGTACCGTAAACGAGGTTCTTGTAAACAGAGCCGTCCCAAACTTTGGGGTGGCTGTGTCTTTTTGATTTTAATTTCCCTAAGCTATAGGACCATAAGTGGAAGTGCCCTAGGCTCTGTTGTTTTGTTTTTTAGATGTTTCAGGAAACACCATACACTTCTCCAGAGTGGCTGTTGGCAATTTGCATCACGCCCATCAGCATAACAAGGCTCCCAGTTCTCCATGGCCTGTCCTGCCTTTGTGGATTTTACACTTTTTTCAGATTGCCCTTTTGACCGGGGGGCAGTGAGACTTCATTGTAGTGCAGATTTCCTTTGCAAGCTTGCTTGGTTGGCCAAAAAGGGCGTATGCGTTTTTTCCTGAATATATTCAGGAAAAAACGCATACGCCCTTTTTGGCCAAGTGCATCATTGTGGACGTTCTGCCTCTTTTCCTATGCTTTACATGCAATTCCAGTCCACCTCCGGAAATCGGATTCCTGCAATTCTGCCCCGCTTTCAACTCCTCTTGGCAGCCTTACTTCAATATATTTTTGGACGATAGCTGTCATTTAGAACTATGCAGGTTTGTGAATAACAGTGCCCCTGAGCTCCTTTCTTCAACTCGCTTTCTTGTGAGCTGGCCGCAACACCGCAGGATTGCTTCAGGCCCTAGTGTGGTTCCGGCATGGCTCGCTGAGCCTTTGGTTAATTCCTCTTCCTGGTGGGAAATGAGAGTTAAATTTGCCCGTCCAGACAGCTCCAGCTACTCTCTCATTGGTTCTCCCTATTCCTGTTCATTTTCCGCAGAAATTGCAAACTGGGCCAAACAGGAGTTTAAAGGCACTGACTCTCCAAGTGGGGAGAGTGTTAGTAAAGCGTCTGGAATGTTGCACCCGAGTACCAGGGGACGAAAACTGAGACACATTTGAACACGTTTCCCGATCACACGGTGGATCATACTCTGGGTTCCACATGCATGTTTTAGCTGAAGGAAGAATCCCTTAACACTGGAGAGTTGAGACCCATGGAATGGGTACCATGCAATATGACTTCAAAGGGTCTGCATTTGCTCACCGAACCTCACCAATCCTATCACTGCTGCGTTTATGCCACTGTACACACGCTTGATTCTCTTTCGGAGACATATAAATCCATAGGTTTTAAGATTCTTACTAGTCAGGTATATTCTTAGGCGTTTAATATGGGGTGTTGAGTCCACTTCGTTGAGCAAGCAGTAGCTCTTGTCTATTACATATTTGGCTTATGGAAAGGTATCTGTGCTAATTTCAATCTCTGGTTTTATGCAGCACCCCAACTCACCTTTCCCCTTAAGCAAGCATAAGTTGGTTTTCTACATTTGAGACCCTATTCTCATTTGTAATTCAGTTCCTGTGTAGCCAAGTTTACATTCCGTGTATTAGTGATATCTTATGATGTTTCTTTTTCTGTGTGACTTATTTCACTTAGAATCATCGTACCTGAATCCACTCATTATGCTGCTACTGGCCTGATGACATAGATTTCATTGCTGAGTGATATTGCATTGTACGTAAGTACCTCAACTTCTTTATCCATTTCTCACTTTCTGCGATATTGAACTTGTGCCGTAAATGCGGTTCTTGTAAGCAGAGCCGTCCCAAACTTTGGAGTGGCTGTGTCTTTTTGATTTTAATTTCCCTAAGCTATAGGACCATAAGTGGAAGTGCCCTAGGCTCTGTTGCTTTGTGTTTTAGATGTTTCAGGAAACACCATACACTTCTCCAGAGTGGCTGTTGGTAATTTACATCCCGCCCATCAGCATAACAAGGCTCCCAGTTCTCCATGGCCTGTCCTGCCTTTGTGGATTTTACACTTTTTTCAGATGGCCCTTTTGACCGGGGGGCAGTGAGACTTCATTGTAGTGCAGATTTCCTTTGCAAGCTTGCTTGGTTGGCCAAAAAGGGCGTATGCGTTTTTTCCTGAATATATTCAGGAAAAAACGCATACGCCCTTTTTGTCCAAGTGCATCATTGTGGATGTTCTGCCTCTTTTCCTATGCTTTACATGCAATTCCAGTCTACCTCCTGAAATCGGTTTCCTGCAATTCTGCCCCGCTTTCAAGTACTCTTGGCAGCCTTACTTCAATATATTTTTGGACGATAGCTGTCATTTATAACTCTGCAGGTTTGTGAATAACAGTGCCCCTGAGCTCCTTTCTTCAACTCGCTTTCTTGTGAGCTGGCCGCAACACCGCAGGATTGCTTCAGGCCCTAGTGTGGTTCCGGCATGGCTCGCTGAGCCTTTGGTTAATTCCTCTTCCTGGTGGGAAATGAGAGTAAAATTTGCCCGTCCAGACAGCTCCAGCTACTCTCTCATTGGTTCTCCCTATTCCTGTTCATTTTCCGCAGAAATTGCAAACTGGGCCAAACAGGAGTTTAAAGGCACTGACTCTCCAAGTGGGGAGAGTGTTAGTAAAGCGTCTGGAATGTTGCACCCGAGTACCAGGGGACGAAAACTGAGACACATTTGAACACGTTTCCCGATCACACGGTGGATCATACTCTGGGTTCCACATGCATGTTTTAGCTGAAGGAAGAATCCCTTAAACCTGGAGAGTTGAGACCCATGGAATGGGTACCATGCAATATGATTTCAAAGGGTCTGCATTTGCTCACCGAACCTCACCAATCCTATCACTGCTGCGTTTATGCCGCTGTACACACGCTTGATTCTCTTTCGGAGACATATAAATCCATAGGTTTTAAGATTCTTACTAGTCAGGTATATTCTTAGGCGTTTAATATGGGGTGTTGAGTCCACTTCGTTGAGCAAGCAGTAGCTCTTGTCTATTACATATTTGGCTTATGGAAAGGTATCTGTGCTAATTTCAATCTCTGGTTTTATGCAGCACCCCAACTCACCTTTCCCCTTACGCATGCATAAGTTGGTTTTCTACATTTGAGACCCTATTCTGTTTTGTAATTCAGTTCCTGTGTAGCCAAGTTTACATTCCGTGTATTAGTGATATCTTATGATGCTTCTTTTTCTGTGTAAATTATTTCACTTAGAATCATCGTACCTGAATCCACTCATTATGCTGCTACTGGCCTGATGACATAGATTTCATTGCTGAGTGATATTGCATTGTACGTAAGTACCACAAATTCTTTATCCATTTTTCGCTTTCTGCGATATTGAACTTGTACTGTAAACGAGGTTCTTGTAAACAGAGCCGTCCCAAACTTTGGGGTGACTGTGTCTTTTTGATTTTAATTTCCCTAATCTATAGGACCATAAGAGGAAGTGCCCTAGGCTCTGTTGCTTTGTGTTTTAGATGTTTCAGGAAACACCATACACTTCTCCAGAGTGGCTGTTGGCAATTTACATCCCGCCCATCAGCATAACAAGGCTCCCAGTTCTCCATGGCCTGTCCTGCCTTTCTGGATTTTACACGTTTTTCAGATGGCCCTTTTGACCGGGGGGCAGTGAGACTTCATTGTAGTGCAGATTTCCTTTGCAAGCTTGCTTGGTTGGCCAAAAAGGGCGTATGCGTTTTTTCCTGAATATATTCAGGAAAAAACGCATACACCCTTTTTGGCCAAGTGCATCATTGTGGACGTTCTGCCTCTTTTCCTATGCTTTACATGCAATTCCAGTCTACCTCCTGAAATCGGTTTCCTGCAATTCTGCCCCGCTTTCAATTCCTCTTTGCAGCCTTACTTCAATATATTTTTGGACGATAGCTGTCATTTATAACTCTGCAGGTTTGTGAATAACAGTGCCCCTGAGCTCCTTTCTTCAACTCGCTTTCTTGTGAGCTGGCCGCAACACCGCAGGATTGCTTCAGGCCCTAGTGTGGTTCCGGCATGGCTCGCTGAGCCTCTGGTTAATTCCTCTTCCTGGTGGGAAATGAGAGTTAAATTTGCCCGTCCAGACACCTCCAGCTAGTCTCTCATTGGTTCTCCCTATTCCTGTTCATTTTCCGCAGAAATTGCAAACTGGGCCAAACAGGAGTTTAAAGGCACTGACTCTCCAAGTGGGGAGAGTGTTAGTAAAGCGTCTGGAATGTTGCACCCGAGTACCAGGGAACGAAAACTGAGACAGATTTGAACACGTTTCCAGATCACACGGTGGATCGTACTCTGGTTTCCACATGCATGTTTTAGCTGAAGGAAGAATCCCTTAAACCTGGAGAGTTGAGACCCATGGAATGGGTACCATGCAATATGACTTCAAAGGGTCTGCATTTGCTCACCGAACCTCACCAATCCTATCACTGCTGCATTTATGCCGCTGTACACACGCTGGATTCTCTTTCAGAGACGTATAAATCCATAGGTTTTAAGATTCTTACTAGTCAGGTTTATTCTTAGGCGTTTAATATGGGGTGTTGAGTCCACTTCGTTGAGCAAGCAGTAGCTCTTGTCTATTACATATTTGGCTTATGGAGAGGTATCTGTGCTAATTTCAATCTCTGGTTTTATGCAGCACCCCAACTCACCTTTCCCCTTAAGCAAGCATAAGTTGGTTTTCTACATTTGAGACCCTATTCTGTTTTGTACTTCAGTTCCTGTGTAGCCAAGTTTACATTCCGTGTATTAGTGATATCTTATGATGTTTCTTTTTCTGTGTGACTTATTTCACTTAGAATCATCGTACCTGAATCCACTCATTATGCTGCTACTGGCCTGATGACATAGATTTCATTGCTGAGTGATATTGCATTGTACGTAAGTACCGCAACTTCTTTATCCATTTTTCGCTTTCTGCGATATTGAACTTGTACCGTAAACGAGGTTCTTGTAAACAGAGCCGTCCCAAACTTTGGGGTGGCTGTGTCTTTTTGATTTTAATTTCCCTAAGCTATAGGACCATAAGTGGAAGTGCCCTAGGCTCTCTTGCTTTGTTTTTTAGATGTTTCAGGAAACACCATACACTTCTCCAGAGTGGCTGTTGGCAATTTACATCCCGCCCATCAGCATAACAAGGCTCCCAGTTCTCCATGGCCTGTCCTGCCTTTCTGGATTTTACACGTTTTTCAGATGGCCCTTGTGACCGGGGGGCAGTGAGACTTCATTGTAGTGCAGATTTCCTTTGCAAGCTTGCTTGGTTGGCCAAAAAGGGCATATGCGTTTTTTCCTGAATATATTCAGGAAAAAACGCATATGCCCTTTTTGGCCAAGTGCATCATTGTGGACGTTCTGCCTCTTTTCCTATGCTTTACATGCAATTCCAGTCTACCTCCTGAAATTGGTTTCCTGCAATTCTGCCCCGCTTTCAAGTCCTCTTGGCAGCCTTACTTCAATATATTTTTGGACGATAGCTGTCATTTATAACTCTGCAGGTTTGTGAATAACAGTGCCCCTGAGCTCCTTTCTTCAACTCGCTTTCTTGTGAGCTGGCCGCAACACCGCAGGATTGCTTCAGGCCCTAGTGTGGTTCCGGCATGGCTCGCTGAGCCTCTGGTTAATTCCTCTTCCTGGTGGGAAATGAGAGTTAAATTTGCCCGTCCAGACACCTCCAGCTACTCTCTCATTGGTTCTCCCTATTCCTTTTCATTTTCCGCAGAAATTGCAAACTGGGCCAAACAGGAGTTTAAAGGCACTTACTCTCCAAGTGGGGAGAGTGTTAGTAAAGCGTCTGGAATGTTGCACCCGAGTACCAGGGGACGAAAACTGAGACACATTTGAACACATTTCCCGATCACACGGTGGATCATACTCTGGGTTCCACATGCATGTTTTAGCTGAAGGAAGAATCCCTTAAACCTGGAGAGTTGAGACCCATGGAATGGGTACCATGCAATATGACTTCAAAGGGTCTGCATTTGCTCACCGAACCTCACCAATCCTATCACTGCTGCGTTTATGCCGCTGTACACACGCTTGATTCTCTTTCAGAGACATATAAATCCATAGGTTTTAAGATTCTTACTAGTCAGGTATATTCTTAGGCGTTTAATATGGGGTGTTGAGTCCACTTCGTTGAGCAAGCAGTAGCTCTTGTCTATTACATATTTGGCTTATGGAAAGGTATCTGTGCTAATTTCAATCTCTGGTTTTATGCAGTACCCCAACTCACCTTTCCCCTTAAGCAAGCATAAGTTGGTTTTCTACATTTGAGACCCTATTCTGTTTTGTAATTCAGTTCCTGTGTAGCCAAGTTTACATTCCGTGTATTAGTGATATCTTATGATGTTTCTTTTTCTGTGTGACTTATTTCACTTAGAATCATCGTACCTGAATCCACTCATTATGCTGCTACTGGCCTGATGACATAGATTTCATTGCTGAGTGATATTGCATTGTACGTAAGTACCACAACTTCTTTATCCATTTTTCGCTTTCTGCGATATTGAACTTGTACCGTAAACGAGGTTCTTGTAAACAGAGCCGTCCCAAACTTTGGGGTGGCTGTGTCTTTTTGATTTTAATTTCCCTAATCTATAGGACCATAAGTGGAAGTGCCCTAGGCTCTGTTGCTTTGTTTTTTAGATGTTTCAGGAAACACCATACACTTCTCCAGAGTGGCTGTTGGTAATTTACATCCCGCCCATCAGCATAAGAAGGCTCCCAGTTCTCCATGGCCTGTCCTGCCTTTGTGGATTTTACACTTTTTTCAGATGGCCCTTTTGACCGGGGGGCAGTGAGACTTCATTGTAGTGCAGATTTCCTTTGCAAGCTTGCTTGGTTGGCCAAAAAGGGCGTATGCGTTTTTTCCTGAATATATTCAGGAAAAAACGCATACGCCCTTTTTGGCCAAGTGCATCATTGTGGACGTTCTGCCTCTTTTCCTATGCTTTACATGCAATTCCAGTCTACCTCCTGAAATCGGTTTCCTGCAATTCTGCCCCGCTTTCAAGTCCTCTTGGCAGCCTTACTTCAATATATTTTTGGACGATAGCTGTCATTTATAACTCTCCAGGTTTGTGAATAACAGTGCCCCTGAGCTCCTTTCTTCAACTCGCTTTCTTGTGAGCTGGCCGCAACACCGCATGATTGCTTCAGGCCCTAGTGTGGTTCCGGCATGGCTCGCTGAGCCTTTGGTTAATTCCTCTTCCTGGTGGGAAATGAGAGTTAAATTTGCCCGTCCAGACAGCTCCAGCTACTCTCTCATTGGTTCTCCCTATTCCTGTTCATTTTCCGCAGAAATTGCAAACTGGGCCAAACAGGAGGTTAAAGGCACTGACTCTCCAAGTGGGGAGAGTGTTAGTAAAGCGTCTGGAATGTTGCACCCGAGTACCAGGGGACGAAAACTGAGACACATTTGAACACGTTTCCCGATCACACGGTGGATCATACTCTGGGTTCCACATGCATGTTTTAGCTGAAGGAAGAATCCCTTAAACCTGGAGAGTTGAGACCCATGGAATGGGTACCATGCAATATGACTTCAAATGGTCTGCATTTGCTCACCGAACCTCACCAATCCTATCACTGCTGCGTTTATGCCACTGTACACACGCTTGATTCTCTTTCGGAGACATATAAATCCATAGGTTTTAAGATTCTTACTAGTCAGGTATATTCTTAGGCGTTTAATATGGCGTGTTGAATCCACTTCGTTGAGAAAGGAGTACCTCTTCTCTGTTACATATTTGGCTTATGGAACGGCATCTGTGCTAATTTCAATCTCTGGTTTTATGCAGCAACCGAACCCACCTTTCCCCTTAAGCAAGCATAAGTTGGTTTTCTACATTTGAGACCCTGTTCCATTTTTGTAATTCAGTTCCTGTGTGGACAAGTTTACATTCCGTGTATTAGTGATATCTTATGATGTTTCTTTTTCTATGTGATTTATTTCACTTAGAATCATCGTACCTGAATCTACTCATTATGCTGCTAAGGGCCTGATGACATAGATTTCATTGCTGAGTGATATTGCATTGTACGTAAGTACCACAACTTCTTTATCCATTTCTCGCTTTCTGCGATATTGAACTTGTACCGTAAATGCGGTTCTTGTAAGCAGAGCCGTCCCAAACTTTGGGGTGGCTGTGTCTTTTTGATTTTAATTTCCCTAAGCTCTAGGACCATAAGTGGAAGTGCCCTAGGCTCTGTTGCTTTGTTTTTTAGATGTTTCAGGAAACACCATACACTTCTCCAGAGTGGCTGTTGACAATTTTCATCCTGCCCATCAGCATAACAAGGCTCCCAGTTCTCCATGGCCAGTCCTGCCTTTCTGGATTTTACACTTTTTTCAGATGGCCCTTTTGACCAGGGGGCAGTGAGACTTCATTGTATTGCAGATTTCCTTTGCAACCTTGCTTGGTTGGCCAAAAAGGGTGTATGCTTTTTTTCTTGAATATATTCAGGAAAAAACGCATACGCCCTTTTGGCCAAGTGCATCGTTGTGGACGTTCTGCCTCTTTTCCTATGCTTTACATGCAATTCCAGTCTACCTCCTGAAATCGGTTTCCTGCAATTCTGCCCCGCTTTCAAGTACTCTTGGCTGCCTTACTTCAATATATTTTTGGACGATAGCTGTCATTTATAACTCTGCAGGTTTGTGAATTACAGTGCCCCTGAGCTCCTTTCTTCAACTCGTTTTCTTGTGAGCTGGCCGCAACACCGAAGGATTGCTTCAGGCCCTAGTGTGGTTCCGGCATGGCACACTGAGCCTTTGGTTAATTCCACTTCCTGCTGGGAAATGAGAGTTAAATTTGCCCGTCCAGACACCTCCAGCTGCTCTCTCATTGGTTCTCCCTATTCCTGTTCCTTTTCCGCAGAAATTGCAAACTGGGCCAAACAGGAGTTTAAAGGCACTGACTCTCCAAGTGGGGAGAGTGTTAGTAAAGCGTCTGGAATGTTGCACCCGAGTACCAGGGGACGAAAACTGAGACACATTTGAACACGTTTCCTGATCACACGGTGGATCATACTCTGGGTTCCACATGCACGTTTTAGCTGAAGGAAGAATCCCTTAAACCTGGAGAGTTGAGAACGATGGAATGGGTACCATGCAATATGAATTCAAAGGGTCTGCATATGCTCACCGAACCTCACCAATCCTATCACTGCTGCTTTTATGTCGCTGTACACACACTGGATTCTCTTTTGGAGAGATATAAATCCATAGGTTTTAAGATTCTTACTAGTCAGGTATATTCTTAGGCGTTTAATATGGGGTGTTGAGTCCACTTCGTTGAGGAAGCAGTAGCTCTTCTCTATTACATATTTGGCTTATGGAAAGGTATCTGTGCTAATTTCAATCTCTGGTTTTATGCAGCACCCCAACTCACCTTTCCCTTTAAGCAAGCATAAGTTGGTTTTCTACATTTGAGACCCTATTCTGTTTTGTAATTCAGTTCCTGTGTAGCCAAGTTTACATTCCGTGTATTAGTGATACCTTATGATGTTTCTTTTTCTGTGTGACTTATTTCACTTAGAATCATCGTACCTGAATCCACTCATTATGCTGCTACTGGCCTGATGACATAGATTTCATTGCTGAGTGATATTGCATTGTACGTAAGTACCACAACTTCTTTATCCATTTTTCGCTTTCTGCGATATTGAACTTGTACCGTAAACGAGGTTCTTGTAAACAGAGCCGTCCCAAACTTTGGGGTGGCTGTGTCTTTTTGATTTTAATTTCCCTAAGCTATAGGACCATAAGTGGAAGTGCCCTAGGCTCTGTTGTTTTGTTTTTTAGATGTTTCAGGAAACACCATACACTTCTCCAGAGTGGCTGTTGGCAATTTGCATCACGCCCATCAGCATAACAAGGCTCCCAGTTCTCCATGGCCTGTCCTGCCTTTGTGGATTTTACACTTTTTTCAGATTGCCCTTTTGACCGGGGGGCAGTGAGACTTCATTGTAGTGCAGATTTCCTTTGCAAGCTTGCTTGGTTGGCCAAAAAGGGCGTATGCGTTTTTTCCTGAATATATTCAGGAAAAAACGCATACGCCCTTTTTGGCCAAGTGCATCATTGTGGACGTTCTGCCTCTTTTCCTATGCTTTACATGCAATTCCAGTCCACCTCCGGAAATCGGATTCCTGCAATTCTGCCCCGCTTTCAACTCCTCTTGGCAGCCTTACTTCAATATATTTTTGGACGATAGCTGTCATTTAGAACTATGCAGGTTTGTGAATGACAGTGCCCCTGAGCTCCTTTCTTCAACTCGCTTTCTAGTGAGCTGGCCGCAACACCGCAGGATTGCTTCAGGCCCTAGTGTGGTTTCGGCATGGCTCGCTGAGCCTTTGGTTAATTTCTCTTCCTGGTGGGAAATGAGAGTAAAATTTGCCCGTCCAGACACCTCCCGCTACTCTCTCATTGGTTCTCCCTATTCCTGTTCATTTTCCGCAGAAATTGCAAACTGGGCCAAACGAGTTTAAAGGCACTGACTCTCCAAGTGGGGAGAGTATTAGTAAAGCGTCTGGAATGTTGCACCCGAGTACCAGGGGACAAAAACTGAGACACATTTGAACACGTTTCCCGATCACATGGTGGATCATACTCTGGGTTCCACATGCATGTTTTAGCTGAAGGAAGAATCCCTTAAACCTGGAGAGTTGAGAACCATGGAATGGGTACCATGCAATATGACTTCAAAGGGTCTGCGTTTCCTCACCGAACCTCACCAATCCTATCACTGCTGCGTTTATGCCGCTGTACACATGCTTGATTCTCTTTCAGAGACATATAAATCCATAGGTTTTAAGATTCTTACTAGTCAGGTATATTCTTAGGCGTTTAATATGGGGTGTTGAGTCCACTTCGTTGAGCAAGCAGTAGCTCTTGTCTATTACATATTTGGCTTATGGAAAGGTATCTGTGCTAATTTCAACCTCTGGTTTTATGCAGTACCCTAACTCACCTTTCCCCTTAAGCAAGCATAAGTTGGTTTTCTACATTGGAGACCCTATTCTGTTTTGTAATTCAGTTCCTGTGTAGCCAAGTTTACATTCCGTGTATTAGTGATATCTTATGATGCTTCTTTTTCTGTGTGAATTATTTCACTTAGAATCATCGTACCTGAATCCAGTCATTATGCTGCTAAGGGCCTGATGACATAGATTTCATTGCTGAGTGATATTGCATTGTACGTAAGTACCACAACTTCTTTATCCATTTCTCGCTTTCTGCGATATTGAACTTGTACCGTAAACGAGGTTCTTGTAAACAGAGCTGTCCCAAACTTTGGGGTGGCTGTGTCTTTTTGATTTTAATTTCCCTAAGCTATAGGACCATAAGTGGAAGTGCCCTATGCTCTGTTGCTTTGTTTTTTAGATGTTTCAGGAAACACCATACACTTCTCCAGAGTGGCTGTTTGCAATTTACATCCCGCCCATCAGCATAAGAAGGCTCCCAGTTCTCCATGGCCTGTCCTGCCTTTCTGGATTTTACACTTTTTTTAGATGACCCTTTTGACCGGGGGGGCAGTGAGACTTCATTGTATTGCAGATTTCCTTTGCAAGCTTGCTTGGTTGGCCAAAAAGTGGGTATGCATTTTTTCCTGAATATATTCAGGAAAAAACGCATATGCCCTTTTTGGCCAAGTGCATCATTGTGGACGTTCTGCCTCTTTTCCTATGCTTTACATGCAATTCCAGTCTACCTCCTGAAATCGGTTTCCTGCAATTCTGCCCCTCTTTCAAGTACTCTTGGCTGCCTTACTTCAATATATTTTTGGATGAGAGCTGTCATTTATAACTCTGCAGGTTTGTGAAGTACAGTGCCCCTGAGCTCCTTCCTTCATCTCGCTTTCTTGTGAGCTGGCCGCAACACCGCAAGATTGCTTCAGGCCCTAGTGTGGTTCCAGCACAGCAGGCTTAGCCTTTGGTTAATTCCTCTTCCTCTTGGGAAAAGAGAGTTAAATTTGCCCGTCCAGACAGCTCCAGCTACTCTCTCATTGGTTCTCCCTATTCCTGTTCATTTTCCGCAGAAATTGCACACTTGGCCAAACAGGAGGTTAAAGGCGCTGACTCTCCAAGTGAGGAGAGTTTTAGTAAAGCGTCTGGAATGTTGCACCCGAGTACCAGGGGACGAAAACTGAGACACATTTGAACACGTTTCCCGATCACACGGTGGATCATACTCTGGGTTCCACATGCATGTTTTAGCTGAAGGAAGAATACCTTGCTCCGGGAGAGTTGGGACCCATGGAATGGGTACCATGCAATATGACTTCAAAGGGTCTGCATTTGCTCACTGAACCTCAACAATCCTATCACTGCTGCGTTCATGCCACTGTACACACGCTTGATTCTCTTTCGGAGACATATAAATCCATAGGTTTTAAGATTCTTACTAGTCAGGTATATTCTTAGGCATTTAATATGGCGTGTTGAATCCACTTCGTTGAGAAAGGAGCACCTCTTCTCTATTACATATTTGGATAATGGAACGGCATCTGTGCTAATTTCAATCTCTGGTTTTATGCAGCAACCCAACCCACCTTTCCCCTTAAGCAAGCATAAGTTGGTTTTCTACATTTGAGACCCTGTTCTATTTTGTAATTCAGTTCCTGTGTGGACAAGTTTACATTCCGTGTATTAGTGATATCTTATGATGTTTCTTTTTCTGTGTGATTTATTTCACTTAGAATCATCGTACCTGAATCTACTCATTATGCTGCTACTGGCCTGATGACATAGATTTCATTGCTGAGTGATATTGCATTGTACGTAAGTACCACAACTTCTTTATCCATTTTTCACTTTCTGCGATATTGAACTTGTACCGTAAACGAGGTTCTTGTAAGCAGAGCCGTCCCAAACTTTGAGTGGCTGTGTCTTTTTGATTTTAATTTCCCTAAGCTCTAGGACCATAAGTGGAAGTGCCCTAGGCTCTGTTGCTTTGTTTTTTAGATGTTTCAGGAAACACCATACACTTCTCCAGAGTGGCTGTTGACAATTTACATCCTGCGCATCAGCATAACAAGGCTCCCAGTTCTCCATGGCCAGTCCTGCCTTTCTGGATTTTACACATTTTTCAGATGGCCCTTTTGACCGGGGGGCAGTGAGACTTCATTGTAGTGCAGATTTCCTTTGCAACCTTGCTTGGTTGGCCAAAAAGGGTGTATGCTTTTTTTCTTGAATATATTCAGGAAAAAACGCATACGCCCTTTTGGCCAAGTGCATCGTTGTGGACGTTCTGCCTCTTTTCCTATGCTTTACATGCAATTCCAGTCTACCTCCTGAAATCGGTTTCCTGCAATTCTGCCCCGCTTTCAAGTACTCTTGGCTGCCTTACTTCAATATATTTTTGGACGATAGCTGTCATTTATAACTCTGCAGGTTTGTGAATTACAGTGCCCCTGAGCTCCTTTCTTCAACTCGTTTTCTTGTGAGCTGGCCGCAACACCGAAGGATTGCTTCAGGCCCTAGTGTGGTTCCGGCATGGCACACTGAGCCTTTGGTTAATTCCACTTCCTGCTGGGAAATGACAGTTAAATTTGCCCGTCCAGACACCTCCAGCTACTCTCTCATTGGTTCTCCCTATTCCTGTTCATTTTCCGCAGAAATTGCAAACTGGGCCAAACAGGAGGTTAAAGGCACTGACTCTCCAAGTGGGGAGAGTGTTAGTAAACCGTCTGGAATATTGCACCCGAGTACCAGGGGACGAAAACTGAGACACATTTGAACACGTTTCCCGATCACACGGTGGATCATACTCTGGGTTCCACATGCACGTTTTAGCTGAAGGAAGAATCCCTTAAACCTGGAGAGTTGAGAACGATGGAATGGGTACCATGCAATATGAATTCAAAGGGTCTGCATATGCTCACCGAACCTCACCAATCCTATCACTGCAGCTTTTATGTCGCTGTACACACACTGGATTCTCTTTTGGAGAGATATAAATCCATAGGTTTTAAGATTCTTACTAGTCAGGTATATTCTTAGGCGTTTAATATGGGGTGTTGAGTCCACTTCGTTGAGGAAGCAGTAGCTCTTCTCTATTACATATTTGGCTTATGGAAATGTATCTGTGCTAATTTCAATCTCTGGTTTTATGCAGCACCCCAACTCACCTTTCCCCTTAAGCAAGCATAAGTTGGTTTTCTACATTTGAGACCCTATTCTGTTTTGTAATTCAGTTCCTGTGTAGCCAAGTTTACATTCCATGTATTAGTGATACCTTATGATGTTTCTTTTTCTGTGTGACTTATTTCACTTAGAATCATCGTACCTGAATCCACTCATTATGCTGCTACTGGCCTGATGACATAGATTTCATTGCTGAGTGATATTGCATTGTACGTAAGTACCACAACTTCTTTATCCATTTTTCGCTTTCTGCGATATTGAACTTGTACCGTAAACGAGGTTCTTGTAAACAGAGCCGTCCCAAACTTTGGGGTGGCTGTGTCTGTTTGATTTTAATTTCCCTAAGCTATAGGACCATAAGTGGAAGTGCCCTAGGCTCTGTTGCTTTGTTTTTTAGATGTTTCAGGAAACACCATACACTTCTCCAGAGTGGCTGTTGGCAATTTACATCCCGCCTATCAGCATAAGAAGGCTCCCAGTTCTCCATGGCCTGTCCTGCCTTTCTGGATTTTACACTTTTTTCAGATGGCCCTTTTGACCGGGGGGCAGTGAGACTTCATTGTAGTGCAGATTTCCTTTGCAAGCTTGCTTGGTTGGCCAAAAAGGGCGTATGCGTTTTTTCCTGAATATATTCAGGAAAAAACACATACGCCCTTTTTGGCCAAGTGCATCATTGTGGACGTTCTGCCTCTTTTCCTATGCTTTACATGCAATTCCAGTCTACCTCCGGAAATCGGTTTCCTGCAATTCTGCCCCGCTTTCAAGTCCTCTTGGCAGCCTTACTTCAATATATTTTTGGACGATAGCTGTCATTTAGAACTATGCAGGTTTGTGAATGACAGTGCCCCTGAGCTCCTTTCTTCAACTCGCTTTCTTGTGAGCTGGCCGCAACACCGCAGGATTGCTTCAGGCCCTAGTGTGGTTTCGGCATGGCTCACTGAGCCTTTGGTTAATTTCTCTTCCTGGTTGGAAATGAGAGTAAAATTTGCCCGTCCAGACAGCTCCCGCTACTCTCTCATTGGTTCTCCCTATTCCTGTTCATTTTCTGCAGAAATTGCAAACTGGGCCAAACAAGAGTTTAAAGGCACTGACTCTCCAAGTGGGGAGAGTGTTAGTAAAGCGTCTGGAATGTTGCACCCGAGTACCAGGGGACGAAAACTGAGACACATTTGAACACGTTTCCCGATCACACGGTGGATCATACTCTGGGTTCCACATGCATGTTTTAGCTGAAGGAAGAATCCCTTAAACCTGGAGAGTTGAGACCCATGCAATGGGTACCATGCAATATGACTTCAAAGGGTCTGCATTTGCTCACCAAACCTCACCAATCTGATCACTGCTGCGTTTATGCCACTGTACACATGCTGGATTCTCTTTCGGAGACATATAAATCCATAGGTTTTAAGATTCTTACTAGTCAGGTATATTCTTAGGCGTTTAATATGGGGTGTTGAGTCCACTTCGTTGAGGAAGCAGTAGCTCTTGTCTATTACATATTTGGCTTATGGAAAGGTATCTGTGCTAATTTCAATATCTGGTTTTATGCAGCACCCCAACTCACCTTTCCCCTTAAGCAAGCATAAGTTGGTTTTCTACATTTGAGACCCTATTCTGTTTTGTAATTCTGTTCCTGTGTAGCCAAGTTTACATTCCGTGTATTAGTGATACCTTATGATGTTTCTTTTTCTGTGTGACTTATTTCACTTAGAATCATCGTACCTGAATCCACTCATTATGCTTCTACTGGCCTGATGACATAGATTTCATTGCTGAGTGATATTGCATTGTACGTAAGTAGCACAACTTCTTTATCCATTTTTCGCTTTCTGCGATATTGAACTTGTACCGTAAACGAGGTTCTTGTAAACAGAGCCGTCCCAAACTTTGGGGTGGCTGTGTCTTTTTGATTTTAATTTCCCTAAGCTATAGGACCATAAGTGGAAGTGCCCTAGGCTCTGTTGCTTTGTTTTTTAGATGTTTCAGGAAACACCATACACTTCTCCAGAGTGGCTGTTGGCAATTTTCATCCCGCCCATCAGTCTAACTAGGCTCCCAGTTCTCCATGGCCTGTCCTGCCTTTCTGGATTTTACACTTTCTTCAGATGGCTCTTTTGACCGGGGGGCAGTGAGACTTCATTGTAGTGCAGATTTCCTTTGCAAGCTTGCTTGGTTGGCCAAAAAGGGCGTATGCGTTTTTTCCTGAATATATTCAGGAAAAAACGCATACGCCCTTTTTGGCCAAGTGCATCATTGTGGACGTTCTGCCTCTTTTCCTATGCTTTACATGCAATTCCAGTCTACCTCCTGAAATCGGTTTCCTGCAATTCTGCCCCGCTTTCAAGTCCTCTTGGCAGCTTACTTCAATATATTTTTGGACGATAGCTGTCATTTAGAACTCTGCAGGTTTGTGAATGACAGTGCCCCTGAGCTCCTTTCTTCAACTCGCTTTCTTGTGAGCTGGCCGCAACACCGCAGGATTGCTTCAGGCCCTAGTGTGGTTTCGGCATGGCTCGCTGAGCCTTTGGTTAATTTCTCTTCCTGGTGGGAAATGAGAGTAAAATTTGCCCGTCCAGACAGCTCCCGCTACTCTCTCATTTGTTCTCCCTATTCCTGTTCATTTTCCACAGAAATTTCAAACTGGGCCAAACAGGAGGTTAAAGGCACTGACTCTCCAAGTGGGGAGAATGTTAGTAAAGCGTCTGGAATGTTGCACCCGAGTACCAGGGGACGAAAACTGAGACACATTTGAACACGTTTCCCGATCACATTGTGGATCATACTCTGGGTTCCACATGCATGTTTTAGCTGAAGGAAGAATCCCTTAAACCTGGAGAGTTGAGAACCATGGTATGGGTACCATGCAATATGACTTCAAAGGGTCTGCATTTGCTCACCGAACTTCACCAATCCTATCACTGCTGCGTTTATGCCGCTGTACACACGCTTGATTCTCTTTCGGAGACATATAAATCCATAGGTTTTAAGATTCTTACTAGTCAGGTATATTCTTAGGCGTTTAATATGGGGTGTTGAGTCCACTTCGTTGAGCAAGCAGTAGCTCTTGTCTATTACATATTTGGCTTATGGAAAGGTATCTGTGCTAATTTCAATCTCTGGTTTTATGCAGCACCCCAACTCACCTTTCCCCTTAAGCAAGCATAAGTTGGTTTTCTACATTTGAGACCCTATTCTGTCTTGTAATTCAGTTCCTGTGTAGCCAAGTTTACATTCCATGTATTAGTGATACCTTATGATGTTTCTTTTTCTGTGTGACTTATTTCACTTAGAATCATCGTACCTGAATCCACTCATTATGCTGCTACTGGCCTGATGACATAGATTTCATTGCTGAGTGATATTGCATTGTACGTAAGTACCACAACTTCTTTATCCAATTTTCGCTTTCTGCGATATTGAACTTGTACCGTAAACGAGGTTCTTGTAAACAGAGCCGTCCCAAACTTTGGGGTGGCTGTGTCTGTTTGATTTTAATTTCCCTAAGCTATAGGACCATAAGTGGAAGTGCCCTAGGCTCTGTTGCTTTGTTTTTTAGATGTTTCAGGAAACACCATACACTTCTCCAGAGTGGCTGTTGGCAATTTACATCCCGCCTATCAGCATAAGAAGGCTCCCAGTTCTCCATGGCCTGTCCTGCCTTTCTGGATTTTACACTTTTTTCAGATGGCCCTTTTGACCGGGGGGCAGTGAGACTTCATTGTAGTGCAGATTTCCTTTGCAAGCTTGCTTGGTTGGCCAAAAAGGGCGTATGCGTTTTTTCCTGAATATATTCAGGAAAAAACGCATACGCCCTTTTTGGCCAAGTGCATCATTGTGGACGTTCTGCCTCTTTTCCTATGCTTTACATGCAATTCCAGTCTACCTCCTGAAATCGGTTTCCTGCAATTCTGCCCTGCTTTCAAGTCCTCTTGGCAGCCTTACTTCAATATATTTTTGGACGATAGCTGTCATTTAGAACTCTGCAGGTTTGTGAATGACAGTGCCCCTGAGCTCCTTTCTTCAACTCGCTTTCTTGTGAGCTGGCCGCAACACCGCAGGATTGCTTCAGTCCCTAGTGTGGTTTCGGCATGGCTCGCTGAGCCTTTGGTTAATTTCTCTTCCTGGTGGGAAATGAGAGTAAAATTTGCCCGTCCAGACAGCTCCCGCTACTCTCTCATTGGTTCTCCCTATTCCTGTTCCTTTTCCACAGAAATTTCAAACTGGGCCAAACAGGAGGTTAAAGGCACTGACTCTCCAAGTGGGGAGAATGTTAGTAAAGCGTCTGGAATGTTGCACCCGAGTACCAGGGGACGAAAACTGAGACACATTTGAACACGTTTCCCGATCACACGGTGGATCATACTCTGGGTTCCACATGCATGTTTTAGCTGAAGGAAGAATCCCTTAAACCTGGAGAGTTGAGAACCATGGAATGGGTACCATGCAATATGACTTCAAAGGGTCTGCATTTGCTCACCGAACCTCACCAATCCTATCACTGCTGCGTTTATGCCGCTGTACACACGCTTGATTCTCTTTCGGAGACATATAAATCCATAGGTTTTAAGATTCTTACTAGTCAGGTATATTCTTAGGCGTTTAATATGGGGTGTTGAGTCCACTTCGTTGAGCAAGCAGTAGCTCTTGTCTATTATATATTTGGCTTATGGAAAGGTATCTGTGCTAATTTCAATCTCTGGTTTTATGCAGCACCCCAACTCACCTTTCCCCTTAAGTAAGAATAAGTTGGTTTTCTACATTTGAGAACCTATTCTGTTTTGTAATTCAGTTCCTGTGTAGCCAAGTTTACATTCCGTGTATTAGTGATATCTTATGATGTTTCTTTTTCTGTGTGACTTATTTCACTTAGAATCATCGTACCTGAATCCACTCATTATGCTGCTACTGGCCTGATGACATAGATTTCATTGCTGAGTGATATTGCATTGTACGTAAGTACCACAACTTCTTTATCCATTTTTCACTTTCTGCGATATTGAACTTGTACCGTAAACGAGGTTCTTGTAAACAGAGCCATCCCAAACTTTGGGGTGGCTGTGTCTTTTTGATTTTAATTTCCCTAAGCTATAGGACCATAAGTGGAAGTGCCCTAGGCTCTGTTGCTTTGTTTTTTAGATGTTTCAGGAAACACCATACACTTCTCCAGAGTGGCTGTTGGCAATTTCCATCCCGCCCATCAGCATAAGAAGGCTTCCAGTTCTTCATGGCCTGTCCTGCCTTTCTGGATTTTACACTTTTTTCAGATGGCCCTTTTGACCGGGGGGCAGTGAGACTTCATTGTAGTGCAGATTTCCTTTGCAAGCTTGCTTGGTTGGCCAAAAAGGGCGTATGCGTTTTTTCCTGAATATATTCAGGAAAAAACGCATACGCCCTTTTTGGCCAAGTGCATCATTGTGGACGTTCTGCCTCTTTTCCTATGCTTTACATGCAATTCCAGTCTACCTCCGGAAATCGGTTTCCTGCAATTCTGCCCCGCTTTCAAGTCCTCTTGGCAGCCTTACTTCAATATATTTTTGGACGATAGCTGTCATTTAGAACTATGCAGGTTTGTGAATGACAGTGCCCCTGAGCTCCTTTCTTCAACTCGCTTTCTTGTGAGCTGGCCGCAACACCGCAGAATTGCTTCAGGCCCTAGTGTGGTTTCGGCATGGCTCACTGAGCCTTTGGTTAATTTCTCTTCCTGGTGGGAAATGAGAGTAAAATTTGCCCGTCCAGACAGCTCCCGCTACTCTCTCATTGGTTCTCCCTATTCCTGTTCATTTTCCGCAGAAATTGCAAACTGGGCCAAACAAGAGTTTAAAGGCACTGACTCTCCAAGTGGGGAGAGTGTTAGTAAAGCGTCTGGAATGTTGCACCCGAGTACCAGGGGACGAAAACTGAGACACATTTGAACACGTTTCCCGATCACATGGTGGATCATACTCTGGGTTCCACATGCATGTTTTAGCTGAAGGAAGAATCCCTTAAACCTGGAGAGTTGAGACCCATGCAATGGGTACCATGCAATATGACTTCAAAGGGTCTGCATTTGCTCACCAAACCTCACCAATCTGATCACTGCTGCGTTTATGCCACTGTACACATGCTGGATTCTCTTTCGGAGACATATAAATCCATAGGTTTTAAGATTCTTACTAGTCAGGTATATTCTTAGGCGTTTAATATGGGGTGTTGAGTCCACTTCGTTGAGGAAGCAGTAGCTCTTGTCTATTACATATTTGGCTTATGGAAAGGTATCTGTGCTAATTTCAATATCTGGTTTTATGCAGCACCCCAACTCACCTTTCCCCTTAAGCAAGCATAAGTTGGTTTTCTACATTTGAGACCCTATTCTGTTTTGTAATTCTGTTCCTGTGTAGCCAAGTTTACATTCCGTGTATTAGTGATACCTTATGATGTTTCTTTTTCTGTGTGACTTATTTCACTTAGAATCATCGTACCTGAATCCACTCATTATGCTGCTACTGGCCTGATGACATAGATTTCATTGCTGAGTGATATTGCATTGTACGTAAGTAGCACAACTTCTTTATCCATTTTTCGCTTTCTGCGATATTGAACTTGTACCGTAAACGAGGTTCTTGTAAACAGAGCCGTCCCAAACTTTGGGGTGGCTGTGTCTTTTTGATTTTAATTTCCCTAAGCTATAGGACCATAAGTGGAAGTGCCCTAGGCTCTGTTGCTTTGTTTTTTAGATGTTTCAGGAAACACCATACACTTCTCCAGAGTGGCTGTTGGCAATTTACATCCCGCCCATCAGTCTAACTAGGCTCCCAGTTCTCCATGGCCTGTCCTGCCTTTCTGGATTTTACACTTTTTTCAGATGGCTCTTTTGACCGGGGGGCAGTGAGACTTCATTGTAGTGCAGATTTCCTTTGCAAGCTTGCTTGGTTGGCCAAAAAGGGCGTATGCGTTTTTTCCTGAATATATTCAGGAAAAAACGCATACGCCCTTTTTGGCCAAGTGCATCATTGTGGACGTTCTGCCTCTTTTCCTATGCTTTACATGCAATTCCAGTCTACCTCCTGAAATCGGTTTCCTGCAATTCTGCCCCGCTTTCAAGTCCTCTTGGCAGCTTACTTCAATATATTTTTGGACGATAGCTGTCATTTAGAACTCTGCATGTTTGTGAATGACAGTGCCCCTGAGCTCCTTTCTTCAACTCGCTTTCTTGTGAGCTGGCCGCAACACCGCAGAATTGCATCAGGCCCTAGTGTGGTTCCGGCATGGCTCGCTGAGCCTTTGGTTAATTTCTCTTCCTGGTGGGAAATGAGAGTTAAATTTGCTCGTCCAGACAGCTCCTGCTACTCTCTCATTGGTTCTCCCTATTCCTGTTCATTTTCCGCAGAAATTGCAAACTGGGCCAAACAGGAGTTTAAAGGCACTGACTCTCCAAGTGGGGAGAGTGTTAGTAAAGCGTCTGGAATGTTGCACCCGAGTACCAGGGGACGAAAACTGAGACACATTTGAACACGTTTCCCGATCACACGGTGGATCATACTCTGGGTTCCACATGCATGTTTTAGCTGAAGGAAGAATCCCTTAAACCTGGAGAGTTGAGACCCATGGAATGGGTACCATGCAATATGACTTCAAAGGGTCTGCATTTGCTCACCGAACCTCACCAATCCTATCACTGCTGCGTTTATGCCGCTGTACACACGCTTGATTCTCTTTCGGAGACATATAAATCCATAGGTTTTAACATTCTTACTAGTCAGGTATATTCTTAGGCGTTTAATATGGGGTGTTGAGTCCACTTCGTTGAGCAAGCAGTAGCTCTTGTCTATTACATATTTGGCTTATGGAAAGATATCTGTGCTAATTTCAATCTCTGGTTTTATGCAGCACCCCAACTCACCTTTCCCCTTAAGCAAGCATAAGTTGGTTTTCTACATTTGAGACCCTATTCTGTTTTGTAATTCAGTTCCTGTGTAGCCAAGTTTACATTCCGTGTATTAGTGATACCTTATGATGTTTCTTTTTCTGTGTGACTTATTTCACTTAGAATCATCGTACCTGAATCCACTCATTATGCTGCTACTGGCCTGATGACATAGATTTCATTGCTGAGTGATATTGCATTGTACGTAAGTACCACAACTTCTTTATCCATTTTTCGCTTTCTGCGATATTGAACTTGTACCGTAAACGAGGTTCTTGTAAACAGAGCCGTCCCAAACTTTGGGGTGGCTGTGTCTTTTTGATTTTAATTTCCTTAAGCTCTAGGACCATAAGTGGAAGTGACCTAGGCTCTGTTGCTTTGTTATTTAGATGTTTCAGGAAACACCATACACTTCTCCAGAGTGGCTGTTGGCAATTTACATCCCGCCCATCAGCATAAGAAGGCTCCCAGTTCTCCATGGCCTGTCCTGCCTTTGTGGATTTTACACTTTTTTCAGATGGCCCTTTTGACCAGGGGGCAGTGAGACTTCATTGTAGTGCAGATTTCCTTTGCAAGCTTGCTTGGTTGGCCAAAAAGTGCGTATGCGTTTTTTCCTGAATATATTCAGGAAAAAACGCATACGCCCTTTTTGGCCAAGTGCATCATTGTGGACGTTCTGCCTCTTTTCCTATGCTTTACATGCAATTCCAGTCTACCTCCTGAAATCGCTTTCCTGCAATTCTGCCCCGCTTTCAAGTCCTCTTGGCAGCCTTACTTCAATATATATTTGGACGATAGCTGTCATTTATAACTCTGCAGGTTTGTGAATTACAGGGCCCCTGAGCTCCTTTCTTCAACTCGCTTTCTTGTGAGCTGGCCGCAACACCGCAGGATTGCTTCAGGCCCTAGTGTGGTTCCGGCATGGCTCGCTGAGCCTTTGGTTATTCCCTCTTCCTGGTGGGAAATGAGAGTTAAATTTGCCTGTCCAGACACCTCCAGCTAGTCTCTCATTGGTTCTCCCTATTCCTGTTCATTTTCCGCAGAAATTGCAAACTGGGCCAAACAGGAGGTTAAAGGCACTGACTCTCCAAGTGGGGAGAGTGTTAGTAAAGCGTCTGGAATGTTGCACCCGAGTACCAGGGGACGAAATCTGAGACACATTTGAACACGTTTCCCGATCACACGGTGGATCATACTCTGGGTTCCACATGCATGTTTTAGCTGAAGGAAGAATCCCTTAAACCTGGAGAGTTGAGAACCATGGTATGGGTACCATGCAATATGACTTCAAAGGGTCTGCATTTGCTCACCGAACTTCAGCAATCCTATCACTGCTGCGTTTATGCCGCTGTACACACGCTGGATTCTCTTTCGGAGACATATAAATCCATAGGTTTTAAGATTCTTACTAGTCAGGTATATTCTTAGGCGTTTAATATGGGGTGTTGAGTCCACTTCGTTGAGCAAGCAGTAGCTCTTGTCTATTATATATTTGGCTTATGGAAAGGTATCTGAGCTAATTTCAATCTCTGGTTTTATGCAGCACCCCAACTCACCTTTCCCCTTAAGTAAGCATAAGTTGGTTTTCTACATTTGAGACCCTATTCTGTTTTGTAATTCAGTTCCTGTGTAGCCAAGTTTACATTCCGTGTATTAGTGATATCTTATGATGTTTCTTTTTCTGTGTGACTTATTTCACTTAGAATCATCGTACCTGAATCCACTCATTATGCTGCTACTGGCCTGATGACATAGATTTCATTGCTGAGTGATATTGCATTGTACGTAAGTACCACAACTTCTTTATCCATTTTTCGCTTTCTGCGATATTGAACTTGTACCGTAAACGAGGTTCTTGTAAACAGAGCCGTCCCAAACTTTGGGGTGGCTGTGTCTTTTTGATTTTAATTTCCCTAAGCTATAGGACCATAAGTGGAAGTGCCCTAGGCTCTGTTGCTTTGTTTTTTAGATGTTTCAGGAAACACCATACACTTCTCCAGAGTGGCTGTTTGCAATATACATCCCGCCCATCAGCATAAGAAGGCTCCCAGTTCTCCATGGCCTGTCCTGCCTTTGTGGATTTTACACTTTTTTCAGATGGCCCTTTTGACCGGGGGGCAGTGAGACTTCATTGTAGTGCAGATTTCCTTTGCAAGCTTGCTTGGTTGGCCAAAAAGGGCGTATGCGTTTTTTCCTGAATATATTCAGGAAAAAACGCATACGCCCTTTTTGGCCAAGTGCATCATTGTGGACGTTCTGCCTCTTTTCCTATGCTTTACATGCAATTCCAGTCTACCTCCTGAAATCGGTTTCCTGCAATTCTGTCCCGCTTTCAAGTCCTCTTGGCAGCCTTACTTCAATATATTTTTGGACGATAGCTGTCATGTATAACTCTGCAGGTTTGTGAATAACAGTGACCCTGAGCTCCTTTCTTCAACTCGTTTTCTTGTGAGCTGGCCGCAACACTGCAGGATTGCTTCAGGCCCTAGTGTGGTTCCGGCACGGCAGGCTGAGCCTTTGGTTAATTCCTCTTCCTGGTGGGAAATGAGAGTTAAATTTGCCCGTCCAGACACCTCCAGCTAGTCTCTCATTGGTTCTCCCTATTCCTGTTCATCTTCAGCAGAATTTGCAAATTGGGCCAAACAGGAGGTTAAAGGCACTGACTCTCCAAGTGGGGAGAGTGTTAGTAAAGTGTCTGGAATGTTGCACCCGAGTACCAGGGGACGAAATCTGAGACACATTTGAACACGTTTCCCGATCACACGGTGGATCATACTCTGGGTTCCACATGCATGTTTTAGCTGAAGGAAGAATCCCTTAAACCTGGAGAGTTGAGAACCATGGAATGGGTACCATGCAATATGACTTCAAAGGGTCTGCATTTGCTCACCGAACCTCACCAATCCTATCACTGCTGCGATTATCCTGCTGTACACACGCTTGGTTCTCTTTCAGAGACATATAAATCCATAGGTTTTAAGATTCTTACTAGTCAGGTATATTCTTAGGCGTTTAATATGGGGTGTTGAGTCCACTTCGTTGAGCAAGCAGTAGCTCTTGTCTATTACATATTTGGCTTATGGAAAGGTGTCTGTGCTAATTTCAATCTCTAGTTTTCTGCAGCACCCCAACTCACCTTTCCCCTTAAGCAAGCATAAGTTGGTTTTCTACATTTGAGACCCTATTCTGTTTTGTAATTCAGTTCCTGTGTAGCCTAGTTTACAATCTGTGTATTAGTGATATCTTATGATGTTTCTTTTTCTGTGTGACTTATTTCACTTAGAATCATCGTACCTGAATCCACTCATTATGCTGCTACTGGCCTGATGACATAGATTTCATTGCTGAGTGATATTACATTTTACGTAAGTACCAGAACTTCTTTGTCCATTTTTCGCTTTCTGCGATATTGAACTTGAACCGTAAACGAGGTTCTTGTAAACAGAGCCATTCCAAACTTTGGGGTGGCTGTGTCTTTTTGATTTTAATTTCCCTAATCTATAGGACCATAAGTGGAAGTGCCCTAGGCTCTGTTGCTTTGTTTTTCACATGTTTCAGGAAACACCATACACTTCTCCTGAGTGGCTGTTGGCAATTTACATCCCGCCCATCAGCCTAAGTAGGCTCCCAGTTCTCCATGGTCTGTCCTGCCTTTCTGGATTTTACACTTTTTTCAGATGGCCCTTTTGACCAGGGGGCAGTGAGACTATATTGTAGTGCAGATTTCCTTTGCAAGCTTGCTTGGTTGGCCAAAAAGGGCGTATGCGTTTTTCCTGAATATATTCAGGAAAAAAAGAATACGCCCTTTTTGGCCAAGTGCATCATTGTGGACGTTCTGCCTCTTTTCCTATGCTTTACATGCAATTCCAGTCTACCTCCTGAAATCGGGTTCCTGCAATTCTGCCCCGCTTTCAAGTCCTCTTGGCAGCATTATTTCAATATATTTTTGGACGATAGCTGTCATTTAGAACTCTGGATGTTTGTAAATTACAGTGCCCCTGAGCTCCTTTCTTCAACTCGCTTTCTTGTGAGCTGGCCGCAACACCGCAGAATTGCATCAGGCCCTAGTGTGGTTCCGGCATGGCTCGCTGAGCCTTTGATTAATTTCTCTTCCTGGTGGGAAATGAGAGTTAAATTTGCCCGTCCAGACAGCTCCTGCTACTCTCTCATTGGTTCTCCCTATTCCTGTTCATTTTCCGCAGAAATTGCAAACTGGGCCAAACAGGAGTTTAAAGGCACTGACTCTCCAAGTGGGGAGAGTGTTAGTAAAGCGTCTGGAATGTTGCACCCGAGTACCAGGGGACGAAAACTGAGACACATTTGAACACGTTTCCCGATCACACGGTGGATCATACTCTGGGTTCCACATGCATGTTTTAGCTGAAGGAAGAATCCCTTAAACCTGGAGAGTTGAGACCCATGGAATGGGTACCATGCAATATGACTTCAAAGGGTCTGCATTTGCTCACCGAACCTCACCAATCCTATCACTGCTGCGTTTATGCCGCTGTACACACGCTTGATTCTCTTTCAGAGACATATAAATCCATAGGTTTTAACATTCTTACTAGTCAGGTATATTCTTAGGCGTTTAATATGGGGTGTTGAGTCCACTTCGTTGAGCAAGCAGTAGCTCTTGTCTATTACATATTTGGCTTTTGGAAAGGTATCTGTGCTAATTTCAATCTCTGGTTTTATGCAGCACCCCAACTCACCTTTCCCCTTAAGCAAGCATAAGTTGGTTTTCTACATTTGAGACCCTATTCTCTTTTGTAATTCAGTTCCTGTGTAGCCAAGTTTACATTCCGTGTATTAGTGATACCTTATGATGTTTCTTTTTCTGTGTGACTTATTTCACTTAGAATCATCGTACCTGAATCCACTCATTATGCTGCTACTGGCCTGATGACATAGATTTCATTGCTGAGTGATATTGCATTGTACGTAAGTACCACAACTTCTTTATCCATTTTTCACTTTCTGCGATATTGAACTTGTACCGTAAACGAGGATCTTGTAAACAGAGCCGTCCCAAACTTTGGGGTGGCTGTGTCTTTTTGATTTTAATTTCCCTAAGGTATAGGACCATAAGTGGAAGTGCCATAAGCTCTGTTGCTTTGTTTTTTAGATGTTTCAGGAAACACCATACACTTCTCCAGAGTGGCTGTTGGCAATTTACATCCCGCCTATCAGCATAAGAAGGCTCCCAGTTCTCCATGGCCTGTCCTGCCTTTGTGGATTTTACACTTTTTTCAGATGGCCCTTTTGACCGGGGGGCAGTGAGACTTCATTGTAGTGCAGATTTCCTTTGCAAGCTTGCTTGGTTGGCCAAAAAGGGCGTATGCGTTTTTTCCTGAATATATTCAGGAAAAAACGCATACGCCCTTTTTGGCCAAGTGCATCATTGTGGACGTTCTGCCTCTTTTCCTATGCTTTACATGCAATTCCAGTCTACCTCCGGAAATCGGTTTCCTGCAATTCTGCCCCACTTTCAAGTCCTCTTGGCAGCCTTACTTCAATATATTTTTGGACGATAGCTGTCATTTATAACTCTGCAGGTTTGTGAATAACAGTGCCCCTGAGCTCCTTTCTTCAACTCGCTTTCTTGTGAGCTGGCCGCAACACCGCAGGATTGTTTCAGGCCCTAGTGTAGTTTCGGCATGGCTCGCTGAGCCTTTGGTTAATTCCTCTTCCTGGTGGGAAATGAGAGTTAAATTTGCCCGTCCAGACAGCTCCAGCTAGTCTCTCATTGGTTCTCCCTATTCCTGTACATTTTCCGCAGAAATTGCAAACTGGGCCAAACAGGAGGTTAAAGGCACTGACTCTCCAAGTGGGGAGAGTGTTAGTAAAGCGTCTGGAATGTTGCACCCGAGTACCAGGGGAGGAAAACTGAGACACATTTGAACACGTTTCCCGATCACACGGTGGATCATACTCTGGGTTCCACATGCATGTTTTAGCTGAAGGAAGAATCCCTTAAACCTGGAGAGTTGAGACCCATGGAATGGGTACCATGCAATATGACTTCAAAGGGTCTGCATTTGCTCACCGAACCTCACCAATCCTATCACTGCTGCGTTTATGCCGCTGTACACACGCTTGATTCTCTTTCGGAGACCTATAAATCTATAGGTTTTAAGATTCTTACTAGTCAGGTATATTCTTAGGCGTTTAATATGGGGTGTTGAGTCCACTTCGTTGAGCAAGCAGTAGCTCTTGTCTATTACATATTTGGCTTATGGAGCGGTATCTGTGCTAATTTCAATCTCTGGTTTTATGCAGCACCCCAACTCACCTTTCCCCTTAAGCAAGCATAAGTTGGTTTTCTACATTTGAGACCCTATTCTGTTTTGTACTTCAGTTCCTGTGTAGCCAAGTTTACATTCCGTGTATTAGTGATACCTTATGATGTTTCTTTTTCTGTGTGACTTATTTCACTTAGAATCATCGTACCTGAATCCACTCATTATGCTGCTACTGGCCTGATGACATAGATTTCATTGCTGAGTGATATTGCATTGTACGTAAGTACCACAACTTCTTTATCCATTTTTCACTTTCTGCGATATTGAACTTGTACCGTAAACGAGGATATTGTAAACAGAGCCGTCCCAAACTTTGGGGTGGCTGTGTCTTTTTGATTTTAATTTCCCTAAGGTATAGGACCATAAGTGGAAGTGCCCTAGGCTCTGTTGCTTTGTTTTTTAGATGTTTCAGGAAACACCATACACTTCTCCAGAGTGGCTGTTGGCAATTTACATCCCGCCCATCAGCATAAGAAGGCTCCCAGTTCTCCATGGCCTGTCCTGCCTTTGTGGATTTTACACTTTTTTCAGATGGCCCTTTTGACCGGGGGGCAGTGAGACTTCATTGTAGTGCAGATTTCCTTTGCAAGCTTGCTTGGTTGGCCAAAAAGGGCGTATGCGTTTTTTCCTGAATATATTCAGGAAAAAACGCATACGCCCTTTTTGGCCAAGTGCATCATTGTGGACGTTCTGCCTCTTTTCCTATGCTTTACATGCAATTCCAGTCTACCTCCGGAAATCGGTTTCCTGCAATTCTGCCCCGCTTTCAATTCCTCTTGGCAGCCTTACTTCAATATATTTTTGGACGATAGCTGTCATTTATAACTCTGCAGGTTTGTGAATAACAGTGCCCCTGAGCTCCTTTCTTCATCTCGCTTTCTTGTGAGCTGGCCGCAACACCGCAGGATTGTTTCAGGCCCTAGTGTAGTTTCGGCATGGCTCGCTGAGCCTTTGGTTAATTCCTCTTCCTGGTGGGAAATGAGAGTTAAATTTGCCCGTCCATACACCTCCAGCTAGTCTCTCATTGGTTCTCCCTATTCCTGTACATTTTCCGCAGAAATTGCAAACTGGGCCAAACAGGAGGTTAAAGGCACTGACTCTCCAAGTGGGGAGAGTGTTAGTAAAGCGTCTGGAATGTTGCACCCGAGTACCAGGGGACGAAAACTGAGACACATTTGAACACGTTTCCCGATCACACGGTGGATCATACTCTGGGTTCCACATGCATGTTTTAGCTGAAGGAAGAATCCCTTAAACCTGGAGAGTTGAGACCCATGGAATGGGTACCATGCAATATGACTTCAAAGGGTCTGCATTTGCTCACCGAACCTCACCAATCCTATCACTGCTGCGTTTATGCCGCTGTACACACGCTTGATTCTCTTTCGGAGACCTATAAATCCATAGGTTTTAAGATTCTTACTAGTCAGGTATATTCTTAGGCGTTTAATATGGGGTGTTGAGTCCACTTCGTTGAGCAAGCAGTAGCTCTTGTCTATTACATATTTGGCTTATGGAGCGGTATCTGTGCTAATTTCAATCTCTGGTTTTATGCAGCACCCCAACTCACCTTTCCCCTTAAGCAAGCATAAGTTGGTTTTCTACATTTGAGGCCCTATTCTGTTTTGTACTTCAGTTCCTGTGTAGCCAAGTTTACATTCCGTGTATTAGTGATACCTTATGATGTTTCTTTTTCTGTGTGACTTATTTCACTTAGAATCATCGTACCTGAATCCACTCATTATGCTGCTACTGGCCTGATGACATAGATTTCATTGCTGAGTGATATTGCATTGTACGTAAGTACCACAACTTCTTTATCCATTTTTCGCTTTCTGCGATATTGAACTTGTACCATAAACGAGGTTCTTGTAAACAGAGCCGTCCCAAACTTTGGGGTGGCTGTGTCTTTTTGATTTTAATTTCCCTAAGCTATAGGACCATAAGTGGAAGTGCCCTAGGCTCTGTTGCTTTGTTTTTTAGATGTTTCAGGAAACACCATACACTTCTCCAGAGTGGCTGTTGGCAATTTACATCCCGCCCATCAGCATAAGAAGGCTCCCAGTTCTCCATGGCCTGTCCTGCCTTTCTGGATTTTACACTTTTTTCAGATGGCCCTTTTGACCGGGGGGCAGTGAGACTTCATTGTAGTGCAGATTTCCTTTGCAAGCTTGCTTGGTTGGCCAAAAAGGGCGTATGCGTTTTTTCCTGAATATATTCAGGAAAAAACGCATACGCCCTTTTTGGCCAAGTGCATCATTGTGGACGTTCTGCCTCTTTTCCTATGCTTTACATGCAATTCCAGTCTACCTCCTGAAATCGGTTTCCTGCAATTCTGCCCCGCTTTCAAGTCCTCTTGGCAGCCTTACTTCAATATATTTTTGGACGATAGCTGCATTTATAACTCTGCAGGTTTGTGAATAACAGTGCCCCTGAGCTCCTTTCTTCAACTCGCTTTCTTGTGAGCTGGCCGCAACACCGCAGGATTGTTTCAGGCCCTAGTGTAGTTTCGGCATGGCTCGCTGAGCCTTTGGTTAATTCCTCTTCCTGGTGGGAAATGAGAGTTAAATTTGCCCGTCCAGACAGCTCCAGCTAGTCTCTCATTGGTTCTCCCTATTCCTGTACATTTTCCGCAGAAATTGCAAACTGGGCCAAACAGGAGGTTAAAGGCACTGACTCTCCAAGTGGGGAGAGTGTTAGTAAAGCGTCTGGAATGTTGCACCCGAGTACCAGGGGACGAAAACTGAGACACATTTGAACACGTTTCCCGATCACACGGTGGATCATACTCTGGGTTCCACATGCATGTTTTAGCTGAAGGAAGAATCCCTTAAACCTGGAGAGTTGAGACCCATGGAATGGGTACCATGCAATATGACTTCAAAGGGTCTGCATTTGCTCACCGAACCTCACCAATCCTATCACTGCTGCATTTATGCCGCTGTACACACGCTTGATTCTCTTTCGGAGACATATAAATCCATAGGTTTTAAGATTCTTACTAGTCAGGTATATTCTTAGGCGTTTAATATGGGGTGTTGAGTCCACTTCGTTGAGCAAGCAGTAGCTCTTGTCTATTACATATTTGGCTTATGGAGCGGTATCTGTGCTAATTTCAATCTCTGGTTTTATGCAGCACCCCAACTCACCTTTCCCCTTAAGCAAGCATAAGTTGGTTTTCTACATTTGAGACCCTATTCTGTTTTGTACTTCAGTTCCTGTGTAGCCAAGTTTACATTCCGTGTATTAGTGATACCTTATGATGTTTCTTTTTCTGTGTGACTTATTTCACTTAGAATCATCGTACCTGAATCCACTCATTATGCTGCTACTGGCCTGATGACATAGATTTCATTGCTGAGTGATATTGCATTGTACGTAAGTACCACAACTTCTTTATCCATTTTTCGCTTTCTGCGATATTGAACTTGTACCATAAACGAGGTTCTTGTAAACAGAGCCGTCCCAAACTTTGGGGTGGCTGTGTCTTTTTGATTTTAATTTCCCTAAGCTATAGGACCATAAGTGGAAGTGCCCTAGGCTCTGTTGCTTTGTTTTTTAGATGTTTCAGGAAACACCATACACTTCTCCAGAGTGGCTGTTGGCAATTTACATCCCGCCCATCAGCATAAGAAGGCTCCCAGTTCTCCATGGCCTGTCCTGCCTTTCTGGATTTTACACTTTTTTCAGATGGCCCTTTTGACCGGGGGGCAGTGAGACTTCATTGTAGTGCAGATTTCCTTTGCAAGCTTGCTTGGTTGGCCAAAAAGGGCGTATGCGTTTTTTCCTGAATATATTCAGGAAAAAACGCATACGCCCTTTTTGGCCAAGTGCATCATTGTGGACGTTCTGCCTCTTTTCCTATGCTTTACATGCAATTCCAGTCTACCTCCTGAAATCGGTTTCCTGCAATTCTGCCCCGCTTTCAAGTCCTCTTGGCAGCCTTACTTCAATATATTTTTGGACGATAGCTGCATTTATAACTCTGCAGGTTTGTGAATAACAGTGCCCCTGAGCTCCTTTCTTCAACTCGCTTTCTTGTGAGCTGGCCGCAACACTGCAGGATTGCTTCAAGCCCTAGTGTGGTTCTGGCATATCTCACTGAGCCTTTGGTTAATTCCTCTTCCTGGTGGGAAATGAGAGTTAAATTTGCCCGTCCAGACACCTCCAGCTAGTCTCTCATTGGTTCTCCCTATTCCTGTTCATTTTCCACAGAAATTGCAAACTGGGCCAAACAGGAGGTTAAAGGCACTGACTCTCCAAGTGGGGAGAGTGTTAGTAAAGCGTCTGGAATGTTGCACCCGAGTACCAGGGGACGAAAACTGAGACACATTTGAACACGTTTCCCGATCACACGGTGGATCATACTCTGGGTTCCACATGCATGTTTTAGCTGAAGGAAGAATCCCTTAAACCTGGAGAGTTGAGACCCATGGAATGGGTACCATGCAATATGACTTCAAAGGGTCTGCATTTGCTCACCGAACCTCACCAATCCTATCACTGCTGCGTTTATGCCACTGTACACACGCTTGATTCTCTTTCGGAGACATATAAATCCATAGGTTTTAAGATTCTTACTAGTCAGGTATATTCTTAGGCGTTTAATATGGGGTGTTGAGTCCACTTCGTTGAGCAAGCAGTAGCTCTTGTCTATTACATATTTGGCTTATGGAAAGGTATCTGTGCTAATTTCAATCTCTGGTTTTATGCAGCACCCCAACTCACCTTTCCCCTTAAGCAAGCATAAGTTGGTTTTCTACATTTGAGGCCCTATTCTGTTTGTAATTCAGTTCCTGTGTAGCCAAGTTTACATTCCGTGTATTAGTGATACCTTATGATGTTTCTTTTTCTGTGTGACTTATTTCACTTAGAATCATCGTACCTGAATCCACTCATTATGCTGCTACTGGCCTGATGACATAGATTTCATTGCTGAGTGATATTGCATTGTACGTAAGTACCGCAACTTCTTTATCCATTTTTCGCTTTCTGCGATATTGAACTTGTACCGTAAACGAGGTTCTTGTAAACAGAGCCGTCCCAAACTTTGGGGTGGCTGTGTCTTTTTGATTTTAATTTCCCTAAGCTATAGGACCATAAGTGGAAGTGCCCTAGGCTCTCTTGCTTTGTTTTTTAGATGTTTCAGGAAACACCATACACTTCTCCAGAGTGGCTGTTGGCAATTTACATCCCGCCCATCAGAATAAGAAGGCTCCCAGTTCTCCATGGCCTGTCCTGCCTTTCTGGATTTTACACTTTTTTCAGATGGCCCTTTTGACCGGGGGACAGTGAGACTTCATTGTAGTGCAGATTTCCTTTGCAAGCTTGCTTGGTTGGCCAAAAAGGGCGTATGCGTTTTTTCCTGAATATATTCAGGAAAAAACGCATACGCCCTTTTTGGCCAAGTGCATCATTGTGGACGTTCTGCCTCTTTTCCTATGCTTTACATGCAATTCCAGTCTACCTCCTGAAATCGGTTTCCTGCAATTCTGCCCCGCTTTCAAGTCCTCTTGGCAGCCTTACTTCAATATATTTTTGGACGATAGCTGTCATTTATAACTCTGCAGGTTTGTGAATTACAGTGCCCCTGAGCTCCTTTCTTCAACTCGCTTTCTTGTGAGCTGGCCGCAACACCGCAGGATTGCTTCAGGCCCTAGTGTGGTTCCGGCATGGCTCGCTGTGCCTTTGGTTAATTCCTCTTCCTGGTGGGAAATGAGAGTTAAATTTGCCCGTCCAGACACCTCCAGCTAGTCTCTCATTGGTTCTCCCTATTCCTGTTCATTTTCTGCAGAAATTGCAAACTGGGCCAAACAGGAGGTTAAAGGCACTGACTCTCCAAGTGGGGAGAGTGTTAGTAAAGCGTCTGGAATGTTGCACCCGAGTACCAGGGGACGAAAACTGAGACACATTTGAACACGTTTCCCGATCACACGGTGGATCATACTCTGGGTTCCACATGCATGTTTTAGCTGAAGGAAGAATCCCTTAAACCTGGAGAGTTGAGACCCATGGAATGGGTACCATGCAATATGACTTCAAAGGGTCTGCATTTGCTCACCGAACCTCACCAATCCTATCACTGCTGCGTTTATGCCGCTGTACACACGCTTGATTCTCTTTCGGAGACCTATAAATCCATAGGTTTTAAGATTCTTACTAGTCAGGTATATTCTTAGGCGTTTAATATGGGGTGTTGAGTCCACTTCGTTGAGCAAGCAGTAGCTCTTGTCTATTACATATTTGGCTTATGGAGCGGTATCTGTGCTAATTTCAATCTCTGGTTTTATGCAGCACCCCAACTCACCTTTCCCCTTAAGCAAGCATAAGTTGGTTTTCTACATTTGAGACCCTATTCTGTTTTGTACTTCAGTTCCTGTGTAGCCAAGTTTACATTCCGTGTATTAGTGATACCTTATGATGTTTCTTTTTCTGTGTGACTTATTTCACTTAGAATCATCGTACCTGAATCCACTCATTATGCTGCTACTGGCCTGATGACATAGATTTCATTGCTGAGTGATATTGCATTGTACGTAAGTACCACAACTTCTTTATCCATTTTTCACTTTCTGCGATATTGAACTTGTACCGTAAACGAGGATATTGTAAACAGAGCCGTCCCAAACTTTGGGGTGGCTGTGTCTTTTTGATTTTAATTTCCCTAAGGTATAGGACCATAAGTGGAAGTGCCCTAGGCTCTGTTGCTTTGTTTTTTAGATGTTTCAGGAAACACCATACACTTCTCCAGAGTGGCTGTTGGCAATTTACATCCCGCCCATCAGCATAAGAAGGCTCCCAGTTCTCCATGGCCTGTCCTGCCTTTGTGGATTTTACACTTTTTTCAGATGGCCCTTTTGACCGGGGGGCAGTGAGACTTCATTGTAGTGCAGATTTCCTTTGCAAGCTTGCTTGGTTGGCCAAAAAGGGCGTATGCGTTTTTTCCTGAATATATTCAGGAAAAAACGCATACGCCCTTTTTGGCCAAGTGCATCATTGTGGACGTTCTGCCTCTTTTCCTATGCTTTACATGCAATTCCAGTCTACCTCCGGAAATCGGTTTCCTGCAATTCTGCCCCGCTTTCAATTCCTCTTGGCAGCCTTACTTCAATATATTTTTGGACGATAGCTGTCATTTATAACTCTGCAGGTTTGTGAATAACAGTGCCCCTGAGCTCCTTTCTTCATCTCGCTTTCTTGTGAGCTGGCCGCAACACCGCAGGATTGTTTCAGGCCCTAGTGTAGTTTCGGCATGGCTCGCTGAGCCTTTGGTTAATTCCTCTTCCTGGTGGGAAATGAGAGTTAAATTTGCCCGTCCATACACCTCCAGCTAGTCTCTCATTGGTTCTCCCTATTCCTGTACATTTTCCGCAGAAATTGCAAACTGGGCCAAACAGGAGGTTAAAGGCACTGACTCTCCAAGTGGGGAGAGTGTTAGTAAAGCGTCTGGAATGTTGCACCCGAGTACCAGGGGACGAAAACTGAGACACATTTGAACACGTTTCCCGATCACACGGTGGATCATACTCTGGGTTCCACATGCATGTTTTAGCTGAAGGAAGAATCCCTTAAACCTGGAGAGTTGAGACCCATGGAATGGGTACCATGCAATATGACTTCAAAGGGTCTGCATTTGCTCACCGAACCTCACCAATCCTATCACTGCTGCGTTTATGCCGCTGTACACACGCTTGATTCTCTTTCGGAGACCTATAAATCCATAGGTTTTAAGATTCTTACTAGTCAGGTATATTCTTAGGCGTTTAATATGGGGTGTTGAGTCCACTTCGTTGAGCAAGCAGTAGCTCTTGTCTATTACATATTTGGCTTATGGAAAGGTATCTGTGCTAATTTCAATCTCTGGTTTTATGCAGCACCCCAACTCACCTTTCCCCTTAAGCAAGCATAAGTTGGTTTTCTACATTTGAGGCCCTATTCTGTTTTGTACTTCAGTTCCTGTGTAGCCAAGTTTACATTCCGTGTATTAGTGATACCTTATGATGTTTCTTTTTCTGTGTGACTTATTTCACTTAGAATCATCGTACCTGAATCCACTCATTATGCTGCTACTGGCCTGATGACATAGATTTCATTGCTGAGTGATATTGCATTGTACGTAAGTACCACAACTTCTTTATCCATTTTTCGCTTTCTGCGATATTGAACTTGTACCATAAACGAGGTTCTTGTAAACAGAGCCGTCCCAAACTTTGGGGTGGCTGTGTCTTTTTGATTTTAATTTCCCTAAGCTATAGGACCATAAGTGGAAGTGCCCTAGGCTCTGTTGCTTTGTTTTTTAGATGTTTCAGGAAACACCATACACTTCTCCAGAGTGGCTGTTGGCAATTTACATCCCGCCCATCAGCATAAGAAGGCTCCCAGTTCTCCATGGCCTGTCCTGCCTTTCTGGATTTTACACTTTTTTCAGATGGCCCTTTTGACCGGGGGGCAGTGAGACTTCATTGTAGTGCAGATTTCCTTTGCAAGCTTGCTTGGTTGGCCAAAAAGGGCGTATGCGTTTTTTCCTGAATATATTCAGGAAAAAACGCATACGCCCTTTTTGGCCAAGTGCATCATTGTGGACGTTCTGCCTCTTTTCCTATGCTTTACATGCAATTCCAGTCTACCTCCTGAAATCGGTTTCCTGCAATTCTGCCCCGCTTTCAAGTCCTCTTGGCAGCCTTACTTCAATATATTTTTGGACGATAGCTGCATTTATAACTCTGCAGGTTTGTGAATAACAGTGCCCCTGAGCTCCTTTCTTCAACTCGCTTTCTTGTGAGCTGGCCGCAACACCGCAGGATTGTTTCAGGCCCTAGTGTAGTTTCGGCATGGCTCGCTGAGCCTTTGGTTAATTCCTCTTCCTGGTGGGAAATGAGAGTTAAATTTGCCCGTCCAGACAGCTCCAGCTAGTCTCTCATTGGTTCTCCCTATTCCTGTACATTTTCCGCAGAAATTGCAAACTGGGCCAAACAGGAGTTTAAAGGCACTGACTCTCCAAGTGGGGAGAGTGTTAGTAAAGCGTCTGGAATGTTGCACCCGAGTACCAGGGGACGAAAACTGAGACACATTTGAACACGTTTCCCGATCACACGGTGGATCATACTCTGGGTTCCACATGCATGTTTTAGCTGAAGGAAGAATCCCTTAAACCTGGAGAGTTGAGACCCATGGAATGGGTACCATGCAATATGACTTCAAAGGGTCTGCATTTGCTCACCGAACCTCACCAATCCTATCACTGCTGCATTTATGCCGCTGTACACACGCTTGATTCTCTTTCGGAGACATATAAATCCATAGGTTTTAAGATTCTTACTAGTCAGGTATATTCTTAGGCGTTTAATATGGGGTGTTGAGTCCACTTCGTTGAGCAAGCAGTAGCTCTTGTCTATTACATATTTGGCTTATGGAGCGGTATCTGTGCTAATTTCAATCTCTGGTTTTATGCAGCACCCCAACTCACCTTTCCCCTTAAGCAAGCATAAGTTGGTTTTCTACATTTGAGACCCTATTCTGTTTTGTACTTCAGTTCCTGTGTAGCCAAGTTTACATTCCGTGTATTAGTGATACCTTATGATGTTTCTTTTTCTGTGTGACTTATTTCACTTAGAATCATCGTACCTGAATCCACTCATTATGCTGCTACTGGCCTGATGACATAGATTTCATTGCTGAGTGATATTGCATTGTACGTAAGTACCACAACTTCTTTATCCATTTTTCGCTTTCTGCGATATTGAACTTGTACCATAAACGAGGTTCTTGTAAACAGAGCCGTCCCAAACTTTGGGGTGGCTGTGTCTTTTTGATTTTAATTTCCCTAAGCTATAGGACCATAAGTGGAAGTGCCCTAGGCTCTGTTGCTTTGTTTTTTAGATGTTTCAGGAAACACCATACACTTCTCCAGAGTGGCTGTTGGCAATTTACATCCCGCCCATCAGCATAAGAAGGCTCCCAGTTCTCCATGGCCTGTCCTGCCTTTCTGGATTTTACACTTTTTTCAGATGGCCCTTTTGACCGGGGGGCAGTGAGACTTCATTGTAGTGCAGATTTCCTTTGCAAGCTTGCTTGGTTGGCCAAAAAGGGCGTATGCGTTTTTTCCTGAATATATTCAGGAAAAAACGCATACGCCCTTTTTGGCCAAGTGCATCATTGTGGACGTTCTGCCTCTTTTCCTATGCTTTACATGCAATTCCAGTCTACCTCCTGAAATCGGTTTCCTGCAATTCTGCCCCGCTTTCAAGTCCTCTTGGCAGCCTTACTTCAATATATTTTTGGACGATAGCTGCATTTATAACTCTGCAGGTTTGTGAATAACAGTGCCCCTGAGCTCCTTTCTTCAACTCGCTTTCTTGTGAGCTGGCCGCAACACTGCAGGATTGCTTCAAGCCCTAGTGTGGTTCTGGCATATCTCACTGAGCCTTTGGTTAATTCCTCTTCCTGGTGGGAAATGAGAGTTAAATTTGCCCGTCCAGACACCTCCAGCTAGTCTCTCATTGGTTCTCCCTATTCCTGTTCATTTTCCACAGAAATTGCAAACTGGGCCAAACAGGAGGTTAAAGGCACTGACTCTCCAAGTGGGGAGAGTGTTAGTAAAGCGTCTGGAATGTTGCACCCGAGTACCAGGGGACGAAAACTGAGACACATTTGAACACGTTTCCCGATCACACGGTGGATCATACTCTGGGTTCCACATGCATGTTTTAGCTGAAGGAAGAATCCCTTAAACCTGGAGAGTTGAGACACATGGAATGGGTACCATGCAATATGACTTCAAAGGGTCTGCATTTGCTCACCGAACCTCACCAATCCTATCACTGCTGCGTTTATGCCACTGTACACACGCTTGATTCTCTTTCGGAGACATATAAATCCATAGGTTTTAAGATTCTTACTAGTCAGGTATATTCTTAGGCGTTTAATATGGGGTGTTGAGTCCACTTCGTTGAGCAAGCAGTAGCTCTTGTCTATTACATATTTGGCTTATGGAAAGGTATCTGTGCTAATTTCAATCTCTGGTTTTATGCAGCACCCCAACTCATCTTTCCCCTTAAGCAAGCATAAGTTGGTTTTCTACATTTGAGGCCCTATTCTGTTTGTAATTCAGTTCCTGTGTAGCCAAGTTTACATTCCGTGTATTAGTGATACCTTATGATGTTTCTTTTTCTGTGTGACTTATTTCACTTAGAATCATCGTACCTGAATCCACTCATTATGCTGCTACTGGCCTGATGACATAGATTTCATTGCTGAGTGATATTGCATTGTACGTAAGTACCGCAACTTCTTTATCCATTTTTCGCTTTCTGCGATATTGAACTTGTACCGTAAACGAGGTTCTTGTAAACAGAGCCGTCCCAAACTTTGGGGTGGCTGTGTCTTTTTGATTTTAATTTCCCTAAGCTATAGGACCATAAGTGGAAGTGCCCTAGGCTCTGTTGCTTTGTTTTTTAGATGTTTCAGGAAACACCATACACTTCTCCAGAGTGGCTGTTGGCAATTTACATCCCGCCCATCAGCATAAGAAGGCTCCCAGTTCTCCATGGCCTGTCCTGCCTTTCTGGATTTTACACTTTTTTCAGATGGCCCTTTTGACCGGGGGGCAGTGAGACTTCATTGTAGTGCAGATTTCCTTTGCAAGCTTGCTTGGTTGGCCAAAAAGGGCGTATGCGTTTTTTCCTGAATATATTCAGGAAAAAACGCATACGCCCTTTTTGGCCAAGTGCATCATTGTGGACGTTCTGCCTCTTTTCCTATGCTTTACATGCAATTCCAGTCTACCTCCTGAAATCGGTTTCCTGCAATTCTGCCCCGCTTTCAAGTCCTCTTGGCAGCCTTACTTCAATATATTTTTGGACGATAGCTGCATTTATAACTCTGCAGGTTTGTGAATAACAGTGCCCCTGAGCTCCTTTCTTCAACTCGCTTTCTTGTGAGCTGGCCGCAACACCGCAGGATTGTTTCAGGCCCTAGTGTAGTTTCGGCATGGCTCGCTGAGCCTTTGGTTAATTCCTCTTCCTGGTGGGAAATGAGAGTTAAATTTGCCCGTCCAGACAGCTCCAGCTAGTCTCTCATTGGTTCTCCCTATTCCTGTACATTTTCCGCAGAAATTGCAAACTGGGCCAAACAGGAGTTTAAAGGCACTGACTCTCCAAGTGGGGAGAGTGTTAGTAAAGCGTCTGGAATGTTGCACCCGAGTACCAGGGGACGAAAACTGAGACACATTTGAACACGTTTCCCGATCACACGGTGGATCATACTCTGGGTTCCACATGCATGTTTTAGCTGAAGGAAGAATCCCTTAAACCTGGAGAGTTGAGACCCATGGAATGGGTACCATGCAATATGACTTCAAAGGGTCTGCATTTGCTCACCGAACCTCACCAATCCTATCACTGCTGCATTTATGCCGCTGTACACACGCTTGATTCTCTTTCGGAGACATATAAATCCATAGGTTTTAAGATTCTTACTAGTCAGGTATATTCTTAGGCGTTTAATATGGGGTGTTGAGTCCACTTCGTTGAGCAAGCAGTAGCTCTTGTCTATTACATATTTGGCTTATGGAGCGGTATCTGTGCTAATTTCAATCTCTGGTTTTATGCAGCACCCCAACTCACCTTTCCCCTTAAGCAAGCATAAGTTGGTTTTCTACATTTGAGACCCTATTCTGTTTTGTACTTCAGTTCCTGTGTAGCCAAGTTTACATTCCGTGTATTAGTGATACCTTATGATGTTTCTTTTTCTGTGTGACTTATTTCACTTAGAATCATCGTACCTGAATCCACTCATTATGCTGCTACTGGCCTGATGACATAGATTTCATTGCTGAGTGATATTGCATTGTACGTAAGTACCACAACTTCTTTATCCATTTTTCGCTTTCTGCGATATTGAACTTGTACCATAAACGAGGTTCTTGTAAACAGAGCCGTCCCAAACTTTGGGGTGGCTGTGTCTTTTTGATTTTAATTTCCCTAAGCTATAGGACCATAAGTGGAAGTGCCCTAGGCTCTGTTGCTTTGTTTTTTAGATGTTTCAGGAAACACCATACACTTCTCCAGAGTGGCTGTTGGCAATTTACATCCCGCCCATCAGCATAAGAAGGCTCCCAGTTCTCCATGGCCTGTCCTGCCTTTCTGGATTTTACACTTTTTTCAGATGGCCCTTTTGACCGGGGGGCAGTGAGACTTCATTGTAGTGCAGATTTCCTTTGCAAGCTTGCTTGGTTGGCCAAAAAGGGCGTATGCGTTTTTTCCTGAATATATTCAGGAAAAAACGCATACGCCCTTTTTGGCCAAGTGCATCATTGTGGACGTTCTGCCTCTTTTCCTATGCTTTACATGCAATTCCAGTCTACCTCCTGAAATCGGTTTCCTGCAATTCTGCCCCGCTTTCAAGTCCTCTTGGCAGCCTTACTTCAATATATTTTTGGACGATAGCTGCATTTATAACTCTGCAGGTTTGTGAATAACAGTGCCCCTGAGCTCCTTTCTTCAACTCGCTTTCTTGTGAGCTGGCCGCAACACTGCAGGATTGCTTCAAGCCCTAGTGTGGTTCTGGCATATCTCACTGAGCCTTTGGTTAATTCCTCTTCCTGGTGGGAAATGAGAGTTAAATTTGCCCGTCCAGACACCTCCAGCTAGTCTCTCATTGGTTCTCCCTATTCCTGTTCATTTTCCACAGAAATTGCAAACTGGGCCAAACAGGAGGTTAAAGGCACTGACTCTCCAAGTGGGGAGAGTGTTAGTAAAGCGTCTGGAATGTTGCACCCGAGTACCAGGGGACGAAAACTGAGACACATTTGAACACGTTTCCCGATCACACGGTGGATCATACTCTGGGTTCCACATGCATGTTTTAGCTGAAGGAAGAATCCCTTAAACCTGGAGAGTTGAGACACATGGAATGGGTACCATGCAATATGACTTCAAAGGGTCTGCATTTGCTCACCGAACCTCACCAATCCTATCACTGCTGCGTTTATGCCACTGTACACACGCTTGATTCTCTTTCGGAGACATATAAATCCATAGGTTTTAAGATTCTTACTAGTCAGGTATATTCTTAGGCGTTTAATATGGGGTGTTGAGTCCACTTCGTTGAGCAAGCAGTAGCTCTTGTCTATTACATATTTGGCTTATGGAAAGGTATCTGTGCTAATTTCAATCTCTGGTTTTATGCAGCACCCCAACTCATCTTTCCCCTTAAGCAAGCATAAGTTGGTTTTCTACATTTGAGGCCCTATTCTGTTTGTAATTCAGTTCCTGTGTAGCCAAGTTTACATTCCGTGTATTAGTGATACCTTATGATGTTTCTTTTTCTGTGTGACTTATTTCACTTAGAATCATCGTACCTGAATCCACTCATTATGCTGCTACTGGCCTGATGACATAGATTTCATTGCTGAGTGATATTGCATTGTACGTAAGTACCGCAACTTCTTTATCCATTTTTCGCTTTCTGCGATATTGAACTTGTACCGTAAACGAGGTTCTTGTAAACAGAGCCGTCCCAAACTTTGGGGTGGCTGTGTCTTTTTGATTTTAATTTCCCTAAGCTATAGGACCATAAGTGGAAGTGCCCTAGGCTCTCTTGCTTTGTTTTTTAGATGTTTCAGGAAACACCATACACTTCTCCAGAGTGGCTGTTGGCAATTTACATCCCGCCCATCAGAATAAGAAGGCTCCCAGTTCTCCATGGCCTGTCCTGCCTTTCTGGATTTTACACTTTTTTCAGATGGCCCTTTTGACCGGGGGACAGTGAGACTTCATTGTAGTGCAGATTTCCTTTGCAAGCTTGCTTGGTTGGCCAAAAAGGGCGTATGCGTTTTTTCCTGAATATATTCAGGAAAAAACGCATACGCCCTTTTTGGCCAAGTGCATCATTGTGGACGTTCTGCCTCTTTTCCTATGCTTTACATGCAATTCCAGTCTACCTCCTGAAATCGGTTTCCTGCAATTCTGCCCCGCTTTCAAGTCCTCTTGGCAGCCTTACTTCAATATATTTTTGGACGATAGCTGTCATTTATAACTCTGCAGGTTTGTGAATGACAGTGCCCCTGAGCTCCTTTCTTCAACTCGCTTTCTTGTGAGCTGGCCGCAACACCGCAGGATTGCTTCAGGCCCTAGTGTGGTTCCGGCATGGCTCGCTGTGCCTTTGGTTAATTCCTCTTCCTGGTGGGAAATGAGAGTTAAATTTGCCCGTCCAGACACCTCCAGCTAGTCTCTCATTGGTTCTCCCTATTCCTGTTCATTTTCTGCAGAAATTGCAAACTGGGCCAAACAGGAGGTTAAAGGCACTGACTCTCCAAGTGGGGAGAGTGTTAGTAAAGCGTCTGGAATGTTGCACCCGAGTACCAGGGGACGAAAACTGAGACACATTTGAACACGTTTCCCGATCACACGGTGGATCATACTCTGGGTTCCACATGCATGTTTTAGCTGAAGGAAGAATCCCTTAAACCTGGAGAGTTGAGAACCATGGAATGGGTACCATGCAATATGACTTCAAAGGGTCTGCATTTGCTCACCGAACCTCACCAATCCTATCACTGCTGCGTTTATGCTGCTGTACACATGCTTGATTCTCTTTCGGAGACATATAAATCCATAGGTTTTAAGATTCTTACTAGTCAGGTATATTCTTAGGCGTTTAATATGGGGTGTTGAGTCCACTTCGTTGAGCAAGCAGTAGCTCTTGTCTATTACATATTTGGCTTATGGAGCGGTATCTGTGCTAATTTCAATCTCTGGCTTTATGCAGCACCCCAACTCACCTTTCCCCTAAAGCAAGCATAAGTTGGTTTTCTACATTTGATACCCTATTCTGTTTTGTAATTCAGTTCCTGTGTAGCCAAGTTTACATTCCGTGTATTAGTGATACCTTATGATGTTTCTTTTTCTGTGTGACTTATTTTACTTAGAATCATCGTACCTGAATCCACTCATCATGCTGCTACTGGCCTGATGACATAGATTTCATTGCTGAGTGATATTGCATTGTACGTAAGTACCGCAACTTCTTTATCCATTTTTCGCTTTCTGCGATATTGAACTTGTACCATAAACGAGGTTCTTGTAAACAGAGCCGTCCCAAACTTTGGGGTGGCTGTGTCTTTTTGATTTTAATTTCCCTAAGCTATAGGACCATAAGTGGAAGTGCCCTAGGCTCTGTTGCTTTGTTTTTTAGATGTTTCAGGAAACACCATACACTTCTCCAGAGTGGCTGTTGGCAATTTACATCCCGCCCATCAGCATAAGAAGGCTCCCAGTTCTCCATGGCCTGTCCTGCCTTTCTGGATTTTACACTTTTTTCAGATGGCCCTTTTGACCGGGGGGCAGTGAGACTTCATTGTAGTGCAGATTTCCTTTGCAAGCTTGCTTGGTTGGCCAAAAAGGGCGTATGCGTTTTTTCCTGAATATATTCAGGAAAAAACGCATACGCCCTTTTTGGCCAAGTGCATCATTGTGGACGTTCTGCCTCTTTTCCTATGCTTTACATGCAATTCCAGTCTACCTCCTGAAATCGGTTTCCTGCAATTCTGCCCCGCTTTCAAGTCCTCTTGGCAGCCTTACTTCAATATATTTTTGGACGATAGCTGCATTTATAACTCTGCAGGTTTGTGAATAACAGTGCCCCTGAGCTCCTTTCTTCAACTCGCTTTCTTGTGAGCTGGCCGCAACACCGCAGGATTGTTTCAGGCCCTAGTGTAGTTTCGGCATGGCTCGCTGAGCCTTTGGTTAATTCCTCTTCCTGGTGGGAAATGAGAGTTAAATTTGCCCGTCCAGACAGCTCCAGCTAGTCTCTCATTGGTTCTCCCTATTCCTGTACATTTTCCGCAGAAATTGCAAACTGGGCCAAACAGGAGTTTAAAGGCACTGACTCTCCAAGTGGGGAGAGTGTTAGTAAAGCGTCTGGAATGTTGCACCCGAGTACCAGGGGACGAAAACTGAGACACATTTGAACACGTTTCCCGATCACACGGTGGATCATACTCTGGGTTCCACATGCAAGTTTTAGCTGAAGGAAGAATCCCTTAAACCTGGAGAGTTGAGACCCATGGAATGGGTACCATGCAATATGACTTCAAAGGGTCTGCATTTGCTCACCGATCCTCACCAATCCTATCACTGCTGCATTTATGCCGCTGTACACACGTTTGACTCTCTTTCGGAGACCTATAAATCCATAGGTTTTAAGATTCTTACTAGTCAGGTATATTCTTAGGCGTTTAATATGGGGTGTTGAGTCCACTTCGTTGAGCAAGCAGTAGCTCTTGTCTATTACATATTTGGCTTATGGAAAGGTATCTGTGCTAATTTCAATCTCTGGTTTTATGCAGCACCCCAACTCACCTTTCCCCTTAAGCAAGCATAAGTTGGTTTTCTACATTTGAGGCCCTATTCTGTTTTGTACTTCAGTTCCTGTGTAGCCAAGTTTACATTCCGTGTATTAGTGATACCTTATGATGTTTCTTTTTCTGTGTGACTTATTTCACTTAGAATCATCGTACCTGAATCCACTCATTATGCTGCTACTGGCCTGATGACATAGATTTCATTGCTGAGTGATATTGCATTGTACGTAAGTACCACAACTTCTTTATCCATTTTTCGCTTTCTGCGATATTGAACTTGTACCATAAACGAGGTTCTTGTAAACAGAGCCGTCCCAAACTTTGGGGTGGCTGTGTCTTTTTGATTTTAATTTCCCTAAGGTATAGGACCATAAGTGGAAGTGCCCTAGGCTCTGTTGCTTTGTTTTTTAGATGTTTCAGGAAACACCATACACTTCTCCAGAGTGGCTGTTGGCAATTTACATCCCGCCCATCAGCATAAGAAGGCTCCCAGTTCTCCATGGCCTGTCCTGCCTTTCTGGATTTTACACTTTTTTCAGATGGCCCTTTTGACCGGGGGGCAGTGAGACTTCATTGTAGTGCAGATTTCCTTTGCAAGCTTGCTTGGTTGGCCAAAAAGGGCGTATGCGTTTTTTCCTGAATATATTCAGGAAAAAACGCATACGCCCTTTTTGGCCAAGTGCATCATTGTGGACGTTCTGCCTCTTTTCCTATGCTTTACATGCAATTCCAGTCTACCTCCTGAAATCGGTTTCCTGCAATTCTGCCCCGCTTTCAAGTCCTCTTGGCAGCCTTACTTCAATATATTTTTGGACGATAGCTGCATTTATAACTCTGCAGGTTTGTGAATAACAGTGCCCCTGAGCTCCTTTCTTCAACTCGCTTTCTTGTGAGCTGGCCGCAACACCGCAGGATTGTTTCAGGCCCTAGTGTAGTTTCGGCATGGCTCGCTGAGCCTTTGGTTAATTCCTCTTCCTGGTGGGAAATGAGAGTTAAATTTGCCCGTCCAGACAGCTCCAGCTAGTCTCTCATTGGTTCTCCCTATTCCTGTACATTTTCCGCAGAAATTGCAAACTGGGCCAAACAGGAGTTTAAAGGCACTGACTCTCCAAGTGGGGAGAGTGTTAGTAAAGCGTCTGGAATGTTGCACCCGAGTACCAGGGGACGAAAACTGAGACACATTTGAACACGTTTCCCGATCACACGGTGGATCATACTCTGGGTTCCACATGCATGTTTTAGCTGAAGGAAGAATCCCTTAAACCTGGAGAGTTGAGAACCATGGAATGGGTACCATGCAATATGACTTCAAAGGGTCTGCATTTGCTCACCGAACCTCACCAATCCTATCACTGCTGCATTTATGCCGCTGTACACATGCTTGATTCTCTTTCGGAGACATATAAATCCATAGGTTTTAAGATTCTTACTAGTCAGGTATATTCTTAGGCGTTTAATATGGGGTGTTGAGTCCACTTCGTTGAGCAAGCAGTAGCTCTTGTCTATTACATATTTGGCTTATGGAGCGGTATCTGTGCTAATTTCAATCTCTGGTTTTATGCAGCACCCCAACTCACCTTTCCCCTTAAGCAAGCATAAGTTGGTTTTCTACATTTGAGACCCTATTCTGTTTTGTACTTCAGTTCCTGTGTAGCCAAGTTTACATTCCGTGTATTAGTGATACCTTATGATGTTTCTTTTTCTGTGTGACTTATTTCACTTAGAATCATCGTACCTGAATCCACTCATTATGCTGCTACTGGCCTGATGACATAGATTTCATTGCTGAGTGATATTGCATTGTACGTAAGTACCACAACTTCTTTATCCATTTTTCGCTTTCTGCGATATTGAACTTGTACCATAAACGAGGTTCTTGTAAACAGAGCCGTCCCAAACTTTGGGGTGGCTGTGTCTTTTTGATTTTAATTTCCCTAAGCTATAGGACCATAAGTGGAAGTGCCCTAGGCTCTGTTGCTTTGTTTTTTAGATGTTTCAGGAAACACCATACACTTCTCCAGAGTGGCTGTTGGCAATTTACATCCCGCCCATCAGCATAAGAAGGCTCCCAGTTCTCCATGGCCTGTCCTGCCTTTCTGGATTTTACACTTTTTTCAGATGGCCCTTTTGACCGGGGGGCAGTGAGACTTCATTGTAGTGCAGATTTCCTTTGCAAGCTTGCTTGGTTGGCCAAAAAGGGCGTATGCGTTTTTTCCTGAATATATTCAGGAAAAAACGCATACGCCCTTTTTGGCCAAGTGCATCATTGTGGACGTTCTGCCTCTTTTCCTATGCTTTACATGCAATTCCAGTCTACCTCCTGAAATCGGTTTCCTGCAATTCTGCCCCGCTTTCAAGTCCTCTTGGCAGCCTTACTTCAATATATTTTTGGACGATAGCTGCATTTATAACTCTGCAGGTTTGTGAATAACAGTGCCCCTGAGCTCCTTTCTTCAACTCGCTTTCTTGTGAGCTGGCCGCAACACTGCAGGATTGCTTCAAGCCCTAGTGTGGTTCTGGCATATCTCACTGAGCCTTTGGTTAATTCCTCTTCCTGGTGGGAAATGAGAGTTAAATTTGCCCGTCCAGACACCTCCAGCTAGTCTCTCATTGGTTCTCCCTATTCCTGTTCATTTTCCACAGAAATTGCAAACTGGGCCAAACAGGAGGTTAAAGGCACTGACTCTCCAAGTGGGGAGAGTGTTAGTAAAGCGTCTGGAATGTTGCACCCGAGTACCAGGGGACGAAAACTGAGACACATTTGAACACGTTTCCCGATCACACGGTGGATCATACTCTGGGTTCCACATGCATGTTTTAGCTGAAGGAAGAATCCCTTAAACCTGGAGAGTTGAGACACATGGAATGGGTACCATGCAATATGACTTCAAAGGGTCTGCATTTGCTCACCGAACCTCACCAATCCTATCACTGCTGCGTTTATGCCACTGTACACACGCTTGATTCTCTTTCGGAGACATATAAATCCATAGGTTTTAAGATTCTTACTAGTCAGGTATATTCTTAGGCGTTTAATATGGGGTGTTGAGTCCACTTCGTTGAGCAAGCAGTAGCTCTTGTCTATTACATATTTGGCTTATGGAAAGGTATCTGTGCTAATTTCAATCTCTGGTTTTATGCAGCACCCCAACTCACCTTTCCCCTTAAGCAAGCATAAGTTGGTTTTCTACATTTGAGGCCCTATTCTGTTTGTAATTCAGTTCCTGTGTAGCCAAGTTTACATTCCGTGTATTAGTGATACCTTATGATGTTTCTTTTTCTGTGTGACTTATTTCACTTAGAATCATCGTACCTGAATCCACTCATTATGCTGCTACTGGCCTGATGACATAGATTTCATTGCTGAGTGATATTGCATTGTACGTAAGTACCGCAACTTCTTTATCCATTTTTCGCTTTCTGCGATATTGAACTTGTACTGTAAACGAGGTTCTTGTAAACAGAGCCGTCCCAAACTTTGGGGTGGCTGTGTCTTTTTGATTTTAATTTCCCTAAGCTATAGGACCATAAGTGGAAGTGCCCTAGGCTCTCTTGCTTTGTTTTTTAGATGTTTCAGGAAACACCATACACTTCTCCAGAGTGGCTGTTGGCAATTTACATCCCGCCCATCAGCATAAGAAGGCTCCCAGTTCTCCATGGCCTGTCCTGCCTTTCTGGATTTTACACTTTTTTCAGATGGCCCTTTTGACCGGGGGGCAGTGAGACTTCATTGTAGTGCAGATTTCCTTTGCAAGCTTGCTTGGTTGGCCAAAAAGGGCGTATGCGTTTTTTCCTGAATATATTCAGGAAAAAACGCATACGCCCTTTTTGGCCAAGTGCATCATTGTGGACGTTCTGCCTCTTTTCCTATGCTTTACATGCAATTCCAGTCTACCTCCTGAAATCGGTTTCCTGCAATTCTGCCCCGCTTTCAAGTCCTCTTGGCAGCCTTACTTCAATATATTTTTGGACGATAGCTGCATTTATAACTCTGCAGGTTTGTGAATAACAGTGCCCCTGAGCTCCTTTCTTCAACTCGCTTTCTTGTGAGCTGGCCGCAACACTGCAGGATTGCTTCAAGCCCTAGTGTGGTTCTGGCATATCTCACTGAGCCTTTGGTTAATTCCTCTTCCTGGTGGGAAATGAGAGTTAAATTTGCCCGTCCAGACACCTCCAGCTAGTCTCTCATTGGTTCTCCCTATTCCTGTTCATTTTCCACAGAAATTGCAAACTGGGCCAAACAGGAGGTTAAAGGCACTGACTCTCCAAGTGGGGAGAGTGTTAGTAAAGCGTCTGGAATGTTGCACCCGAGTACCAGGGGACGAAAACTGAGACACATTTGAACACGTTTCCCGATCACATGGTGGATCATACTCTGGGTTCCACATGCATGTTTTAGCTGAAGGAAGAATCCCTTAAACCTGGAGAGTTGAGACACATGGAATGGGTACCATGCAATATGACTTCAAAGGGTCTGCATTTGCTCACCGAACCTCACCAATCCTATCACTGCTGCGTTTATGCCACTGTACACACGCTTGATTCTCTTTCGGAGACATATAAATCCATAGGTTTTAAGATTCTTACTAGTCAGGTATATTCTTAGTGGTGTAATATGTGGTGTTGAGTCCACTTCGTTGAGCAAGCAGTAGCTCTTGTCTATTACATATTTGGCTTATGGAAAGGTATCTGTGTTAATTTCAATCTCTGGTTTTATGCCTCACCCCAACTAACCTTTCCTCTTAAGCAAGCATAAGTTGGTTTTCTACATTTGAGACCCTGTTCTGTTTTGTACTTCAGTTCCTGTGTAGCCAAGTTTACATTCCGTGTATTAGTGATACCTTATGATGTTTCTTTTTCTGTGTGACTTATTTCACTTAGAATCATTGTACCTGAATCCACTCATTATGCTGCTACTGGCCTGATGACATAGATTTCATTGCTGAGTGATATTGCATTGTACGTAAGTACCACAACTTCTTTATCCATTTTTCGCTTTCTGCGATATTGAACTTGTACCGTAAACGAGGTTCTTGTAAACAGAGCCGTCCCAAACTTTGGGGTGGCTGTGTCTTTTTGATTTTAATTTCCCTAAGCTATAGGACCATAAGTGGAAGTGCCCTAGGCTCTCTTGCTTTGTTTTTTAGATGTTTCAGGAAACACCATACACTTCTCCAGAGTGGCTGTTGGCAATTTACATCCCGCCCATCAGCATAACAAGGCTCCCAGTTCTCCATGGCCTGTCCTGCCTTTCTGGATTTTACACTTTTTTCAGATGGCCCTTTTGACCGGGGGGCAGTGAGACTTCATTGTAGTGCAGATTTCCTTTGCAAGCTTGCTTGGTTGGCCAAAAAGGGCGTATGCGTTTTTTCCTGAATATATTCAGGAAAAAACGCATACGCCCTTTTTGGCCAAGTGCATCATTGGGGACGTTCTGCCTCTTTTCCTATGCTTTACATGCAATTCCAGTCTACCTCCTGAAATCGGTTTCCTGCAATTCTGCCCCGCTTTCAAGTCCTCTTGGCAGCCTTACTTCAATATATTTTTGGACGATAGCTGTCATTTAGAACTGTGCAGGATTGTGAATGACAGTGCCCCTGAGCTCCTTTCTTTAACTCGCTTTCTTGTGAGCTGGCCGCAACACCGCAGGATTGCTTCAGGCCCTAGTGTGGTTTCGGCAGGGCTCGCTGAGCCTTTGGTTAATTCCTCTTCCTGGTGGGAAATGAGAGTTAAATTTGCCCGTCCAGACACCTGAAGCTAGTCTCTCATTGGTTCTCCCAATTCCTGTTCATTTTCCGCAGAAATTGCAAACTGGGCCAAACAGGAGGTTAAAGGCACTGACTCTCCAAGTGGGGAGAGTGTTAGTAAAGCGTCTGGAATGTTGCACCCGAGTACCAGGGGACGAAAACTGAGACACATTTGAACACGTTTCCCGATCACACGGTGGATCATACTCTGGGTTCCACATGCATGTTTTAGCTGAAGGAAGAATCCCTTAAACCTGGAGAGTTGAGAACCATGGAATGGGTACCATGCAATATGACTTCAAAGGGTCTGCATTTGCTCACCGAACCTCACCAATCCTATCACTGCTGCGTTTATGCCGCTGTAAACACGCTTGATTCTCTTTCGGAGACATATAAATCCATAGGTTTTAAGATTCTTACTAGTCAGGTATATTCTTAGTGGTGTAATATGTGGTGTTGAGTCCACTTCGTTGAGCAAGCAGTAGCTCTTGTCTATTACATATTTGGCTTATGGAAAGGTATCTGTGCTAATTTCAATCTCTGGTTTTATGCAGCACCCCAACTCACCTTTCCCCTTAAGCAAGCATAAGTTGGTTTTCTACATTTGAGACCCTATTCTGTTTTGTACTTCAGTTCCTGTGTAGCCAAGTTTACATTCCGTGTATTAGTGATACCTTATGATGTTTCTTTTTCTGTGTGACTTATTTCACTTAGAATCATTGTACCTGAATCCACTCATTATGCTGCTACTGGACTGATGACATAGATTTCATTGCTGAATGATATTGCATTGTACGTAAGTACAACAACTTCTTTATCCATTTTTCGCTTTCTGCGATATTGAACTTGTACCGTAAATGAGGTTCTTGTAAACAGAGCCGTCCCAAACTTTGGGGTGGCTGTGTCTGTTTGATTTTAATTTCCCTAAGCTATAGGACCATAAGTGGAAGTGCCCTAGGCTCTGTTGCTTTGTTTTTTAGATGTTTCAGGAAACACCATACACTTCTCCAGAGTGGCTGTTGGCAATTTACATCCCGCCCATCAGCATAACAAGGCTCCCAGTTCTCCATGGCCTGTCCTGCCTTTCTGGATTTTCCACTTTTTTCAGATGGCCCTTTTGACCGGGGGGCAGTGAGACTTCATTGTAGTGCAGATTTCCTTTGCAAGCTTGCTTGGTTGGCCAAAAAGGGCGTATGCGTTTTTTCCTGAATATATTCAGGAAAAAACGCATACGCCCTTTTTGGCCAAGTGCATCATTGTGGACGTTCTGCCTCTTTTCCTATGCTTTATATGCAATTCCAGTCTACCTCCTGAAATCGGTTTCCTGCAATTCTGCCCCGCTTTCAAGTCCTCTTGGCAGCCTTACTTCAATATATTTTTGGACGATAGCTGTCATTTATAACTCTGCAGGTTTGTGAATTACAGTGCCCCTGAGCTCCTTTCTTCAACTCGCTTTCTTGTGAGCTGGCCGCAACACCGCAGGATTGCTTCAGGCCCTAGTGTGGTTCCGGCATGGCTCGCTGAGCCTTTGGTTAATTCCACTTCCTGATGGGAAATGAGAGTTAAATTTGCCCGTCCAGACACCTCCAGCTAGTCTCTCATTGGTTCTCCCTATTCCTGTTCATTTTCCGCAGAAATTGCAAACTGGGCCAAACAGGAGGTTAAAGGCACTGACTCTCCAAGTGGGGAGAGTGTTAGTAAAGCGTCTGGAATGTTGCACCCGAGTACCAGGGGACGAAAACTGAGACACATTTGAACACGTTTCCCGATCACACGGTGGATCATACTCTGGGTTCCACATGCATGTTTTAGCTGAAGGAAGAATTCCTTAAACCTGGAGAGTTGAGAACCATGGAATGGGTACCATGCAATATGACTTCAAAGGGTCTGCATTTGCTCACCGAACCTCACCAATCCTATCACTGCTGCGTTTATGCCGCTGTACACATGCTTGATTCTCTTTCGGAGACATATAAATCCATAGGTTTTAAGATTCTTACTAGTCAGGTATATTCTTAGGCGTTTAATATTGGGTGTTTAGTCCACTTCGTTGAGCAAGCAGTAGCTCTTGTCTATTACATATTTGACTTATGGAAAGGTATCTGTGCTAATTTCAATCTCTGGTTTTATGCAGCACCCCAACTCACCTTTCCCCTTAAGCAAGCATAAGTTGGTTTTCTACATTTGAGACCCTATTCTGTTTTGTAATTCAGTTCCTGTGTAGCCAAGTTTACATTCCGTGTATTAGTGATACCTTATGATGCTTCTTTTTCTGTGTGACTTATTTCACTTAGAATCATCGTACCTGAATCCACTCATTATGCTGCTACTGGCCTGATGACATAGATTTCATTGCTGAGTGATATTGCATTGTACGTAAGTACCGCAACTTCTTTATCCATTTTTCGCTTTCTGCGATATTGAACTTGTACCGTAAATGAGGTTCTTGTAAACAGAGCCGTCCCAAACTTTGGGGTGGCTGTGTCTTTTTGATTTTAATTTCCCTAAGCTATAGGACCATAAGTGGAAGTGCCCTAGGCTCTGTTGCTTTGTTTTTTAGATGTTTCAGGAAACACCATACACTTCTCCAGAGTGGCTGTTGGCAATTTACATCCCACCCATCAGTATAAGAAGGCTCCAAGTTCTCCATGGCCTGTCCTGCCTTTCTGGATTTTACACTTTTTTCAGATGGCCCTTTTGACCGGGGGGCAGTGAGACTTCATTGTAGTGCAGATTTCCTTTGCAAGCTTGCTTGGTTGGCCAAAAAGGGCGTATGCGTTTTTTCCTGAATATATTCAGGAAAAAACTCATACGCCCTTTTTGGCCAAGTGCATCATTGTGGACGTTCTGCCTCTTTTCCTATGCTTTACATGCAATTCCAGTCTACCTCCTGAAATCGGTTTCCTGCAATTCTGCCCCGCTTTCAAGTCCTCTTGGCAGCCTTACTTCAATATATTTTTGGACGATAGCTGTCATTTATAACTCTGCAGGTTTGTGAATTACAGTGCCCCTGAGCTCCTTTCTTCAACTCGCTTTCTTGTGAGCTGGCCGCAACACTGCAGGATTGCTTCAGGCCCTAGTGCGGTTCCGGCACGGCAGGCTGAGCCTTTGGTTAATTCCTCTTCCTGGTGGGAAATGAGAGTTAAATTTGCCCGTCCAGACAGCTCCCGCTACTCTCTCATTGCTTCTCCCTATTCCTGTTCATTTTCCGCAGAAATTGCAAACTGGGCCAAACAGGAGTTTAAAGGCACTGACTCTCCAAGTGGGGAGAGTGTTAGTAAAGCGTCTGGAATGTTGCACCCGAGTACCAGGGGACGAAAACTGAGACACATTTGAACACGTTTCCCGATCACACGGTGGATCATACTCTGGGTTCCACATGCATGTTTTAGCTGAAGGAAGAATCCCTTAAACCTGGAGAGTTGAGAACCATGGAATGGGTACCATGCAATATGACTTCAAAGGGTCTGCATTTGCTCACCGAACCTCACCAATCCTATCACTGCTGCGTTTATGCCGCTGTAAACACGCTTGATTCTCTTTCGGAGACATATAAATCCATAGGTTTTAAGATTCTTACTAGTCAGGTATATTCTTAGTGGTGTAATATGTGGTGTTGAGTCCACTTCGTTGAGCAAGCAGTAGCTCTTGTCTATTACATATTTGGCTTATGGAACGGTATCTGTGCTCATTTCAATCTCTTGTTTTATGCAGCACCCCAACTCAACTTTCCCCTTAAGCAAGCATAAGTTGGTTTTCTAAATTAGAGACCCTGTTCTGTTTTGTAATTCAGTTCCTGTGTAACCAACTTTACATTCCGTGTATTAGTGATATCTTATGATGTTTGTTTTTCTGTGTGACTTATTTCACTTAGAATCATCGTACCTGAATCCACTCGTCATGTTGCTATGGGCCTGATGACATCGATTTCATGGCTGAGTGATACTGCATTGTACGTTAGTACCATATCTTCTTTATCCGTTTTTCGCTTTCTGCGATATTGACCTTGTACCGTAAACGAGGTTCTTGTAAACAGAGCCGTCCCAAAATTTGGGGTGGCTGTGTCTTTTTGATTTTCATTTCCCTAAGATATAGGACCATAAGTGGAAGTGCCCTAAGCTCTGTTGTTTTGTTTTTTAGATGTTTCAGGAAACACCATACACTTCTCCAGAGTGGCTGTTGGCAATTTACATCCCGCCCATCAGCATAACAAGGCTCTCAGTTCTCCATGGCCTGTCCTGCCTTTCTGGATTTGACACTTTTTTCAGATGGCCCTTTTGACCGGAGCGAAGTGAGACTTCATTGTAGTGCAGATTTCCTTTGCAAGCTTGCTTGGTTGGCCAAAAAGTGCGTATGCGCTTTTTCCTGAATATATTCAGGAAAAAACGCATACGCCCTTTTTGGCCAAGTGCATCATTGTCGACGTTCTGAGTCTTTTCATATGTTTTCAATGCAATTCCAGTCTACCTCCTGAAATCGGTTTCCTGCAATTTGCCTTGCTGTCAGTGCCTCTTCATAGCCTTACCTCCTTATTCTTTTGGAAAATAGTTGGCCTTTATAACTCTGCAGGTTTTTGAATTGCACTGGTCCTTAGCTCCATGTTTCAGCTCTTATTTTTGTGATCTTGCCTCATATCCACAGGATTTCTTCAGGCCCTATTCTTCTTCTGGGGCGCCTTGCTCTGCCTTTGGTTAATTCTTCTTCCTGATGTGAAATTAGAGTGACATGTGCCCATTGAAACCGCTACAGCTATTTTCTCACTGGTTCCCCCTATTCCCATTCATCCTCCGCACTAACTGCAGACTGTGCGATACCGGAACTTAAAGGCATTGACTCTCCATGTGGAGATGTTGTTAGTAAAGTGGCTGGAATGTTGATCCGGAGCCCCAGGAGAGGAAAATGAGGTGCGTTTTAGAAACCTTTCCCGATCATATGGTATACCATCCGCTGGATTCCCCATGCATGGTTTAGCTGTAGGAAGATTCCCTTCAACCTGGAGTGTTGGGACCCTTGGAATGAGTAGTATGAAGTATTGCATTAAACTTTCGGCAGTTGCTCACCAAAGCTCACCAGTGCTCTCAGCCCCAAGTGTCCAGCCTTATGTCTTATCCAGCTGTGGGTTTATATGTGGTCATTCCAGGTTGCATCACAGCCCCTGAGCGAATTTTGTAAGAATTTTTCTCTCTTTCATTGTTTCTGCGTTTTGGTTTTAAAATTTATTTCTATAATGGGGTTTAGCTCATTTTCACTGCTGTGTTTGTGCCGCTCTGCGCACACTTGATTCCCTTATGGAGATATATCAATACATGGGTTTTAAGATTCTTATTACTCAGATATATTTCTCTGCGGTGTATAGGGTGTGTTGAGGCCAGTTCATTGAGCAAGGTGTAGATCTTGTCTAATACCTATTTGGTTTATTGAACGGTATCTGTGCTAATTTCAAACTCTGGTTTTATGCATCACCCCACCTCTCCTTTCCCCTTAAGCTGACATAAGTGTGTTTTCTAAATGTGAGACACTGTTCTGTTTTGTAATTCATTTTTTGTGCAGCCATATTTATCCTCCCTCTATAAGTGATATCTTATGATATGTTTCTTTTTCTGTTTGACTTATTTCAAGTAGTATTATCGGACCTAAATCCACTCTTTATCCTTCTACTAGCCTTATTACATTGATTTCATGGTGAAGAGATATTCCATTGTACATAAGTACCACATTTTCTTTATCCATTGTTCTCTTTCCTGGGATATTTAAGGTGTACTGAAGTTGAGGTTCTTGTAAACAGAGTAGCCCTAAACTGTGGTGTGCTTGTGTCTTGTTGATTTTTAGACTTCCCTAGATATACTTCCATGATTGGAAGTGCCCTATGCTCTGTAGCTCTGTTTTTTAGATGATTTAGGAACCACCATACACTTCTCCAGAGTGGCTCTCGGCAGTTCACACACTGTCCATCAGCGTATAAAGGCTCCCTATTCTCCATGGCTTGTCCTGCATTTCTGGTTTTTACAATTTTTTCGGATGGCCCTTTTGACCGGTGGGAAATGAGACTTCTTTGTTGTGCACATTTGCATTACTTGCTTGCTTGGTTGCCCATAAAGTGCGTATGCGTTTTTTCCTGGATATATTCAGGAAAAAACGCATACTCCCTTTGGGGCCAACTGCATCATTGTCGAAATTCTGCCGCTTTTCATGTGCTTTAAAGACGAGTCCAATCTATCTCTTGAAATCTGTTTCTTGCAATTCTGTCTTGCATTCAGATCCTCTTCTTTGCCTTACCTCAACATATTTTTGGACGTTAGTTTTCATTTATAACTCTGCAGGTTTGTGAATTGCAGTGACCCTGAGCTCCATTTTTTAAGTTGCTCTTTTGTGAGCTGGCCTCAAAGCCGCAGGATTGCTTCAGGCCCTATTTTGGCTCCGGCGAGGCGGGCTGAGCCTTTTTTTAATTCTTATTCTTAATGGGAAATTAGAGTGACATGTGCCCGTCCAAACCCCTACAACTATTCTCTCATTGGTTCCCCCTCTTCCCGTTCATCCTCCTCACAATTTGCAAAATGTGTGAAACAGAAGTTTAAATGTGCTGATTCTCTAAGTGGGGAGATTCTAAGTAACGTGGCTGGAATGATGAACAGGAGCACCAGGAGAGGATAAATGAGGTGCATTTTAGACACATCTCCCGAGAACACGGTGTACAGTCCTCTGGGTTTTCCATGCATGTTTTAGCTATAGGAAGATTCCTTGAACCTGCAGATTTTGGACCCATTGAATGGGTACCAGGTAGTATTACTTTAAAGGGTGTGCATTTCCTCACCCAACCTCACATTTCTCTTAGCGCGAACAGTTTCCAGCCTTATGTCTCATCCTGCTGTGGGTCTAGATGTGTTCAATCCATGTTGCATCACCGTCCCTGACGAAAAGTTGTAAGAGGTTTTCTCTGTCTCTCTGTCGTTTATTTTTTTCAATTTATTACTATATTGGTTACAGCTGATTTTCAAAGCTCTGTTTCTTGCTGCTGTACATCCACTTGATTCACGTACAGAGAGACATCAATAAATTCTTTTTCAGATTCTTACCAGTCATAGATATTCTTTTCCGGTGACTTGAGTGTGCTGAGTGCAGTTCTTTTAGCTACCGTGTAGGCCTTGTTGATTATCAGTTTGGTATTTGGAATGGTATCTTTGCTAATTTCAACCTCCTGGATGATGCCTCACCCCTCCCCACCTTTCCCGTTTAGCAGCCTTACGCGTGTTTTCTACATATTTGACTATGTTTTTGTTTTGTAATTTATTTCATGTGTAGCCATTTTGGGTTCCACCTTTAAGTGATATCTTATGATATGTGTCTTTTTCTTTTTGAATTATGTCACTTAGAATGATCATACGTAACTCCTCCGGAGTTGTTACAACTGGCCATATTTCATTGATTTCCAGGCTGAGTAATATTCCACTCTACATAAGTACCACATCTCTATCCATTTTTTCCCTCCAGAGACATTTAAGTTATATCCTAGTCGAGGATCTTTTAAACAGAGAGGCAGTAAACATTGGGGTGCCTGTGTCCTCTCGATTTTTGTTTTTCCCAAGATATACGCCCATGAGTGCAAGTGCTCTATGCTCTGTAGCTCATTTTTTAGATGCTTTAGTAAACACAATACACTTCTCCAGAATGGCCGTTGGCAATATACATTTCCACTATAAGCCTCACAGGGCTCCCTCTTCTCCTTGCCCTGTCCTGCATTTCTGGTGTTTACACTTTATGAGGATGGCTCTTCTGACTGATGCGAAGTGATATCTTTTGTAGTATTGATTTCCAGTGCCCACCTGTTTGGTTGGCTAAAAAAGTGTATGCCCTTTTCTTGAATATATACAGAAAAAAACGCATACAGCCTTTTTGGCCAACTGCAATGTTGGCAATGTTCAGCCCCTTTTCTTGTGCTTAATGGCGAGTCCTTTCTACCTCCTCAAATCCCTTTCCTGCCATTCTCCCTTGCTTACCAATCCTTTTCTCTGACTTTCCTCAAGACATTTTTCAGTGATAGATATTTTCAACTCTGCAGTTTCGTGAATTTTACTGCCCCTGAGTTCCATTGTTCAACTTGTGTTTATGGGAACTGGCCACAAAGCAGTGGGATTTCCTCAAGCCCTATACTGTTTCCATGGGCAACCCTAGCCTTTGGTCAATTCGTCTTCCTGATTGGAAATTAGAGTGACATGTGCCTGTCTGAACACCTAGGACTTGTCTCTCATTGTTCCTCATCCTTCCGCTTCATCCTCTGGACAAATTCCAAACTGTACGCAACAGGATGTTGACAGTGCTGACATCTCTAAGTGGAGAGACTGTTAGTAAAGACGCTGGAGGGGTGAACCCGAGCACCAGGAGATGAGGAGATGAGATGCCTTTTCCAAACTCTTCCCGATCAGACGGTATACCATCCTCTGTGTGTGACAGACATGTTTTAGCAGTAGAAAGAGTCCCATTCATGTAAGGAGAACACCAGGGCTTTTTCAAAATCAGTGTCTCCCCGAACCCCAAACTGGGGAATTTTTTAAGCTACGGCTACACATATGTTCATTAAGGGCCTTGGGAAGTAGGCAGAGTCCAAACTTTAGATGATTGAAGTCTTCAGGGTCAGAAGCACTCACCACCGGCTTCCCTTAGGTTACACTTTAACTGTCATTGATAGATGATGTCAATAAAAATATCTATTCTTTTTCCGATTATTTCCCCTTATAGGTTATTGCAAAATATTGAGTGTAGTTCCCTGTGCTATACAGTAGTTCCTTGTTGATGATCTATTTTATACATAGCAGTGTGTATGTGTTAATTCCAAACTGTTAATTTATCCCTCCTCCCACCTTTCCCCTTTGGTAATAATAAATTATAAGATTTTATACTTCTCAGAAATGGGGGAGCTGAAAGAGAGGTATCATTTTCAATGGAAAAGCATTTAAAACAAGATTGAAGCTTTAACCAAGATTATTAGATGTACATCCTTGGAAAGAAATCACTTCATTTCTCTAATATTGACCTGACAAATAAGACAAACCTTTTCACTGAACTTGCTTATAATAAAGTGATGGAAATATCAAATGGAAGTGTTAGAAACATCTTATTTTACCCGAGCCTTATAAACTGTTCTATGTTAACTACAGTTTGGCTCACACATCTGTTCATTGAAGTTACAGTAGTCTCAATTTCTGTTACTGATCCTCCAGAGTAGACCCCAACAAGTGTCCCCCTGCCCAGTGTCATTGGGGCCAACAGATCGAGACTGAGTTTGGTTCACAAGCAAAGGAAACTTTATATTTTGATCAGAGAATGGAGAGGTGAGAGCATGCACTACCCCGTGGGCTGTGGGCTGGGCTGCTGTGTAGAGATCCTGTCAGAGTCAGTGGGAGGGAGGGGGCGGAGCTCTCGAGGGCCGGGTTGGCTGCAGCTCAGGCTCTATATCTCGGAGTCTGCACTGGGCCCCAGGAGCTGATGTGTCGACCCAGCCATTCTGCACTAGGAAATCTGGTCTGAAGTGCCGGGTGTGGAACCTCTGCATGCGGGACCCTAGGAGCACGTGAAATTAGACAAAGCACAAAGGATAAAAAAGGTCAGACTTGACTTTATTGCCCAGATTCTATTTTTATCTCCCAGGGATTTTTCATGGGCTTTGCTGGGGACAAACCCCTCCTCTGCCTTTTGTCCCATTCCTCATTCTTGGTGTGCTGAGGGTGCAGACCCTTCTTCTGTAACTGCTGAGTGCTGAGTTGGGAGCCCTCATACCAGGGGGCGAGTGTCAGAACTTCTCCCCAGCAGCCTCCAGGTGACGTTGATTGGCCCCAGGACCCCTGCCTCCCTGCTCGTCCGCCTGAGCACCAGCATTGGAAGTGTTATAGATTCTAATGACCTTTAAGGGTCCAGGAAAGAGATGTGCAGAGACGCTGTGGGGGCCGGTTTCACCCCGCCCCACATTTGTTCGGCCACCTTAGGCTGACCGTTTCTGCCAGCCTAGATGCTCTGACCAGTAGTCTGCTCTTTCTTCAATTAGGTCCCTGAATTAACGTAAAAACAGCACCAGGTGTCAGAGCCCTGCCCGCTCAACTCCCAGACAGTCCAGGGTCAGTGGTGATCAAGGACCATGATGGCCACTGAGTCAACAGCCTTTTGAAGTAAACAGGAGTCCAGCCGGTCTTATTGGCCACCATCATCACGGTGTCTGTAGGCTTTTCTATGGTGACAGTGTGATATACGGTTCCCCCGCCAAGATTATTAGCTCCCCTCCGGGTGCAGTAAGTCCTGCAAGCAGTAGTCTACTCCTTCGGGACACACTATTGTTGTTTTATGAGAGAAACTCCAGGTCAAGTGATGTTCACACGAGTCGTCATGGTGCCCTGCTGCCCCCGGTTATCTCTCTGGATGTTGGAGTTGGAGGGCCTCCTCACTCGAGGTCGGTGTGCCCACGGAGCGAACCCTGCAACTTCAGGGCATGGTTGGTGATTAGGATCACCACGTGGGGTCCTTTTCCCTTAGGAGGGAGGTGGCCTTTTGGGCTGCTGATTTCCAGGTTTTTAGATACCGCCAGTATCTTGGCCAGATGTGGCAGTGGGCCAAGCCCCTTGGTGACTGTAGTTTATCCTACCTGGATGGCATTCTTGCGTTGTTCCATTTCAAGTGGTCCCAGTTTTTGCACTAATTCTCCAATGGCGATTCACCTTTCACCGGGAATGGAAAGGTCAAAGGGTTTAGCTCAATTAGGGAGTTCCAGGGCAAGGGTCTGAATTGACTGCTCTTTCCATTCTTGAAAGGCCACTTCTGGATTCTGTTCAAAAGGATCATCATCTTTTCCTTTCAGTGTTTCATATAGAGGCCCAGCTAGTAGACTGTAGTTAGGGATCCAGAAGCAGCAAACCCTGGCCTCCCCAGGAACCCCTAAGCTGTCTTCTCGTTTTAGAAAGGGGTAAGGCTGCAAATGGTTTCTTCCCTTTCCTGGGATGGGCTTCTCCGACCTTGTGTGAGAATGAAGCCCAGGCAGGTCACCGCAGTCTGTGATATTTGAGCTTTATCTTGGACAACTTCTATCCTTTATTGGCTTGGTAGTTCAGAGGCCTCCTTAGTAGGGCTGGCGATCAGAATGTCGTCTGCATATTGAAGGAGGGTTTCCTTTTCCAGAGGTAGAACTTTTCGGTCTTTAGCTAAGCTTTCCCCAAAGATGGTGTGGGAATTTTTGAACCCTTGGGGCAAGACGGCCCGGAAGTATTGTTTTAGTTGTATGTTGAGTCCTGCCACTCACAAGCCAAAATTTCTTGTGACTCTGGGACTAATGGAATACAAAAGAAGGCATCATTGAAGACTAATACAGAATACCATGTCCTGGTGGTTGGTAGAATGACCAGCAGGGTGTAGGAATTAGGAGCAACTGGAGGTATATCCTCGGTGGCTTCACTGACTGTCCTGACATCTTTACCAGGTCCCCAGCAGCCCATGGAGCTCTCGTGGTCAGGCCCCTCCCAGGATACAGAGCTACCCTTGCAGGTACCGTGGCAGGGCTGGGCACACAGGAACCGTGCACATAGCCCTCATTGAAGAGCACCCCCAGCTCACCTGTCGCTCAGAGCTGACACAGAGCACCTCAGAGCAGGACTTGAACTAACAAACAGCAGCTCCGACAGGTCTGTGACCCTGGGCATCACTCTGTGTGGCCTCCCTCCACCTGGTCTTCCAGAGACTTCCACTGCACCCGGGGCACCAGGTCTCTGTCTCCAACCACCACCCACCCCTCCTCTCCCTGACTCCTGGGTTCCTCTCATTAGGAGAGGGTTTTCTTGAAGTTGTCTCCCACTCATGGGCCAGATAAAATGATTAGAAAACAAGCCAAAGCTGCAGCCCCTTGTCTATCCTGACTCTCAGGAGCCCACACCTGTTCCTTGGACCTGGCCGGTTCAGCAAGTTCCATTTTCTGCAACTGTGAGCCCCTGAGGGGTGATGATTGGCTGACCTGGGCAGCCTTACGGTGCCGGCCAGCCCTCCCCAGGTGTGCCTGGGTTGAGATCAATATAAATACCACTCCAGGCAGCAAGAGCCCCTGCAGCTGTGTCTGACGCCATTTTCTCTGCCCTGTCAGCAGTCTCGGGGCTGGGCTGGTGGGAGGGAGTGAGAGGCCACGGCTTTGTGGGTGGCCCAGTGTGAGTGGGGCTCTGCTGGACTTTCTGCAGCAGTTGCCAGGCTGCCACCTGCTAAAGAAGAGGATGTGTCACCCATACCTGCTGCTGGAATTGCTCCCTGGGCAGAGGTGAGGAAGGAAAAAAGCAGTGGGGGCAGGGACAGGACGGGTATCTCAGGCAGGGAAATGGAAATCTTCCAGAAGAGCACCCAGGGCCAGGACCATCCTGGCTGGCCTGCAGGCACCAAGTCAGCTGGCATGCTGTCACTCGTGTGGCTCCATGGCCCTTCCTCTAGGCTTTCAAGTCCTTGTATATATTCAGGTGTTTTACCTGGGAAGGGTGGGAACAGTTCAGCAGCAACTGGCCTGGGGCTCAGCTCACGTTTACTCACAGATGCCTCGGCACGGTGCCCCAGCTTTGCAATGAGGACGCTTGTTGTGTGGGGGCTGCTGGCTGAATGGGAGCCGATTCCCCACCACTGGCCAACTTCAGAATTGTTTACAACTGGAGCAAGTGCCCTGATACGGTTTTCCTCTGAGTAACTGGTGGGTTCTGTTTTTTTTTTCTCTTTTTCGTTTTTGGTTCAAGGTAGATTTTATTCCTCTTTTTTGTATTTACAGATATAAGCATGGAAATAATTTATTCATATAAATACATGTATGTGAAGGGAATAATTGTTTTTTCTGTTTTATTTTTTAAATTTTATTTCTTTTTAATTTTGAATTTTATTTTATATTTTTATACAGCAGGTTCTTATTGGTTATCTATTTTATACATATAAATGTTTACATGCCAATCCCAATCTCTCAACTCCTCCCACCACCACCACCCCCAAGAGCTTTCCCCCCTTGTTGTCCATACGATTGTTGTCTACATCTGTTGCTCTATTTATGCCTTGCAAAACGGTTAATCTGTACAGTTTTTCTAGGTTCCACATATATGCATGAATATACAAGATTTGTTTTTCTCTTTCTGACTTACTTCACTCTGTATGACAGTCTCTAGATCCATCGACGTCTCTACAAATGACCCAATTTCATTCCTTTCATGGCTTAGTAATATTCCATTTTATATATGTACCACATCTTTATGCATTCGTCTGTCTGTGGGCATTTAGGTTGCTTCCATTACCTCGATATTGTAAATAGTGATGCAATGAACATTACGGTGAATGTCTCTTTTTGATTTATGGTTTTGTCTGGGTATATGTCCAGTACTGGGATTGCTGTATCATATGGTAATTCTATTATTAGTTTCTTAAGAAACTCCATATTGTTCTCCATAGTGACTGTATCAATTTATATTCCCAACAATAGTGGAAGAGGCTTCCTTTTCTCCACACCCTTTCCAGCATTTGTTGTTTGTAGATTTTCAGATGATGCCCATTCTAACAGGTGTGAGGTGATACCTCATTGTTGAGTCCATTTCGATGAACAAGGGGTAGGTCTTGTCTATTACATATTTGGCTTATGGAACGGTATCTGTGCTAATTTCAAACTCTGGTTTTATGCAGCACCCCAACTCACCTTTCCCCTTAAGCAAGCATAAGTTGGTTTTCTAAACTTGAGACCCTGTTCTGTTTTGTAATTCAGTTCATGTGTAGCCAAGTTTACATTCCGTGCATTAGTGATACCTTATGATGTTTCTTTTTCTGTGTTACTTATTTCACTTAGAATCATTGTGCCTCAATCCACTCATTATGCTGGTACAGGTCTGGTGACACAGATTTCATTGCTGAGTGATATTGCATTGTACATAAGTACCACAACTTCTTTATCCAGTTTTTGCTCTCTGTGATATTGAACTTGTACCGTAAACGACGTTCTTGTAAACAGAGCCGTCCCAAATTTTGGGGTGGCTGTGTCTTTTTGATTTTAATTTCCCTAAGCTATAGGACCATAAGTGGAAATGCCCTAGACTCTGTTGCTTTGTTTTTCAGATGTATCAGGAAACACCATACACTTCTCCAGAGTGGCTGTTGGCAATTTACATCCCGCCCATCAGCATAACAAGGCTCCTTATTCCCCATGGCCTGTCTTGCCTTTCTGGATTTTACACTTTTTTCAGATGGCCCTTTAGACTGGGGGGAAGTGACACTTCATAGTAGTTCGGATTTCCATTGCAAGCTTGCTTGGTTTGCCAAAAAGGGCGTATGTGTTTGTTCCTGAATATATTCAGGAACAAACTCATACGCCCTTTTTTGCCAAGTGCATCATTGTCGATGTTCTGCCTCTTTTCCTATGCTTTAAATGCAAATCCAGTCTACCTCCTGAAATCGGTTTCCTGAAATTCTGCCCCGCTATCAAGTCCTCTTGGCAGCCTTACTTCAATATATTTTTGGACGTTATCTGTCATGTATAACTCTGCAGGTTTGTGAATTACAGGGCCCCTGAGCTCCTTTCTTCAACTCGCTTTCTTGTGAGCTGGCCGCAAACCCGCAAGACTGCTTCAGGCCCTAATCTGCTTCTGGCAGGGCACGCTGAGCCTTTGGTTAATTCCTCTTCCTGGTGGGAAATGAGTGTTAAATATGCCCGTCCAGACACCTACCTCACTCTCAACCCCTTGGTGATGTGGGTCCTCTGGTTTGTGGCCACCTTTGCTGGGTTCCTCACCTTTCGATGATGTGGCCCCACTAGTGTGAGGACATTCCTGCCTGGTTCTCATCTACGTGGTTATGTGGACCCCCTGGTGAGAGTCTGTTCCTGGCTGTGTTCCTCACCCTTCTGTGAGGGAGACCCTCTGCTGATAGGTCACTCCTGCATGGCTGGCACACATTGCCTTGGTGAAGTCAGCCATGTGGTGGCAGTAGGAGCGTGCTGAGGATCTCCTCCCCCCGGTGATGAGGGCCCTCTTGCGTCAGGCCCTAACTGCTGGGCTCACCAACTTTTCTTAGTGAGCCCAATGATGCTTGGGCACTCCTCTTAGGATCCCATCTCGATGGGGATGTGGGCCTTCTGCTCTGAGGTCCCAACGGCTGGGTTGTTCACATTTTCATGATGTGGGCTCTCTGGTGTTAGTTCACAGAGGCCTGGATCCCATAGCCTCTGTGCTCTTGGCCACCTGTTGGGAGGTTCCAACTGCTGGATTCCTCACTTTTTTAAATTTTTGGGTCTTCTGTTGTGAGGATCCTCCTGCCTGCCTCACTCCCAACCCCTTCGTGATGTGTGTCGTCTGGTTTGAGGCCACATGTGCTGGATTCCTCACCTTTCGATGATGTGGGACCAATGGTCTTAGGAGACTCCTGCCTGGTTCACATCCCCTTGGTGATGTGGGCCCTCTGTTGAGAGTCTGATCCTGGCTGGGTTCCTCACCCATCTGTGAGGTGGGCCGTCTGCTGTGAGGTCACTCCTGCCTGGCTTGCTCACCTCGCCTTGTGGACATGAGCCCTCTGGTGGCACTTGGAGCCTGCTGGGAGCCTCCTCCCCTCGGTGATGAGGGCCCTCTGGCGTCAGGCCCTAACTGCTGGTCTCCCCACATTTTGTGATGTGCGCCCAGTGGTGCGAGGACACTCCAGCCAGGTTCACATCCCCATTGGGATGTGGGCCTTCTGCTCTGATGTACCAATGCCTGGGTTGCTCACAGTTTCATGATGTGGGCTCTCTGCTATTAGTTCACTCCTGCCTGCATCCCATAGCTTCTGTGCTCTCGGCCACCTGCTGGGAGGTTCCAACTGCTGGATTCCTCACCTTTCTTATTCTTTGGGCCCTCTGTTTTTAGGCTACTCCTGCCTGCCTCACTCCCATTCCCTTTGTGATATGTGTCCTCTGATTTGAGGGCACATGTGCTGGGTTCCGCACCTTTCGATGATGTGGCCCCACTGGAGGGAAGACAGTCCTGACTGGTTCCCATCTCCTTGCTGATGTGGGCCCTCAGGTGAGAGTCTGATCCTGGCTGGGTTCCCCACCCGTCTGTGAGGTGGCCCCTCTGCTGTGAGGTCATTCATGCCTGTCTGGCACACGTCACCTTGGCGACGTGGGCCCTCTGGTGGCAGTTGGAGTGTGCTGGGATCCTCCTCCCCTCAGTGATGAGGGCCCTCTTGCCTTAGGCCATAACTGCTGGGCTCCCCACATTTTCTGATGTGTGCCAAGTGAGTGAGGACACTCTTGCCAGGTTCCCATCCCCATGGGGATATGGGCCTTCTGCTCTGAGGTCAAAACGGCTGGCTTGCTCACAGTACCATGATGTGGGCCCTCTGCTGTGAGTTCACTCCGGCAAGGATCCCTTATCATCGGTGCTCTGAGCCGCCTGCTGGGGGGTTCCAACTGCTGGATTCCTCAACTTTTTTATTCTATGTGCCCTCTGTTGTGAGGCTCCTCCTGCCTGCCTCACTGCCAGCCCCTTGGTGATGACTGTCCTATGGCTTGAGGTCACATGTGCTGCGTTCCTCACCTTTCGATGATGTGGCCCCACTCGTGTGAGGACACTCCTGCCTGGTTCCCATCCCCTTGGTGAGGTGGGCCCTCTGGCGAGAGTCTAATCCTGGCTGGGTTCCTCAACGTTCTGTGAGGTAGGCCCTCTGCTGTGAGGTCACTCCTGCCTGGCTGGCACACGTCACCTTGGAGACGTGAGCCCTCTGGTGGCAGTTGGAGCGTGCAGGGTGCCTCCTCCTCTCGGTGATGACGGCCCTCTGGCATCAGGCCCTAAATGGTGGGCTCCCCACATTTTCTGATGTGCGCCCAGTGGTGTGAGGACACTCCAGCCAGGTTCCCATTCCCATGGGGATGTGGGCCTTCTGCGCTGAGGTCCCAACGCCTGGGTTGCTCACAGTTTTATGATGTGGGCCCTCTGCTGTGAGTTCACTGCGGCCTGGATCCCATAGCCTCGGTGTTCTGAGCCGCCTGCTGGAAGGTCTAAATGCTGGAATCCTCACGTTTTTTATATTATGTGCCCTGTGTTGTGAGGCTACTCCTGCCTGCCTCACTCCAAGGCCCTTGGTGATGTGGGTCCTCTGGTTTGAGGACACATGTGCTGGGTTCCTCACCTTAAGATGATGAGGCCCCACTGGTGTGAGGATAATCCTGACTGGTTCCCATCCCCTTTGTGATGTGGGCCCTCTGGTGAGAGTCTGATCCTGGCTGGGTTCCTCACCCATCTGTGAGGTGGGCCCTCTACTATCAGGTAACTCTTGCCTGGCTTGCTCACCTCGCCTTGTTAACATGAGCCCTCTGGTGGCACTTGGACCCTGCTGGGAGCCTCCTCACCTCTGTGATGAGGGCCCTCTGACGTCAGGCCCTAACTGCAGGGCTCCCCAACTTTTCTTAGTGAGCCCAGTGATGCTCGGGCACTCCTCTTAGGTTCCCATCTCCATGGGGATGTGGGCCTTCTGCTCTGAGGTTCCAACGGCTGGGTTGATCACAATTTCATGATGTGGGCTCTCTGGTGTTAGTTCACTGTGGCCTGGATCCCATAGCCTCTGTGCTCTTGGCCGCCTGCTGGGAGGTTCCAACCGCTGGATTCCTCACTTTTTTAATTTTTTAGGCCCTCTGTTGTGAGGATCCTCCTGCCTGCCTCACTCCCAGCCCATTTGTGATGTGTGTCGTCTGGTTTGAGGCCACATGTGCTGGATTCCTCACCTTTCGATGATGTGGGACCAATGGTCTTAGGAGACTCCTGCCTGGTTCACATCCCCTTGGTGATGTGGGCCCTCTGTTGAGAGTCTGATCCTGGCTGGGTTCCTCACCCTTCTGTGAGGTGGGCCGTCTGCTGTGAGGTCACTCCTGCTTGGCTTGCTCACCTCGCCTTGTGGACATGAGCCTTCGGTGGCACTTGGAGCCTGCTGGGAGCCTCCTCCCCTTGGTGATGAGGGCCCTCTGGCGTCAGGCCCTAACGGCTGGGCTCCCCACATTTTGTGATGTGCGCCCAGTGGTTCGAAGACACTCTATCCAGGTTCACATCCCCATTGGGATGTGGGTCTTCTGCTCTGAAGTCCCAACGACTGGGTTGTTCACAGTTTCATGATGTGGGCTCTCTGCTGTTAGTTCACTCTGGCCTGGATGCCATAGCCTCTGTGCTCTGGGCCTCCTGCTGGGAGGTTCCAACTGCTCGATTCCTCAACTTTTGTATTCTATGGGTCCTGTGTTGTGATGCTCCTCCTGCCTGCCTCACTCGCAACCCCTTCGTGATGTGGGTCCTCTGGTTTGAGGCCACATGTGCTGGGTTCCGCAACTTTCAATGATGTGGCCCCACTGGTGTGAGGACACTCCTGCCTGGTTCCCATCCCCTTGGTGATGTGGGCCTTCTGGTGACAGTCTTATCCTGGCTGGGTTCCTCACTCTTCTGTGAGGTAGGCCCTCTGCTGTGAGGTCAATCCTGCCTGACTTGCACACATCACCTTGGCGACGTGGGCCCTCTGTTGGCACATGGAACCTGCTGGGAGCCTCCTGCCCTCGGTGATGACGGCCCTCTAGCATCAGGCCATAACTGCTGGGCTCCCCACGTTTTCTGATGTGAGCCCAGTGATGCCAGGACACTCCTGTCAGGTTCCCATCCCCATGGGGATGTGGGCTTTCTGCTCTGAGGTCCCAACGCCTGGGTTGCTCACAGTTTCATGATGTGGGCTCTCTGGTGTTAGTTCACTCCTGCCTGCATCCCATAGCTTCTGTGCTCTCGGCCGCCTGCTGGGAGGTTCCAAATGCTGGATTCCTCACCTTTTTTATTCTTTGGGCCCTCTGTTTTTAGGCTACTCCTACCTGCTTCACTCCCATCCCCTTTGTGATGTATGTCCTCTGATATGAGGCCGCATGTGCTGGGTTCCTCACCTTTCGATGATGTGGCCCCACTGGTGGGAGGACAGTCCTGACTGGTTCCCATCCCCTTGGTGTTGTGGGCCCTCTGGCGAGAGTCTCATCCTGCCTCGGTTCCTCACCCTTCTGTGAGATAGGCCCTCTGCTGTGAGGTCACTACTGCCTGGCTGACGCATGCCTCCTTGTAGACGTGGGCCCTCTGTTGGCAGTTGGAACCTGCTGGGAGTCTCCTCCCCTCAGTTATGAGGGCCCCCTGGCGTCAGGCCCTAACTGCTGGGCTCCTAACATTTTCTGATATGTGCTAAGTGGTGCGAGGCCACTCCTGCCAGGTTCCCATCCCAATGGGGATGTGGGCCTTCTGTTCTGAGGTCCCAACGGCTGGGCTGCTCACAGGTTCATGATGTGGGCCGTCTGTTGTGAGTTCACTGCGGCCTGGATCTCATAACCTCGGTGCTCTGGGCCGCTTGCTGGGAGGTTCCAACTGCTGGATTCCTCAACTTTTATATTCTATGGACCCTGTGTTGTGAGGCCGGTCCTGCCAGCCTCATTCCGAACCCCTTAGTGATGTGGTTCCTCTGGTTTGAGGCTACATGTGCTGGGATCCTCACCTTTCGATGATGTTGTCCCACTGGTGTGGGGACACTCCTGCCTTGTTCCCATCCCCTTGGTGATGTGGACCCTCTGGTGAGAGTCTGATCCTGGCTGTGTTCCTCACCCTTCTGTGAGGTGGGCCCTCTGCTGTGAGGTCACTCCTGCCGGGCTGGCACACATCGCCTTGTTGACGTTGGCCCTCTGGTGGCAGCTGGAGCCTGCTGGGAGCCTCCTCCCCTCGGTGATGAGTGCCCTCTAGCGTCAGGCCCTAACTTCTGAGCACCCCACGTTTTCTGATGTGAGCCCAGTGATGCCAGGACACTCCTGTCATGTTCCCATCACCATGGGGATGTGGGCCTTCTGCTCTGAGGTCCCAATGTCTGGGTTGCTCACAGTTTCATGATGTGGGCTGTCTGGTGTTAGTTCACTCTGGCCTGGATCCCCTAGCCTCTGTGCTCTGGGCCGCCTGCTGGGAGGTTCCAACTGCTGGATTCCTCACCTTTCTTATTTTTGGGCCCTCTGTTGTGAGGCTCCTCCTGTCTGCCTCACTCTCAGCCCCTTGGTGATGGGTGTCCTATGGTTTGAAGCCACATGTTCTGGGTTCCTCACCTTTAGATGATGTGGCCCTACTCATGTGAGGACACTCCTGCCTGGTTCCAATCCATTTGGTGATGTGGGCCCTCTGGTGCGAGTGTGATCCTGACTGGGTTCATCACACTTCTCTGAGGTGGGCCCTCTGCTGTGAGGTCATTCGTGCCTGGTTGGCACACATCGCCTTGGTGACGTCAGCCCTCTGGTGGCAGTTGGAGCCTGCTGGGAGCCTCCTTCCCTTGGTGATGAGGGTCCTCTGGCGTCAGGCCCTAACTGCTGGTCTCCCAAAATTTTCTGATACGTTCTCAGTGGTGCGAGGACACTCCTACCAGATTTATATCCCCATGGGGATGTGGGCCTCCTGCTCTGAGGTCCCAATGGCTGGGTTGCTCAGTTTCATGACATGGGCCCTCTTCTGTGAGTTCACTGTGGCCTGGATCCCATAGCCTCGGTGCTCTGGGCCGCCTGCTGGGAGGTTCCAACTGCTGTATTCCTCACTTTTTTGTTCTATGCGCCCAGTGTTGTGAGGCTACTCCTGCCTGCCTCACTCCGAGGCCCTTGGTGATGTGGGTCCTCTGGTTTGAGGACACATGTGCTGAGTACCTCACCTTTCGATGATGTGGCCCCACTGGTGTGAAGACACTCCTGCCTGGTTCCCATCCCCTTGGTGATGTGGGCCCTCTGGTGAGAGTCTGATGTTGGCTGATTTTCTCACCCTTCTGTGAGCTGGGACCTCTGCTGTGAGGTAACTCCTGCCTGGCTTGCTCACGTTGCCTTGACAACGTGAGCCTTCAGGTGGCAGTTGGAGCCTGCTGGGAATCTCCTCCCCTCGGTTATGAGAGCTCTGGATAAAACACATATGCCCTCTTTTGCCAAGTGCATTATTTTCCCAGTTCTGTCTCTTTTCCTATGCTTTAAGAGCGACTCCCGTGTATCTTCTGAAATCAGTTTCCAGCAATTCTGCACCGTTTTCAAGTCCTCTTTGCAGCCTTACTTCAGTATAATTTTGGATGATACCTGTCATTTATAACTCTGCAGGTTTGTGAATTACAGTGCCCCTGAGCTCCTTACTTTAACTCGCTTTCTTGTGAGCTGGCCACAAAACCACAGGATCTCTTCAGGTCCTAATCTGCTTCCAGCATGGTATGCGGAGCCTTTGGATCATTCGTCTTCCTGGTGGGAAATGAGAGTTAAATTTGCCCATCCAGACACCTACAGATAGTCTCTCATTGGTTCTTCCTATTCCTGTTCATTTTCCACAGAAATTGCAAACTGGGCCAAACAGGAGGTTAAAGGCACTGACTCTCCAAGTGGGGAGAGTGTTAGTAAAGCGTCTGTAATGTTGCACCCGAGTACCAGGGGACGAAAACTGAGACACATTTGAACACGTTTCCCGATCACACGGTGGATCATACTGTGGGTTCCACATGCATGTTTTAGCTGAAGGAAGAATCCCTTAAACCTGGAGAGTTGAGACCCATGGAATGGGTACCATGCAATATGACTTCAAAGGGTCTGCATTTGCTCACCGAACCTCACCAATCCTATCACTGCTGCGTTTATGCCGCTGTACACACGCTTGATTCTCTTTCGGAGACATATAAATCCATAGGTTTTAAGATTCTTACTAGTCAGGTATATTCTTAGGCGTTTAATATGGGGTGTTGAGTGCACTTCGTTGAGCAAGGAGTAGCTCTTGTCTATTACATATTTGGCTTATGGAAAGGTATCTGTGTTAATTTCAATCTCTGGTTTTATGCAGCACCCCAACCCACCTTTCCCCTTAAGCAAGCATAAGTTGGTTTTCTACATTTGAGACCCTGTTCTGTTTTGTAATTCAGTTCCTGTGTAGCCAAGATTACATCCCATGTAGTAGTGATATCTTATGATGTTTCTTTTTCTGTGTGACTTATTTCATTTAGAATCATCGTACCTGAATCCACTCATTATGGTGCTACGGGCCTGATGACATAGATTTCATTGCTGAGTGATATTGCATTGTACGTAAATACCACAACTTCTTTATACATTTTTCGCTTTCTGTGATATTGAACTTGTACCGTAAACGAGGTTCTTGTAAAGAGAGCCCTCTCAAACATTGGGGTGGCAGTGTCTTTTTGATTTAAATTTCCCTGAGCTATAGGACAATAAGTGGAAGTGCCCTAGGCTCTGTTGCTTTGTTTTTTAGATGTTTCAGGAAACACCATACACTTCTCCAGAGTGGCTGTTGGCAATTTACATCCCGCCCATCAGCATAACAAGGCTCCCAGTTCTCCATGGCCTGTCCTGCCTTTCTGGATTTTACACTTTTTTCAGATGGCCCTTTTGACCGGGGGGCAGTGAGACTTCATTGTAGTGCAGATTTCCTTTGCAAGCTTGCTTGGTTGGCCAAAAAGGGCGTATGCGTTTTTTCCTGAATATATTCAGGGAAAAACGCATACGCCCTTTTTGGCCAAGTGCATCATTGTGGACGTTCTGCCTCTTTTCCTATGCTTTACATGCAATTCCAGTCTGCCTCCTGAAATCGGTTTCCTGCAATTCTGCCCCACTTTCAAGTCGTCTTGACAGCCTTACTTCAATATATTTTTAGATGATAGCTGTCATTTATAATTCTGCAGGTTTGTGTATTACAGGGCCCCTGAGCTCCTTTCTTCAACTCGCTTTCTTGTGAGCTGGCTGCAACACCGCAGAATTGCTTCAGGCCCTTGTGTGGTTCCGGCATGGCACGCTGAGCCTTTGGTTAATTCCTCTTCCTGGTGGGAAATGAGAGTTAAATTTGCCCGTCCAGACACCTCCAGCTAGTCTCTCATTGGTTCTCCCTATTCCTGTTCATTTTCCACAGAAATTGCAAACTGGGCCAAACAGGAGGTTAAAGGCACTGACTCTCCAAGTGGGGAGAGTGTTAGTAAAGCGTCTGGAATGTGGCACCCGAGTACCAGGGGACTTAAACTGAGACACATTTGTACACGTTTCCCGATCACACGGTGGATCATACTCTGGGTTCCACATGCATGTTTAGCTGAAGGAAGAATCCCTTAAACCTGGAGAGTTGAGAACCATGGAATGGGTACCATGCAATATGACTTCAAAGGGTCTGCATTTGCTCACCGTACCTCACCAATCTTATCACTGCTGCGCTTATGCCGCTGTACACACGCTTGATTCTCTTTTGGAGACATATAAATCCATAGGTTTTAAGATTCTTACTAGTCAGGTATATTCTTAGGCGTTTAATATGGGATGTTGTGTCCTTTTCTTTGAGCAAGGAGTAGTTCTTGTCTATTACATATTTGGCTTATGGAGCAGTATCTGTGCTAATTTCAATCTCTGGTTTTATGCAGCACCCCAACTCACCTTTCCCCTTAAGCAAGCATAAGTTGTTTTTCTACATTTGAGACCCTGTTCTGTTTTGTAATTCAGTTCATGGGTAGCCAAGGTTACATTCCATGTATTAGTGATATCTTATGATGTTTCTTTTTCTGTGTGACTTATTTCACTTAGAATCATCGTACCTGAATCCACTCATTATGCAGTTACTGGCTTGATGACATAGATTTCATTGCTGAGTGATATTGCGTTGTACGTAAGTACCACAGCTTCTTTATCCATTTATCCCCTTCTGTGATATTGAACTTGTACTGTAAAAGAGGTTCTTGTAAACAGAGCCGTCCCAAACTTTGGTGTCGCTGTGTCTTTTTGATTTTAATTTCCCTAAGCTATAGGACCATAAGTGGATGTGCCCTAGGCTCTGTTGCTTTGTTTTTTAGATGTTTCAGGAAACACCATACACTTCTCCAGAGTGGCTGTTGGCAATTTACATCCCGCCCATCAGCATAAGAAGGCTCCCAGTTCTCCATGGCCTGTCCTGCCTTTCTGGATTTTACACTTTTTTCAGATGACCCTTTTGACCGGGGGGCAGTGAGACTTCATTGTAGTGCAGATTTCCTTTGCAAGCTTGCTTGGTTGGCCAAAAAGGGCATATGCGTTTTTTACTGAATATCGTCAGGATAAAACGCATACGCCCTTTTTGGCCAAGTGCATCATTGTGGACGTTATGCCTCTTTTCCTATGCTTTACATGCAATTCCAGTCTACCTCCTGAAATCGGTTTCCTGCAATTCTACCCCGCATTCAAGTCCTCTTCGCAGCCTTACTTCAATATATTTTTGGAAGATAGCTGTCATTTATCACTCTGCAGGTTTGTCAGTTACAGTGCCCCTGAGCTCCTTTTTTCAACTCGCTTTCTTGTGAGCTGGACGCAACACCGCAGGATTGTTTCTGGCCCTAGTGTGGTTCTGGCACGGCACGCTGAGCCTTTGGTTAATTCCTCTTCCTGGTGGGAAATGAGAGTTAAATTTGCCCGTCCAGACACCTCCAGCTAGTCTCTCATTGGTTCTCCCTATTCCTGTTCATTTTTCGCAGAAATTGCAAACTGGGCCAAACAGGAGTTTAAAGGCACTGACTGTCCAAGTGGGGAGAGTGTTAGTAAAGCGTCTGGAATGTTGCACCCGAGTACCACGGGACGAAAACTGAGACACATGTGAACACGTTTCCCGATCACACGGTGGATCATATGCTGGGTTCCACATGCATGTTTTAGCTGAAGGAAGAATCCCTTAAACCTGGAGAGTTGAGAACCATGGAATGGGTACCATGCAATATGACTTCAAAGGGTCTGCATTTGCTCACCGAACCTCACCAATCCTATCACTGCTGCGTTTATGCCGCTGTACACACGCTTGATACTCTTTCGGAGACCTATAAATCCATAGGTTTTAAGATTCTTACTAGTCAGGTATATTCTTAGGCGTCTAATATGGGGTGTTGAGTCCACTTCGTTGAGCAAGCAGTAGCTCTTGTCTATTACATATTTGGCTTATGGAAAGGTATCTGTGCTAATTTCAATCTCTAGTTTCATACAGCACCCCAACTCACCTTTCCCCTTAAGCAAGCATAAGTTGGTTTTCTACATTTGAGACCCTATTCTGTTTTGTAATTTAGTTCCTGTGTAGCCAAGTTTACATTCTGTGTATTAATGATATCTTATGATGTTTCTTTTTCTGTGTGACTTATTTCACTTAGAATCATCGTACCTGAATCCACTCATTATGCTGCTACTGGCCTGATGACATAGATTTCATTGCTGAGTGATATAGCATTGTACGTAAGTACCACAACTTCTTTATCCATTTTTCGCTTTCTGCGATATTGAACTTGTACCGTAAACGAGGATCTTGTAAACAGAGCCGTCCCAAACTTTGGGGTGGCTGTGTCTTTTTGATTTTAATTTCCCTAAGCTATAGGACCATAAGTGGAAGTGCCCTAGGCTCTGTTGCTTTGTTTTTTAGATGTTTCAGGAAACACCATACACTTCTCCAGAGTGGCTGTTGGCAATTTACATCCCGCCCATCAGCATAAGAAGGCTCCCAGTTCTCCATGGCCTGTCCTGCCTTTCTGGATTTTACACTTTTTTCAAATGGCCCTTTTGACCTGGGGGCAGTGAGACATCATTGTAGTGCAGATTTCCTTTGCAAGCTTGCTTGGTTGGCCAAAAAGGGCGTATGCGTTTTTTCCTGAATATATTCAGGAAAAAACGCATATGCCCTTTTTGGCCAAGTGCATCATTGTGGACGTTCTGCCTCTTTTCCTATGCTTTACATGCAATTCCAGTCTACCTCCTGAAATCGGTTTCCTGCAATTCTGCCCCGCTTTCAAGTCCTCTTGGCAGCCTTACTTCAATATATTTTTGGACGATAGCTGTCATTTATAACTCTGCACGTTTGTGAATTACAGTGCCCCTGAGCTCCTTTCTTCAACTCGCTTTCTTGTGAGCTGGCCGCAACACCGCAGGATTGCTTCAGGTCCTAGTGTGGTTCCGGCATGGCACGCTGAGCCTTTGGTTAATTCCTCTTCCACGTGGGAAATGAGAGTTAAATTTGCCCGTCCAGACACCTCCAGCTAGTCTCTCATTGGTTCTCCTTATTCCTGTTCATTTTCCGCAGAAATTGCAAACTGGGCCAAACAGGAGGTTATAGGCACTGACTCTCCAAGTGGGGAGAGTGTTAGTAAAGCGTCTGGAATGTTGCACCCGAGTACCAGGGGACGAAAACTGAGACACATTTGAACACGTTTCCCGATCACACGGTGGATCATACTCTGGGTTCCACATGCATGTTTTAGCTGAAGGAAGAATCCCTTAAACCTGGAGAGTTGAGAACCATGGAGTAGGTACCATGCAATATGACTTCAAAGGGTTTGCATTTGCTCACCGAACCTCACCAATCCTATCACTGCTGCATTTATGCCGCTGTACACACGCTTGATTCTCTTTCGGAGACATATAAATACATAGGTTTTAAGATTCTTACTAGTCAGGTATATTCTTAGGCGTTTAATATGGGATGTTGTGTCCTTTTCTTTGAGCAAGGAGTAGCTCTTGTCTATTACATATTGGTCTTATGGAACGGTACCTGTGCTAATTTCAATCTCTGGTTTTATGCAGCACCCCAACTCACCTTTCCCCTTAAGCAAGCATAAGTTCTTTTTCTACATTTGAGACCCTGTTCTGTTTTGTAATTCAGTTCCTGTGTAGCCAACATTATATTCCGTGTATCAGTGATATCTTATGATGTTTCTTTATCTGTGTGACTTATTTCACTTAGAATCATCGTACCTGAATCCAGTCATTATCCTGCTATGGGCCTGATGACATAGATTTCATTGCTGAGTGATATTGCATTGTACGTTAGTACCACAACTTCTTTATCCATTTTTCACTTTCTGTGATATTGAACTTGTACCGTAAATGAGGTTCTTGTAAACAGAGCCGTCCCAAACTTTGGGGTGGCTGTGTCTTTTTGATTTTAATTTCCCTAATCTATAGGACCATAAGTGGAAGTGCCCTAGGCTCTGTTGCTTTGTTTTTTAGATGTTTCAGGAAACACCATACACTTCTCCAGAGTGGCTGTTGGCAATTTACATCCCGCCCATCAGCCTAACTAGGCTCCCAGTTCTCCATGGCCTGTCCTGCCTTTCTGGATTTTACACTTTTTTCAGATTGCCCTTTTGACCGGGGGGCAGTGAGACTTCATTGTAGTGCAGATTTCCTTTGCAAGCTTGCTTGGTTGGCCAAAAGGGCGTATGCGTTTTTTCCTGAATATATTCAGGAAAAAACGCATACGCCATTTTTGGCCAAGTGCATCATTGTGGACGTTCTGTCTCTTTTCCTATGCTTTACATGCAATTCCAGTCTACCTCCTGAAATCGGTTTCCTGCAATTCTGCCCCGCTTTCAAGTCCTCTCGGCAGCCTTACTTCAATATATTTTTGGACGATAGCTGTCATTTATAACTCTGCAGGTTTGTGAATTACAGTGCCCCTGAGCTCCTTTCTTCAACTCGCTTTCTTGTGAGCTGGCCGCAACACTGCAGGATTGCTTCAGTCCCTAGTGTGGTACTGGCATGGCACGCTGAGCCTTTGGTTAATTCCTCTTCCTGCTTGGAAATGAGAGTTAAATTTGCCCTTCCAGACACCTCCAGCTAGTCTCTCATTGGTTCTCCCTATTCCTCTTCATTTTCTGCAGAAATTGCAAACTGGGCCAAACAGGAGGTTAAAGGCACTGACTCTCCAAGTGGGTAGAGTGTTAGTAAAGCGTCTGGAAAGTTGCACCGAGTATCAGGGGACGAAAAATGAGATACATTTAAAAACGTTTCCCGATCATACGGTGGATCATACTCTGGGTTCCACATGCATGTTTAGCTGAAGGAAGAATCCCTTAAACCTGGAGAGTTGAGAACCATGGAATGGGTACCATGCAATATGACTTCACAGGGTCTGCATTTGCTCACCGTACCTCACCAATCTTATCACTGCTGCGCTTATGCCGCTGTACACACGCTTGATTCTCTTTCGGAGACATATAAATCCATAGGTTTTAAGATTCTTACTAGTCAGGTATATTCTTAGGCGTTTAATATGGGATGTTGTGTCCTTTTCTGTGAGCAAGGAGTAGCTCTTGTCTATTACATATTTGGCTTATGGAACAGTATCTGTGCTAATTTCAATCTCTGGTTTTATGCAGCACCCCAACTCACCTTTCCCCTTAAGCAAGCATAAGTTGTTTTTCTACATTTGAGACCCTGTTCTGTTTTGTAATTCAGTTCCTGTGTAGCCAAGGTTACATTCCATGTATTAGTGATATCTTATGATGTTTCTTTTTCTGTGTGACTTATTTCACTTAGAATCATCGTACCTGAATCCACTCATTATGCTGCTATTGGCTTGATGACATAGATTTCATTGCTGAGTGATATTGCGTTGTACGTAAGTACCACAGCTTCTTTATCCATTTATCGCCTTCTGTGATATTGAACTTGTACCGTAAACAAGGTTCTTGTAAACAGAGCCATCCCAAATTTTGGGGTGGCTGTGTCTTTTTGATTTTAATTTCCCTAAGCTGTAGGACCATAAGTGGAAGTGTCCTAGGCTCTGTTGCTTTGTTTTTTAGATGTTTCAGGAAACACCATACACTTCTCCAGAGTGGCTGTTGGCAATTTACATCCCGCCCATCAGCATAAGAAGGCTCCCAGTTCTCCATGGCCTGTCCTGCCTTTCTGGATTTTACACATTTTTCAAATGGCCCTTTTGACCGGGGGGCAGTGAGACATCATTGTAGTGCAGATTTCCTTTGCAAGCTTGCTTGGTTGGCCAAAAAGGGCGTATGCGTTTTTTCCTGAATATATTCAAGAAAAAACGCATACGCCCTTTTTGGCCAAGTGCATCATTGTGGACGTTCTGCCTCTTTTCCTATGCTTTACATGCAATTCCAGTCTACCTCCTGAAATCGGTTTCCTGCAATTCTGCCCCGCTTTCAAGTCCTCTTGGTAGCCTTACTTCAATATATTTTTGGACGATAGCTGTCATTTATAACTCTGCAGGTTTTTGAATTACAGTGCCCCTGACATCCTTTCTTCAACTCGCTTTCTTGTGAGCTGGCCGCAACACCGCAGGATTGCTTCAGGTCCTAGTGTGGTTCCGGCACGGCACGCTGAGCCTTTGGTTAATTCCTCTTCCGCGTGGGAAATGAGAGTTAAATTTGCCCGTCCAGACACCTCCAGCTAGTCTCTCATTGGTTCTCCTTATTCCTGTTCATTTTCCACAGAAATTGCAAACTGGGCCAAACAGGAGGTTAAAGGCACTGACTCTCCAAGTGGGGAGAGTGTTAGTAAAGCGTCTGGAATGTTGCACCCGAGTACCAGGGGACGAAAACTGAGACACATTTGAACACGTTTCCCGATCACACGGTGGATCATACTCTGGGTTCCACATGCATGTTTTAGCTGAAGGAAGAATCCCTTAAACCTGGAGAGTTGAGAACCATGGAGTAGGTACCATGCAATATGACTTCAAAGGGTTTGCATTTGCTCACCGAACCTCACCATTCCTATCATTGCTGCATTTATGCCGCTGTACACACGCTTGATTCTCTTTCGGAGACATATAAATCCATAGGTTTTAAGATTCTTACTAGTCAGGTATATTCTTAGGCGTTTAATATGGGATGTTGTGTCCTTTTCTTTGAGCAAGGAGTAGCTCTTGTCTATTACATATTGGTCTTATGGAATGGTATCTGTGCTAATTTCAATCTCTGGTTTTATGCAGCACCCCAACTCACCTTTCCCCTTAAGCAAGCATAAGTTCTTTTTCTACATTTGAGACCCTGTTCTGTTTTGTAATTCAGTTCCTGTGGAGCCAAATTTACATTCCGTGTATCAGTGATATCTTATGATGTTTCTTTTTCTGTGTGACTTATTTCACTTAGAATCATCGTACCTGAATCCACTCAATATCCTGCTATGGGCCTGATGACATAGATTTCATTGCTGAGTGATATTGCATTGTACGTTAGTACCACAACTTCTTTATCCATTTTTCACTTTCTGTGATATTGAACTTGTACCGTAAATGAGGTTCTTGTAAACAGAGCCGTCCCAAACTTTGGGGTGGCTGTGTCTTTTTGAGTTTAATTTCCCTAATCTATAGGACCATAAGTGGAAGTGCCCTAGGCTCTGTTGCTTTGTTTTTTAGATGTTTCAGGAAACACCATACACTTCTCCAGAGTGGCTGTTGGCAATTTACATCCCGCCCTTCAGCATAACTAGGCTCCCAGTTCTCCATGGCCTGTCCTGCCTTTCTGGATTTTACACTTTTTTCAGATGGCCCTTTTGACCGGGGGGCAGTGAGACTTCATTGTAGTGCAGATTTCCTTTGCAAGCTTGCTTGGTTGGCCAAAAAGGGCGTATGCGTTTTTTCCTGAATATATTCAGGAAAAAACGCATACGCCCTTTTTGGCCAAGTGCATCATTGTGGACGTTCTGCCTCTTTTCCTATGCTTTACATGCAATTCCAGTCTACCTCCTGAAATCGGTTTCCTGCAATTCTGCCCCGCTTTCAAGTCCTCTTGGCAGCCTTACTTCAATATATTTTTGGACGATAGCTGTCATTTATAACTCTGCAGGTTTGTGAATTACAGTGACCCTGAGCTCCTTTCTTCAACTCGCTTTCTTGTGAGCTGGCCGCAACACTGCAGGATTGCTTCAGTCCCTAGTGTGGTACTGGCATGGCACGCTGAGCCTTTGGTTAATTCCTCTTCCTGCTTGGAAATGAGAGTTAAATTTGCCCTTCCAGACACCTCCAGCTAGTCTCTCATTGGTTCTCCCTATTCCTCTTCATTTTCTGCAGAAATTGCAAACTGGGCCAAACAGGAGGTTAAAGGCACTGACTCTCCAAGTGGGTAGAGTGTTAGTAAAGTGTCTGGAAAGTTGCACCGAGTATCAGGGGACGAAAAATGAGATACATTTAAAAACGTTTCCCGATCATACGGTGGATCATACTCTGGGTTCCACATGCATGTTTAGCTGAAGGAAGAATCCCTTAAACCTGGAGAGTTGAGAACCATGGAATGGGTACCATGCAATATGACTTCACAGGGTCTGCATTTGCTCACCGTACCTCACCAATCTTATCACTGCTGCGCTTATGCCGCTGTACACACGCTGGATTCTCTTTCGGAGACATATAAATCCATAGGTTTTAAGATTCTTACTAGTCAGGTATATTCTTAGGCGTTTAATATGGGATGTTGTGTCCTTTTCTGTGAGCAAGGAGTAGCTCTTGTCTATTACATATTTGGCTTATGGAACAGTATCTGTGCTAATTTCAATCTCTGGTTTTATGCAGCACCCCAACTCACCTTTCCCCTTAAGCAAGCATAAGTTGTTTTTCTACATTTGAGACCCTGTTCTGTTTTGTAATTCAGTTCCTGTGTAGCCAAGGTTACATTCCATGTATTAGTGATATCTTATGATGTTTCTTTTTCTGTGTGACTTATTTCACTTAGAATCATCGTACCTGAATCCACTCATTATGCTGCTACTGGCTTGATGACATAGATTTCATTGCTGAGTGATATTGCGTTGTACGTAAGTACCACAGCTTCTTTATCCATTTATCGCCTTCTGTGATATTGAACTTGTTCCGTAAACGAGGTTCTTGTAAACAGAGCCATCCCAAACATTGGGGTGGCTGTGTCTTTTTGATTTTAATTTCCCTAAGCTATAGGACCATAAGTGGAACTGCCCTATGCTCTGTTGCTTTGTTTTTTAGATGTTTCAGGAAACACCATACACTTCTCCAGAGTGGCTGTTGGCAATTTACATCCCGCCCTTCAGCATAACAAGGCTCCCAGTTCTCCATGGCCTGTCCTGTCTTTCTGGATTTTACACTTTATTCAGATGGCCCTTTTGACCGGGAGGCAGTGGGAATTCATTGTAGTGCAGATTTCCTTTGCAAGCTTGCTTGGTTGGCCAAAAAGGGCGTATGTGTTTTTTCCTGAATATATTCAGGAAAAAACGCATACGCCCTTTTTGGCCAAGTGCATCATTGTGGACGTTCTGCCTCTTTTCCTATGCTTTACATGCAATTCCAGTCTACCTCCTGAAATCGGTTTCCTGCAATTCTGCCCCGCTTTCAAGTCTCTTGGCAGCCATACTTCAATATATTTTTGGACGATAGCTGTCATTTATCACTCTGCAGGTTTGTGAATTACAGTGCCCCTGAGCTCCTTTCTTCAACTCGCTTTCTTGTGAGCTGGCCGCAACACCGCAGGATTGCTTCAGGCCCTAGTGTGGTTCTGGCATGGCTCGCTGAGCCTTTGGTTAATTCCTCTTCCTGGTGGGAAATGAGAGTTAAATTTGCCCGTCCAGACACCTCCAGCTAGTCTCTCATTGGTTCTCCCTATTCTTGTTCATTTTTCGCAGAAATTGCAAACTGGGCCAAACAGGAGGTTAAAGGCACTGACTCTCCAAGTGGGGAGAGTGTTAGTAAAGCGTCTGGAATGTTGCACCCGAGTACCAGGGGACGAAAACTGAGACACATTTGAACACGTTTCCCGATCACACGGTGGATCATACTCTGGGTTCCACATGCATGTTTTAGCTGAAGGAAGAATCCCTTAAAACTGGAGAATTGAGAACCATGGAATGGGTACCATGCAATATGACTTCAAAGGGTCTGCATTTGCTCACCGAACCTCACCAATCCTATCACTGCTGCATTTATGCTGCCGTACACACGCTTGATTCTCTTTCGGAGACATATAAATCCATAGGTTTTAAGATTCTTACTAGTCAGGTATATTCTTAGGCGTTTAATATGGGGTGTTGAGTCCACTTCGTTGAGCAAGGAGTAGCTCTTGTCTATTACATATTTGGCTTATGGAAAGGTATCTGTGCTAATTTCAATCTCTGGTTTTATGCAGCACCCCAACTCACCTTTCCCCTTAAGCAAGCATAAGTTGGTTTTCTACATTTGAGACACTATTCTGTTTTGTAATTCAGTTCCTGTGTAGCCAAGTTTACATTCCGTGTATTAGTGATATCTTATGATGTTTCTTTTTCTGTGTGACTTATTTCACTTAGAATCATCGTACCTGAATCCACTCATTATGCTGCTACTGGCCTGATGACATAGATTTCATTGCTGAGTGATATTGCGTTGTACGTAAGTACCACAGCTTCTTTATCCATTTTTCGCCTTCTGTGATATTGAACTTGTACCGTAAACGAGGTTCTTGTAAACAGAGCCATCCCAAATTTTGGGGTGGCTGTGTCTTTTTGATTTTAATTTCCCTAATCTATAGGACCATAAGTGGAAGTGCCCTAGGCTCTGTTGCTTTGTTTTTTAGATGTTTCAGGAAACACCATACACTTCTCCAGAGTGGCTGTTGGCAATTTACATCCCGCCCTTCAGCATAACAAGGCTCCCAGTTCTCCGTGGCCTGTCCTGCCTTTCTGGATTTTACACTTTTTTCAGATGACCCTTTTGCCCGGTGGGCAGTGGGAATTCATTGTAGTGCAGATTTCATTTGCAAGCTTGCTTGGTTGGCCAAAAAGGGCGTATGCGTTTTTTCCTGAATATATTCAGGAAAAAACGCATACGCCCTTTTTGGCCAAGTGCATCATTGTGGACGTTCTGCCTCTTTTCCTATGCTTTACATGCAATTCCAGTCTACCTCCTGAAATCGCTTTCCTGCAATTCTGCCCCACTTTCAAGTCCTCTTGGCAGCCTTACTTCAATATATTTTTGGACGATAGCTGTCATTTATAACTCTGCAGGTTTGTGAAATACAGTGCCCCTGAGCTCCTTTCTTCAACTCGCTTTCTTGTGAGCTGGCCGCAACACCGCAGGATTGCTTCAGGCCCTAGTGTGGTTCCGGCACGGCACGCTGAGCCTTTGGTTAATTCCTCTTCCGGGTGGGAAATGAGAGTTAAATTTGCCCGTCCAGACACCTCCAGCTAGTCTCTCATTGGTTCTCCTTATTCCTGTTCATTTTCCGCAGAAAATGCAAACTGGCCCAAACAGGAGGTTAAAGGCACTGACTCTCCAAGTGGGGAGAGTGTTAGTAAAGCGTCTGGAATGTTGCACCCGAGTACCAGGGGACGAAAACTGAGACACATTTGAACACGTTTCCCGATCACACGGTGGATCATACTCTGGGTTCCACATGCATGTTTAGCTGAAGGAAGAATCCCTTAAACCTGCAGAGTTGAGACCCATGGAATGGGTACCATGCAATATGACTTCAAAGGGTCTGCATTTGCTCACCGTACCTCACCAATCCTATCACTGCTGCGCTTATGCCGCTGTACACACGCTTGATTCTCTTTCGGAGACATATAAATCCATAGGTTTTAAGATGCTTACTAGTCAGGTATATTCTTAGGCGTTTACTATGGGGTGTTGAGTCCACTTCGTTGAGCAAGCAGTAGCTCTTGTCTATTACATATTTGGCTTATGGAAAGGTATCTGTGCTAATTTCAATCTCTGGTTTTATGCAGCACCCCAACTCAACTGTCCCCTTAAGCAAGCATAAGTTGTTTTTCTATATTTGAGACCCTGTTCTGTTTTGTAATTCAGTTCCTGTGTAGCCAAGGTTACATTCCATGTATTAGTGATATCTTATGATGTTTCTTTTTCTGTGTGACTTATTTCACTTAGAATCATCGTACCTGAATCCACGCATTATGCTGCTACTGGCCTGATGACATAGATTTCATTGCTGAGTGATATTGTGTTGTACGTAAGTACCACAGCTTCTTTATCCATTTTTCGCCTTCTGTGATATTGAACTTGTACCGTAAACGAGGTTCTTGTAAACAGAGCCGTCCCAAACTTTGGGGTGTCTGTGTCTTTTTGATTTTAATTTCCCTAATCTATAGGACCATAAGTGGAAGTGCCCTAGGCTCTGTTGCTTTGTTTTTTAGATGTTTCAGGAAACACCATACACTTCTCCAGAGTGGCTGTTGGAAATTTACATCCCGCCCTTCAGCATAACAAGGCTCCCAGTTCTCCATGGCCTGTCCTGCCTTTCTGGATTTTACACTTTTTTCAGATGGCCCTTTTGACCGGGGGGCAGTGAGACTTCATTGTAGTGCAGATTTCCTTTGCAAGCTTGCTTGGTTGGCCAAAAAGGGCATATGCGTTTTTTACTGAATATCGTCAGGATAAAACGCATACGCACTTTTTGGCCAAGTGCATCATTGTGGACGTTCTGCCTCTTTTCCTATGCTTTACATGCAATTCCAGTCTACCTCCTGAAATCGGTTTCCTGCAATTCTACCCCGCATTCAAGTCCTCTTCGCAGCCTTACTTCAATATATTTTTGGAAGTTAGCTGTCATTTATCACTCTGCAGGTTTGTCAATTACAGTGCCCCTGAGCTCCTTTTTTCAACTCGCTTTCTTGTGAGCTGGACGCAACACCGCAGGATTGTTTCTGGCCCTAGTGTGGTTCTGGCACGGCACGCTGAGCCTTTGGTTAATTCCTCTTCCTGGTGGGAAATGAGAGTTAAATTTGCCCGTCCAGACACCTCCAGCTAGTCTCTCATTGGTTCTCCCTATTCCTGTTCATTTTCCACAGAAATTGCAAACTGGGCCAAACAGGAGTTTAAAGGCACTGACTCTCCAAGTGGGGAGAGTGTTAGTAAAGCGTCTGGAATGTTGCACCCGAGTACCACGGGACGAAAACTGAGACACATTTGAACACGTTTCCCGATCACACGGTGGATCATATGCTGGGTTCCACATGCATGTTTTAGCTGAAGGAAGAATCCCTTAAACCTGGAGAGTTGAGAACCATGGAATGGGTACCATGCAATATGACTTCAAAGGGTCTGCATTTGCTCACCGAACCTCACCAGTCCTATCACTGCTGCGTTTATGCCGCTGTACACACGCTTGATACTCTTTCGGAGACCTATAAATCCATAGGTTTTAAGATTCTTACTAGTCAGGTATATTCTTAGGCGTTTAATATGGGGTGTTGAGTCCACTTCTTTGAGCAAGCAGTAGCTCTTGCCTATTACATATTTGGCTTATGGAAAGGTATCTGTGCTAATTTCAATCTCTAGTTTTATACAGCACCCCAACTCACCTTTCCCCTTAAGCAAGCATAAGTTGGTTTTCTACATTTGAGACCCTATTCTGTTTTGTAATTTAGTTCCTGTGTAGCCAAGTTTACATTCTGTGTATTAATGATATCTTATGATGTTTCTTTTTCTGTGTGACTTATTTCACTTAGAATCATCGTACCTGAATCCACTCATTATGGTGCTACTGGCCTGATGACATAGATTTCATTGCTGAGTGATATTGCATTGTACGTAAGTACAACAACTTCTTTATCCATTTTTCGCTTTCTGCGATATTGAACTTGTACCGTAAATGAGGTTCTTGTAAACAGAGCCGTCCCAAACTTTGGGGTGGCTGTGTCTTTTTGATTTTAATTTCCCTAAGCTGTAGGACCATAAGTGGAAGTGCCCTAGGCTCTGTTGCTTTGTTTTTTAGATGTTTCAGGAAACACCATACACTTCTCCAGAGTGGCTGTTGGCAATTTACATCCCGCCCATCAGCATAAGAAGGCTCCCAGTTCTCAATGGCCTGTCCTGCCTTTCTGGATTTTACACATTTTTCAAATGGCCCTTTTGACCGGGGGGCAGTGAGACATCATTGTAGTGCAGATTTCCTTTGCAAGGTTGCTTGGTTGGCCAAAAAGGGCGTATGCGTTTTTTCCTGAATATATTCAGGAAAAAACGCATACGCCCTTTTTGGCCAAGTGCATCATTGTGGACGTTCTGCCTCTTTTCCTATGCTTTACATGCAATTCCAGTCTACCTCCTGAAATCGGTTTCCTGCAATTCTGCCCCGCTTTCAAGTCCTCTTGGTAGCCTTACTTCAATATATTTTTGGACGATAGCTGTCATTTATAACTCTGCAGGTTTTTGAATTACAGTGCCCCTGAGCTCCTTTCTTCAACTCGCTTTCTTGTGAGCTGGCCGCAACACCGCAGGATTGCTTCAGGTCCTAGTGTGGTTCCGGCACGGCACGCTGAGCCTTTGGTTAATTCCTCTTCCGCGTGGGAAATGAGAGTTAAATTTGCCCGTCCAGACACCTCCAGCTAGTCTCTCATTGGTTCTCCTTATTCCTGTTCATTTTCCGCAGAAATTGCAAACTGGGCCAAACAGGAGGTTATAGGCACTGACTCTCCAAGTGGGGAGAGTGTTAGTAAAGCGTCTGGAATGTTGCACCCGAGTACCAGGGGACGAAAACTGAGACACATTTGAACACGTTTCCCGATCACACGGTGGATCATACTCTGGGTTCCACATGCATGTTTTAGCTGAAGGAAGAATCCCTTAAACCTGGAGAGTTGAGAACCATGGAGTAGGTACCATGCAATATGACTTCAAAGGGTTTGCATTTGCTCACCGAACCTCACCATTCCTATCACTGCTGCATTTATGCCGCTGTACACACGCTTGATTCTCTTTCGGAGACATATAAATCCATAGGTTTTAAGATTCTTACTAGTCAGGTATATTCTTAGGCGTTTAATATGGGATGTTGTGTCCTTTTCTTTGAGCAAGGAGTAGCTCTTGTCTATTACATATTGGTCTTATGGAACGGTATCTGTGCTAATTTCAATCTCTGGTTTTATGCAGCACCCCAACTCACCTTTCCCCTTAAGCAAGCATAAGTTCTTTTTCTACATTTGAGACCCTGTTCTGTTTTGTAATTCAGTTCCTGTGTAGCCAACTTTACATTCCGTGTATCAGTGATATCTTATGATGTTTCTTTTTCTGTGTGACTTATTTCACTTAGAATCATCGTACCTGAATCCACTCAATATCCTGCTATGGGCCTGATGACATAGATTTCATTGCTGAGTAATATTGCATTGTACGTTAGTACCACAACTTCTTTATCCATTTTTCACTTTCTGTGATATTGAACTTGTACCGTAAATGAGGTTCTTGTAAACAGAGCCGTCCCAAACTTTGGGGTGGCTGTGTCTTTTTGAGTTTAATTTCCCTAATCTATAGGACCATAAGTGGAAGTGCCCTAGGCTCTGTTGCTTTGTTTTTTAGATGTTTCAGGAAACACCATACACTTCTCCAGAGTGGCTGTTGGCAATTTACATCCCGCCCATCAGCATAACTAGGCTCCCAGTTCTCCATGGCCTGTACTGCCTTTCTGGATTTTACACTTTTTTCAGATGGCCCTTTTGACCGGGGGGCAGTGAGACTTCATTGTAGTGCAGATTTCCTTTGCAAGCTTGCTTGGTTGGCCAAAAAGGGCGTATGCGTTTTTTCCTGAATATATTCAGGAAAAAACGCATACGCCATTTTTGGCCAAGTGCATCATTGTGGACGTTCTGCCTCTTTTCCTATGCTTTACATGCAATTCCAGTCTACCTCCTGAAATCGGTTTCCTGCAATTCTGCCCCGCTTTCAAGTCCTCTTGGCAGCCTTACTTCAATATATTTTTGGACGATAGCTGTCATTTATAACTCTGCAGGTTTGTGAATTACAGTGACCCTGAGCTCCTTTCTTCAACTCGCTTTCTTGTGAGCTGGCCGCAACACTGAAGGATTGCTTCAGTCCCTAGTGTGGTACTGGCATGGCACGCTGAGCCTTTGGTTAATTCCTCTTCCTGCTTGGAAATGAGAGTTAAATTTGCCCTTCCAGACACCTCCAGCTAGTCTCTCATTGGTTCTCCCTATTCCTCTTCATTTTCTGCAGAAATTGCAAACTGGGCCAAACAGGAGGTTAAAGGCACTGACTCTCCAAGTGGGTAGAGTGTTAGTAAAGTGTCTGGAAAGTTGCACCGAGTATCAGGGGACGAAAAATGAGATACATTTAAAAACGTTTCCCGATCATACGGTGGATCATACTCTGGGTTCCACATGCATGTTTAGCTGAAGGAAGAATCCCTTAAACCTGGAGAGTTGAGAACCATGGAATGGGTACCATGCAATATGACTTCACAGTGTCTGCATTTGCTCACCGTACCTCACCAATCTTATCACTGCTGCGCTTATGCCGCTGTACACACGCTGGATTCTCTTTCGGAGACATATAAATCCATAGGTTTTAAGATTCTTACTAGTCAGGTATATTCTTAGGCGTTTAATATGGGATGTTGTGTCCTTTTCTGTGAGCAAGGAGTAGCTCTTGTCTATTACATATTTGGCTTATGGAACAGTATCTGTGCTAATTTCAATCTCTGGTTTTATGCAGCACCCCAACTCACCTTTCCCCTTAAGCAAGCATAAGTTGTTTTTCTACATTTGAGACCCTGTTCTGTTTTGTAATTCAGTTCCTGTGTAGCCAAGGTTACATTCCATGTATTAGTGATATCTTATGATGTTTCTTTTTCTGTGTGACTTATTTCACTTAGAATCATCGTACCTGAATCCACTCATTATGCTGCTACTGGCTTGATGACATAGATTTCATTGCTGAGTGATATTGCGTTGTACGTAAGTACCACAGCTTCTTTATCCATTTATCGCCTTCTGTGATATTGAACTTGTTCCGTAAACGAGGTTCTTGTAAACAGAGCCATCCCAAACTTTGGGGTGGCTGTGTCTTTTTGATTTTAATTTCCCTAAGCTATAGGACCATAAGTGGAAGTGCCCTAGGCTCTGTTGCTTTGTTTTTTAGATGTTTCAGGAAACACCATACACTTCTCCAGAGTGGCTGTTGGCAATTTACATCCCGCCCTTCAGCATAACAAGGCTCCCAGTTCTCCATGGCCTGTCCTGTCTTTCTGGATTTTACACTTTATTCAGATGGCCCTTTTGACCGGGGGGCAGTGGGAATTCATTGTAGTGCAGATTTCCTTTGCAAGCTTGCTTGGTTGGCCAAAAAGGGCGTATGCGTTTTTTCCTGAATATATTCAGGAAAAAACGCATACGCCCTTTTTGGCCAAGTGCATCATTGTGGACGTTCTGCCTCTTTTCCTATGCTTTACATGCAATTCCAGTCTACCTCCTGAAATCGGTTTCCTGCAATTCTGCCCCGCTTTCAAGTCTCTTGGCAGCCATACTTCAATATATTTTTGGACGATAGCTGTCATTTATCACTCTGCAGGTTTGTGAATTACAGTGCCCCTGAGCTCCTTTCTTCAACTCGCTTTCTTGTGAGCTGGCCGCAACACCGCAGGATTGCTTCAGGCCCTAGGGTGGTTCCGGCATGGCTCGCTGAGCCTTTGGTTAATTCCTCTTCCTGGTGGGAAATGAGAGTTAAATTTGCCCGTCCAGACACCTCCAGCTAGTCTCTCATTGCTTCTCCCTATTCTTGTTCATTTTTCGCAGAAATTGCAAACTGGGCCAAACAGGAGGTTAAAGGCACTGACTCTCCAAGTGGGGAGAGTGTTAGTAAAGCGTCTGGAATGTTGCACCCGAGTACCAGGGGACGAAAACTGAGACACATTTGAACACGTTTCCCGATCACACGGTGGATCATACTCTGGGTTCCACATGCATGTTTTAGCTGAAGGAAGAATCCCTTAAACCTGGAGAATTGAGAACCATGGAATGGGTACCATGCAATATGACTTCAAAGGGTCTGCATTTGCTCACCGAACCTCACCAATCCTATCACTGCTGCATTTATGCTGCCGTACACACGCTTGATTCTCTTTCGGAGACATATAAATCCATAGGTTTTAAGATTCTTACTAGTCAGGTATATTCTTAGGCGTTTAATATGGGGTGTTGAGTCCACTTCGTTGAGCAAGGAGTAGCTCTTGTCTATTACATATTTGGCTTATGGAAAGGTATCTGTGCTAATTTCAATCTCTGGTTTTATGCAGCACCCCAACTCACCTTTCCCCTTAAGCAAGCATAAGTTGGTTTTCTACATTTGAGACACTATTCTGTTTTGTAATTCAGTTCCTGTGTAGCCAAGTTTACATTCCGTGTATTAGTGATATCTTATGATGTTTCTTTTTCTGTGTGACTTATTTCACTTAGAATCATCGTACCTGAATCCACTCATTATGCTGCTACTGGCCTGATGACATAGATTTCATTGCTGAGTGATATTGCGTTGTACGTAAGTACCACAGCTTCTTTATCCATTTTTCGCCTTCTGTGATATTGAACTTGTACCGTAAACGAGGTTCTTGTAAACAGAGCCATCCCAAACTTTGGGGTGGCTGTGTCTTTTTGATTTTAATTTCCCTAATCTATAGGACCATAAGTGGAAGTGCCCTAGGCTCTGTTGCTTTGTTTTTTAGATGTTTCAGGAAACACCATACACTTCTCCAGAGTGGCTGTTGGCAATTTACATCCCGCCCTTCAGCATAACAAGGCTCCCAGTTCTCCGTGGCCTGTCCTGCCTTTCTGGATTTTACACTTTTTTCAGATGACCCTTTTGCCCGGGGGGCAGTGGGAATTCATTGTAGTGCAGATTTCATTTGCAAGCTTGCTTGGTTGGCCAAAAAGGGCGTATGCGTTTTTTCCTGAATATATTCAGGAAAAAACGCATACGCCCTTTTTGGCCAAGTGCATCATTGTGGACGTTCTGCCTCTTTTCCTATGCTTTACATGCAATTCCAGTCTACCTCCTGAAATCGCTTTCCTGCAATTCTGCCCCACTTTCAAGTCCTCTTGGCAGCCTTACTTCAATATATTTTTGGACGATAGCTGTCATTTATAACTCTGCAGGTTTGTGAAATACAGTGCCCCTGAGCTCCTTTCTTCAACTCGCTTTCTTGTGAGCTGGCCGCAACACCGCAGGATTGCTTCAGGCCCTAGTGTGGTTCCGGCACGGCACGCTGAGCCTTTGGTTAATTCCTCTTCCTGGTGGGAAATGAGAGTTAAATTTGCCCGTCCAGACACCTCCAGCTAGTCTCTCATTGGTTTTCCTTATTCCTGTTCATTTTCCGCAGAAAATGCAAACTGGCCCAAACAGGAGGTTAAAGGCACTGACTCTCCAAGTGGGGAGAGTGTTAGTAAAGCGTCTGGAATGTTGCACCCGAGTACAAGGGGACGAAAACTGAGACACATTTGAACACGTTTCCCGATCACACGGTGGATCATACTCTGGGTTCCACATGCATGTTTAGCTGAAGGAAGAATCCCTTAAACCTGGAGAGTTGAGACCCATGGAATGGGTACCATGCAATATGACTTCAAAGGGTCTGCATTTGCTCACCGTACCTCACCAATCCTATCACTGCTGCGCTTATGCCGCTGTACACACGCTTGATTCTCTTTCGGAGACATATAAATCCATAGGTTTTAAGATGCTTACTAGTCAGGTATATTCTTAGGCGTTTACTATGGGGTGTTGAGTCCACTTCGTTGAGCAAGCAGTAGCTCTTGTCTATTACATATTTGGCTTATGGAAAGGTATCTGTGCTAATTTCAATCTCTGGTTTTATGCAGCACCCCCAACTCAACTGTCCCCTTAAGCAAGCATAAGTTGTTTTTCTATATTTGAGACCCTGTTCTGTTTTGTAATTCAGTTCCTGTTTAGCCAAGTTTACATTCCGTGTATTAGTGATATCTTATGATGTTTCTTTTTCTGTGTGACTTATTTCACTTAGAATCATCGTACCTGAATCCACGCATTATGCTGCTACTGGCCTGATGACATAGATTTCATTGCTGAGTGATATTGCGTTGTACGTAAGTACCACAGCTTCTTTATCCATTTTTCGCTTTCTGCGATATTGAACTTGTACCGTAAACGAGGTTCTTGTAAACAGAGCCGTCCCAAACTTTGGGGTGGCTGTGTCTTTTTGATTTTAATTTCCCTAAGCTATACGACCATAAGTGGAAGTGCCCTAGGCTCTGTTGCTTTGTTTTTTAGATGTTTCAGGAAACACCATACACTTCTCCTGAGTGGCTGTTGGCAATTTACATCCCGCCCATCAGCCTAACTAGGCTCCCAGTTCTCCATGGCCTGTCCTGCCTTTCTGGATTTTACACTTTTTTCAGATGGCCCTTTTGACCAGGGGGCAGTGAGACTTCATTGTAGTGCAGATTTCCTTTGCAAGCTTTCTTGGTTGGCCAAAAAGGGCGTATGCGTTTTTTCCTGATTCAGGAAAAAACGCATACACCCTTTTTGGCCAAGTGCATCATTGTGGACGTTCTGCCTCTTTTCCTATGCTTTACATGCAATTCCAGTCTACCTCCTGAAATAGGTTTCCTGCAATTCTGCCCCGCTTTCAAGTCTCTTGGCAGCCATACTTCAATATATTTTTGGACGATAGCTGTCATTTATAACTCTGCAGTTTTGTGAATTAGAGTGCCCCTGAGCTCCTTTCTTCAACTCGCTTTCTTGTGAGCTGGCCGCAACACCGCAGGATTGCTTGAGGCCCTAGTGTGGTTCCGGCATGGCTCGCTGAGCCTTTGGTTAATTCCTCTTCCTGGTGGGAAATGAGAGTTAAATTTGCCCGTCCAGACACCTCCAGCTAGTCTCTCATTGGTTCTCCCTATTCTTGTTCATTTTCAGCAGAAATTGCAAACTGGGCCAAACAGGAGGGTAAAGGCACTGACTCTCCAAGTGGGGAGAGTGTTAGTAAAGCGTCTGGAATGTTGCACCCGAGTACCAGGGGACGAAAACTGAGACACATTTGAACACGTTTCCCGATCACACGGTGGATCATACTCTGGGTTCCACATGCATGTTTTAGCTGAAGGAAGAATCCCTTAACCCTGGAGAGTTGAGAACCATGGAATGGGTACCATGCAATATGACTTCAAAGGGTCTGCATTTGCTCACCGATCCTCACCAATCCTATCACTGCTGCATTTATGCCGCTGTACACACACTTGATTCTCTTTCGGAGACATATAAATCCATAGGTTTTAAGATTCTTACTAGTCAGGTATATTCTTAGGCGTTTAATATGGGGTGTTGAGTCCACTTCGTTGAGCAAGGAGTAGCTCTTGTCTATTACATATTTGGCTTATGGAAAGGTATCTGTGCTAATTTCAATCTCTGGTTTTATGCAGCACCCCAACTCACCTTTCGCCTTAAGCAAGCATAAGTTGGTTTTCTACATTTGAGGCCCTATTCTGTTTTGTAATTCAGTTCCTGTGTAGCCAAGTTTACATTCCGTGTATTAGTGATATCTTATGATGTTTCTTTTTCTGTGTGACTTATTTCACTTAGAATCATCGTACCTGAATCCATTCATTATCCTGCTATGGGCCTGATGACATAGATTTCATTGCTGAGTGATATTGCATTGTACGTTAGTACCACAACTTCTTTATCCATTTTTCACTTTCTGTGATATTGAACTTGTACCGTAAACGAGGTTCTTGTAAACAGAGCCGTCCCAAACTTTGGGGTGGCTGTGTCTTTTTGATTTTAATTTCCCTAATCTATAGGACCATAAGTGGAAGTGCCCTAGGCTCTGTTGCTTTGTTTTTTAGATGTTTCAGGAAACACCATACACTTCTCCTGAGTGGCTGTTGGCAATTTACATCCTGCCCATCAGCCTAACTAGGCTCCCAGTTCTCCATGGCCTGTCCTGCCTTTCTGGATTTTACACTTTTTTCAGATGGCCCTTTTGACCAGGGGGCAGTGAGACTTCATTGTAGTGCAGATTTCCTTTGCAAGCTTTCTTGGTTGGCCAAAAAGGGCGTATGCGTTTTTTCCTGATTCAGGAAAAAACGCATACACCCTTTTTGGCCAAGTGCATCATTGTGGACGTTCTGCCTCTTTTCCTATGCTTTACATGCAATTCCAGTCTACCTCCTGAAATAGGTTTCCTGCAATTCTGCCCCGCTTTCAAGTCTCTTGGCAGCCATACTTCAATATATTTTTGGACGATAGCTGTCATTTATAACTCTGCAGTTTTGTGAATTACAGTGCCCCTGAGCTCCTTTCTTCAACTCGCTTTCTTGTGAGCTGGCCGCAACACCGCAGGATTGCTTCAGGCCCTAGTGTGGTTCCGGCATGGCTCGCTGAGCCTTTGGTTAATTCCTCTTCCTGGTGGGAAATGAGAGTTAAATTTGCCCGTCCAGACACCTCCAGCTAGTCTCTCATTGGTTCTCCCTATTCTTGTTCATTTTCCGCAGAAATTGCAAACTGGGCCAAACAGGAGGGTAAAGGCACTGACTCTCCAAGTGGGGAGAGTGTTAGTAAAGCGTCTGGAATGTTGCACCCGAGTACCAGGGGACGAAAACTGAGACACATTTGAACACGTTTCCCGATCACACGGTGGATCATACTCTGGGTTCCACATGCATGTTTAGCTGAAGGAAGAATCCCTTAAACCTGGAGAGTTGAGACCCATGGAATGGGTACCATGCAATATGACTTCAAAGGGTCTGCATTTGCTCACCGTACCTCACCAATCCTATCACTGCTCCGCTTATGCCGCTGTACACACGCTTGATTCTCTTTCGGAGACATATCAATCCATAGGTTTTAAGATGCTTACTAGTCAAGTATATTCTTAGGCGTTTACTATGGGGTGTGGAGTCCACTTCGTTGAGCAAGCAGTAGCTCTTGTCTATTACATATTTGGCTTATGGAAAGGTATCTGTGCTAATTTCAATCTCTGGTTTTATGCAGCACCCCAACTCAACTGTCCCCTTAAGCAAGCATAAGTTGTTTTTCTATATTTGAGACACTGTTCTGTTTTGTAATTCAGTTCCTGTGTAGCCAAGGTTACATTCCATGTATTAGTGATATCTTATAATGTTTCTTTTTCTGTGTGACTTATTTCACTTAGAATCATCGTACCTGAATCCACTCATTATGCTCCTACTGGCCTGATGACATAGATTTCATTGCTGAGTGATATTGCGTTGTACGTAAGTACCACAGCTTCTTTATCCATTTTTCGCCTTCTGTGATATTCAACTTGTACCGTAAACGAGGTTCTTGTAAACAGAACCGTCCCAAACTTTGGGGTGGCTGTGTCTTTTTTATTTTAATTTCCCTAATCTATAGGACCATAAGTGGAAGTGCCCTAGGCTCTGTTGCTTTGTTTTTTAGATGTTTCAGGAAACACCATACACTTCTCCAGTGTGGCTGTTGGAAATTTACATCCCGCCCTTCAGCATAACAAGGCTCCCAGTTCTCCATGGCCTGTCCTGCCTTTCTGGATTTTACACTTTTTTCAGATGGCCCTTTTGACCGGGGGGCAGTGGGAATTCATTGTAGTGCAGATTTCCTTTGCAAGCTTGCTTGGTTGGCCTAAAAGTGCTTATGCTTATTTTCCTGAATATATTCAGGAAAAAACGCATACGCCCTTTTTGGCCAAGTGCATCATTGTGGACTTTCTGCCTCTTTTCCTATGCTTTACATGCAATTCCAGTCTACCTCCTGAAATCGGTTTCCTGCAATTCTACCCCGCTTTCAAGTCCTCTTGGCAGCCTTACTTCAATATATTTTTGGACGATAGCTGTCATTTATAACTCTGCAGGTTTGTGAAATACAGTGCCCCTGAGCTCGTTTCTTCAACTCGCTTTCTTGTGAGCTGGCCGCAACACCGCAGGATTGCTTCAGGCCCTAGTGTGGTTCCGGCACGGCACGCTGAGCCTTTGGTTAATTCCTCTTCCGGGTGGGAAATGAGAGTTAAATTTGCCCGTCCAGACACCTCCAGCTAGTCTCTCATTGGTTCTCCCTATTCTTGTTCATTTTTCGCAGAAATTGCAAACTGGGCCAAACAGGAGGTTAAAGGCACTGACTCTCCAAGTGGGGAGAGTGTTAGTAAAGCATCTGGAATGTTGCACCCGAGTACCAGGGGACGAAAACTGAGACACATTTGAACACGTTTCCCGATCACACGGTGGATCATACTCTGGGTTCCACATGCATGTTTTAGCTGAAGGAAGAATCCCTTAAACCTGGAGAGTTGAGAACCATGGAATGGGTACCATGCAATATGACTTCAAAGGGTCTGCATTTGCTCACCGATCCTCACCAATCCTATCACTGCTGCATTTATGCCGCTGTACACACGCTTGATTCTCTTTCGGAGACATATAAATCCATAGGTTTTAAGATTCTTACTAGTCAGGTATATTCTTAGGCGTTTAATATGGGGTGTTGAGTCCACTTCGTTGAGCAAGGAGTAGCTCTTGTCTATTACATATTTGGCTTATGGAAAGGTATCTGTGCTAATTTCAATCTCTGGTTTTATGCAGCACCCCAACTCACCTTTCGCCTTAAGCAAGCATAAGTTGGTTTTCTACATTTGAGGCCCTATTCTGTTTTGTAATTCAGTTCCTGTGTAGCCAAGTTTACATTCCATGTATTAGTGATATCTTATGATGTTTCTTTTTCTGTGTGACTTATTTCACTTAGAATCATCGTACCTGAATCCACTCATTATGCTGCTACTGGCCTGATGACATAGATTTCATTGCTGAGTGATATTGCATTGTACGTAAGTACCACAACTTCTTTATCCATTTTTCGCTTTCTGCGATATTGAACTTGTACCGTATATGAGGTTCTTGTAAACAGAGCCGTCCCAAACTTTGGGGTGGCTGTGTCTTTTTGATTTTAATTTCCCTAAGCTATAGGACCATAAGTGGAAGTGCCCTAGGCTCTGTTGCTTTGTTTTTTAGATGTTTCAGGAAACACCATACACTTCTCCAGGGTGGCTGTTGGCAATTTACATCCCGCCCATCAGCATAAGAAGGCTCCCAGTTCTCCATGGCCTGTCCTGCCTTTCTGGATTTTACACTTTTTTCAGATGGCCCTTTTGACCAGGGGGAAGTGAGACTTCATTGTAGTGCAGATTTCCTTTGCAAGCTTGCTTGGTTGGCCAAAAAGGGCGTATGCGTTTTTTCCTGAATATATTCAGGAAAAAACGCATACGCCCTTTTTGGCCAAGTGCATCATTGTGGACGTTCTGCCTCTTTTCCTATGCTTTACATGCAATTCCAGTCTACCTCCTGAAATCGGTTTCCTGCAATTCTGCCCCGCTTTCAAGTCTCTTGGCAGCCATACTTCAATATATTTTTGGACGATAGCTGTCATTTATAACTCTGCAGGTTTGTGAATTACAGTGCCCCTGAGCTCCTTTCTTCAACTCGCTTTCTTGTGAGCTGGCCGCAACACCGCAGGATTGCTTCAGGCCCTAGTGTGGTTCCGGCATGGCTCGCTGAGCCTTTGGTTAATTCCTCTTCCTGGTGGGAAATGAGAGTTAAATTTGCCCGTCCAGACACCTCCAGCTAGTCTCTCATTAGTTCTCCCTATTCTTGTTCATTTTTCGCAGAAATTGCAAACTGGGCCAAACAGGAGGTTAAAGGCACTGACTCTCCAAGTGGGGAGAGTGTTAGTAAAGCGTCTGGAATGTTGCACCCGAGTACCAGGGGACGAAAACTGAGACACATTTGAACACGTTTCCCGATCACACGGTGGATCATACTCTGGGTTCCACATGCATGTTTTAGCTGAAGGAAGAATCCCTTAAACCTGGAGAGTTGAGAACCATGGAATGGGTACCATGCAATATGACTTCAAAGGGTCTGCATTTGCTCACCGATCCTCACCAATCCTATCACTGCTGCATTTATGCCGCTGTACACACGTTTGATTCTCTTTCGGAGACATATAAATCCATAGGTTTTAAGATTCTTACTAGTCAGGTATATTCTTAGGCGTTTAATATGGGGTGTTGAGTCCACTTCGTTGAGCAAGGAGTAGCTCTTGTCTATTACATATTTGGCTTATGGAAAGGTATCTGTGCTAATTTCAATCTCTGGTTTTATGCAGCACCCCAACTCACCTTTCCCCTTAAGCAAGCATAAGTTGGTTTTCTACATTTGAGACAATATTCTGTTTTGTAATTCAGTTCCTGTGTAGCCAAGTTTACATTCCGTGTATTAGTGATATCTTATGATGTTTCTTTTTCTGTGTGACTTATTTCACTTAGAATCATCGTACCTGAGTCCACTCATTATGCTGCTACTGGCCTGATGACATAGATTTCATTGCTGAGTGATATTGCGTTGTACGTAAGTACCACAGCTTCTTTATCCATTTTTCGCCTTCTGCGATATTGAACTTGTACCGTAAACGAGGTTCTTGTAAACAGAGCCATCCCAAACTTTGGGGTGGCTGTGTCTTTTTGATTTTAATTTCCCTAATCTATAGGACCATAAGTGGAAGTGCCCTAGGCTCTGTTGCTTTGTTTTTTAGATGTTTCAGGAAACACCATACACTTCTCCAGAGTGGCTGTTGGCAATTTACATCCCGCCCTTCAGCATAACAAGGCTCCCAGTTCTCCGTGGCCTGTCCTGCCTTTCTGGATTTTACACTTTTTTCAGATGACCCTTTTGCCCGGTGGGCAGTGGGAATTCATTGTAGTGCAGATTTCCTTTGCAAGCTTGCTTGGTTGGCCAAAAAGGGCGTATGCGTTTTTTCCTGAATATATTCAGGAAAAAACGCATACGCCCTTTTTGGCCAAGTGCATCATTGTGGACGTTCTGCCTCTTTTCCTATGCTTTACATGCAATTCCAGTCTACCTCCTGAAATCGCTTTCCTGCAATTCTGCCCCACTTTCAAGTCCTCTTGGCAGCCTTACTTCAATATATTTTTGGACGATAGCTGTCATTTATAACTCTGCAGGTTTGTGAAATACAGTGCCCCTGAGCTCCTTTCTTCAACTCGCTTTCTTGTGAGCTGGCCGCAACACCGCAGGATTGCTTCAGGCCCTAGTGTGGTTCCGGCACGGCACGCTGAGCCTTTGGTTAATTCTTCTTCCGGGTGGGAAATGAGAGTTAAATTTGCCCGTCCAGACATCTCCAGCTAGTCTCTCATTGGTTCTCCTTATTCCTGTTCATTTTCCGCAGAAAATGCAAACTGGCCCAAACAGGAGGTTAAAGGCACTGACTCTCCAAGTGGGGAGAGTGTTAGTAAAGCGTCTGGAATGTTGCACCCGAGTACAAGGGGACGAAAACTGAGACACATTTGAACACGTTTCCCGATCACACGGTGGATCATACTCTGGGTTCCACATGCATGTTTAGCTGAAGGAAGAATCCCTTAAACCTGGAGAGTTGAGACCCATGGAATGGGTACCATGCAATATGACTTCAAAGGGTCTGCATTTGCTCACCGTACCTCACCAATCCTATCACTGCTGCGCTTATGCCGCTGTACACACGCTTGATTCTCTTTCGGAGACATATAAATCCATAGGTTTTAAGATTCTTACTAGTCAGGTATATTCTTAGGCGTTTAATATGGGATGTTTTGTCCTTTTCTTTGAGCAAGGAGTAGCTCTTGTCTATTACATATTTGGCTTATGGAACGGTATCTGTGCTAATTTCAATCTCTGGTTTTATGCAGCACCCCAACTCAACTTTCCCCTTAAGCAAGGATAAGTTGTTTTTCTACATTTGAGACCCTGTTCTGTTTTGTAATTCAGTTCCTGTGTAGCCAAGGTTACATTCCATGTATTAGTGATACCTTACAATGTTTCTTTTTCTGTGTGACTTATTTCACTTCGAATCATCGTACCTGAATCCACTCATTATGCTGCTACTGGCCTGATGACATAGATTTCATTGCTGAGTGATATTGCGTTGTACGTAAGTACCACAGCTTCTTTATCCATTTTTCGCCTTCTGTGATATTGAACATGTACTGTAAACGAGGTTCTTGTAAACAGAGCCATCCCAAACTTTGGGGTGGCTGTGTCTTTTTGATTTTAATTTCCCTAAGCTATACGACCATAAGTGGAAGTGCCCTAGGCTCTGTTGCTTTGTTTTTTAGATGTTTCAGGAAACACCATACACTTCTCCAGAGTGGCTGTTGGCAATTTACATCCCGCCCTTCAGCATAAAAAGGCTCCCAGTTCTCCATGGCCTGTCCTGCCTTTCTGGATTTTACACTTTTTTATGATGGCACTTTTGACCGGGGGGCAGTGGGAATTCATTGTAGTGCAGATTTCCTTTGCAAGCTTGCTTGTTTGGCCAAAAAGGGCGTATGCGTTTTTTCCTGAATATATTCAGGAAAAAACGCATACGCCCTTTTTGGCCAAATGCATCATTGTGGACGTTCTGCCTCTTTTCCTACTCTTTACATGCAATTCCAGTCTACCTCCTGAAATCGGTTTCCTGCAATTCTGCCCCGCTTTCAAGTCCTCTTGGCAGCCTTACTTCAATATATTTTTGGATGATAGCTGTCATTTATAACTCTGCAGGTTTGTGAAATACAGTGCCCCTGAGCTCCTTTCTTCAACTCACTTTCTTGTGAGCTGGCCGCAACACCGCAGGATTGCTTCTGGCCCTAGTGTGGTTCCGCCATGGCTCGCTGAGCCTTTGGTTAATTCCTCTTCCGGGTGGGAAATGAGAGTTAAATTTGCCCGTCCAGACACCTTCAGCTAGTCTCTCATTGGTACTCCTTATTCCTGTTCATTTTCCGCAGAAATTGCAAACTGGGCCAAACAGGAGGTTAAAGGCACTGACTCTCCAAGTGGGGAGAGTGTTAGTAAAGCGTCTGGAATGTTGCACCCGAGTACCAGGGGACGAAAACTGAGACACATTTGAACACGTTTCCCGATCACACGGTGGATCATACTCTGGGTTCCACATGCATGTTTTAGCTGAAGGAAGAATCCCTTAAACCTGGAGAATTGAGAACCATGGAATGGGTACCATGCAATATGACTTCAAAGGGTCTGCATTTGCTCACCGAACCTCACCAATCCTATCACTGCTGCATTTATGCTGCCGTACACACGCTTGATTCTCTTTCGGAGACATATAAATCCATAGGTTTTAAGATTCTTACTAGTCAGGTATATTCTTAGGCGTTTAATATGGGGTGTTGAGTCCACTTCGTTGAGCAAGCAGTAGCTCTTGTCTATTACATATTTGGCTTATGGAAAGGTATCTGTGCTAATTTCAATCTCTGGTTTTATGCAGCACCCCAACTCACCTTTCCCCTTAAGCAAGCATAAGTTGGTTTTCTACATTTGAGACACTATTCTGTTTTGTAATTCAGTTCCTGTGTAGCCAAGTTTACATTCCGTGTATTAGAGATATCTTATGATGTTTCTTTTTCTGTGTGACTTATTTCACTTAGAATCATCGTACCTGAGTCCACTCATTATGCTGCTACTGGCCTGATGACATAGATTTCATTGCTGAGTGATATTGCGTTGTACGTAAGTACCACAGCTTCTTTATCCATTTTTCGCCTTCTGTGATATTGAACTTGTACCGTAAACGAGGTTCTTGTAAACAGAGCCATCCCAAACTTTGGGGTGGCTGTGTCTTTTTGATTTTAATTTCCCTAATCTATAGGACCATAAGTGGAAGTGCCCTAGGCTCTGTTGCTTTGTTTTTTAGATGTTTCAGGAAACACCATACACTTCTCCAGAGTGGCTGTTGGCAATTTACATCCCGCCCTTCAGCATAACAAGGCTCCCAGTTCTCCATGGCCTGTCCTGCCTTTCTGGATTTTACACTTTTTTCAGATGACCCTTTTGCCCGGGGGGCAGTGGGAATTAATTGTAGTGCAGATTTCATTTGCAAGCTTGCTTGGTTGGCCAAAAAGGGCGTATGCGTTTTTTCCTGAATATATTCAGGAAAAAACGCATACGCCCTTTTTGGCCAAGTGCATCATTGGGGACGTTCTGCCTCTTTTCCTATGCTTTACATGCAATTCCAGTCTACCTCCTGAAATCGGTTTCCTGCAAATCTGCCCCGCTTTCAAGTCTCTTGGCAGCCATACTTCAATATATTTTTGGACGATAGCTGTCATTTATAACTCTGCAGGTTTGTGAATTACAGTGCCCCTGAGCTCCTTTCTTCAACTCGCTTTCTTGTGAGCTGGCCGCAACACCGCAGGATTGCTTCAGGCCCTAGTGTGGTTCCGGCATGGCTCGCTGAGCCTTTGGTTAATTCCTCTTCCTGGTGGGAAATGAGAGTTAAATTTGCCCGTCCAGACACCTCCAGCTAGTCTCTCATTGGTTCTCCCTATTCTTGTTCATTTTTCGCAGAAATTGCAAACTGGGCCAAACAGGAGGTTAAAGGCACTGACTCTCCAAGTGGGGAGAGTGTTAGTAAAGCGTCTGGAATGTTGCACCCGAGTACCAGGGGACGAAAACTGAGACACATTTGAACACGTTTCCCGATCACACGGTGGATCATACTCTGGGTTCCACATGCATGTTTTAGCTGAAGGAAGAATCCCTTAACCCTGGAGAGTTGAGAACCATGGAATGGGTACCATGCAATATGACTTCAAAGGGTCTGCATTTGCTCACCGATCCTCACCAATCCTATCACTGCTGCATTTATGCCGCTGTACACACACTTGATTCTCTTTCGGAGACATATAAATCCATAGGTTTTAAGATTCTTACTAGTCAGGTATATTCTTAGGCGTTTAATATGGGGTGTTGAGTCCACTTCGTTGAGCAAGGAGTAGCTCTTGTCTATTACATATTTGGCTTATGGAAAGGTATCTGTGCTAATTTCAATCTCTGGTTTTATGCAGCACCCCAACTCACCTTTCCCCTTAAGCAAGCATAAGTTGGTTTTCTACATTTGAGACCCTATTCTGTTTTGTAATTCAGTTCCTGTGTAGCCAAGTTTACATTCCGTGTATTAGTGATATCTTATGATGTTTCTTTTTCTGTGTGACTTATTTCACTTAGAATCATCGTACCTGAATCCACTCATTATGCTGCTACTGGCCTGATGACATAGATTTCATTGCTGAGTGATATTGCATTGTACGTAAGTACCACAACTTCTTTATCCATTTTTCACTTTCTGTGATATTGAACTTGTATCGTAAACGAGGTTCTTGTAAACAGAGCCGTCCCAAACTTTGGGGTGGCTGTTTCTTTTTGATTTTAATTTCCCTAATCTATAGGACCATAAGTGGAAGTGCCCTAGGCTCTGTTGCTTTGTTTTTTAGATGTTTCAGGAAACACCATACACTTCTCCTGAGTGGCTGTTGGCAATTTACATCCCGCCCATCAGCCTAACTAGGCTCCCAGTTCTCCATGGCCTGTTCTGCCTTTCTGGATTTTACACTTTTTTCAGATGGCCCTTTTAACCAGGGGGCAGTGAGACTTCATTGTAGTGCAGATTTCCTTTGCAAGCTTTCTTGGTTGGCCAAAAAGGGCGTATGCGTTTTTTCCTGATTCAGGAAAAAACGCATACACCCTTTTTGGCCAAGTGCATCATTGTGGACGTTCTGCCTCTTTTCCTATGCTTTACATGCAATTCCAGTCTACCTCCTGAAATCGGTTTCCTGCAATTCTACCCCTCTTTCAAATCCTCTTGGCAGCCTTACTTCAATATATTTTTGGACAATAGCTGTCATTTATAACTCTGCAGGTTTGTGAATTACAGTGCCCCTGAGCTCGTTTCTTCAACTCGCTTTCTTGTGAGCTGGCCGCAACACCGCAGGATTGCTTCAGGCCCTAGTGTGGTTCCGGCACGGCACGCTGAGCCTTTGGTTAATTCCTCTTCCGGGTGGGAAATGAGAGTTAAATTTGCCCGTCCAGACACCTCCAGCTAGTCTCTCATTGTTTCTCCTTATTCCTGTTCATTTTCCGCAGAAATTGCAAACTGGGAGAAACAGGAGGTTAAAGGCACTGACTCTCCAAGTGGGGAGAGTGTTAGTAAAGCGTCTGGAATGTTGCACCCGAGTACCAGGGGACGAAAACTGAGACACATTTGAACACGTTTCCCAATCACACGGTGGATCATACTCTGGGTTCCACATGCATGTTTTAGCTGAAGGAAGAATCCCTTAAACCTGGAGAGTTGAGAACCATGGAATGGGTACCATGCAATATGACTTCAAAGGGTCTGCATTTGCTCACCGATCCTCACCAATCCTATCACTGCTGCATTTATGCCGCTGTACACACGTTTGATTCTCTTTCGGAGACATATAAATCCATAGGTTTTAAGATTCTTACTAGTCAGGTATATTCTTAGGCGTTTAATATGGGGTGTTGAGTCCACTTCGTTGAGCAAGCAGTAGCTCTTGTCTATTACATATTTGGCTTATGGAGCGGTATCTGTGCTAATTTCAATCTCTGGCTTTATGCAGCACCCCAACTCACCTTTCCCCTAAAGCAAGCATAAGTTGGTTTTCTACATTTGATACCCTATTCTGTTTTGTAATTCAGTTCCTGTGTAGCCAAGTTTACATTCCGTGTATTAGTGATACCTTATGATGTTTCTTTTTCTGTGTGACTTATTTTACTTAGAATCATCGTACCTGAATCCACTCATCATGCTGCTACTGGCCTGATGACATAGATTTCATTGCTGAGTGATATTGCATTGTACGTAAGTACCGCAACTTCTTTATCCATTTTTCGCTTTCTGCGATATTGAACTTGTACCATAAACGAGGTTCTTGTAAACAGAGCCGTCCCAAACTTTGGGGTGGCTGTGTCTTTTTGATTTTAATTTCCCTAAGCTATAGGACCATAAGTGGAAGTGCCCTAGGCTCTGTTGCTTTGTTTTTTAGATGTTTCAGGAAACACCATACACTTCTCCAGAGTGGCTGTTGGCAATTTACATCCCGCCCATCAGCATAAGAAGGCTCCCAGTTCTCCATGGCCTGTCCTGCCTTTGTGGATTTTACACTTTTTTCAGATGGCCCTTTTGACCGGGGGGCAGTGAGACTTCATTGTAGTGCAGATTTCCTTTGCAAGCTTGCTTGGTTGGCCAAAAAGGGCGTATGCGTTTTTTCCTGAATATATTCAGGAAAAAACGCATACGCCCTTTTTGGCCAAGTGCATCATTGTGGACGTTCTGCCTCTTTTCCTATGCTTTACATGCAATTCCAGTCTACCTCCTGAAATCGGTTTCCTGCAATTCTGCCCCGCTTTCAATTCCTCTTGGCAGCCTTACTTCAATATATTTTTGGACGATAGCTGTCATTTATAACTCTGCAGGTTTGTGAATAACAGTGCCCCTGAGCTCCTTTCTTCATCTCGCTTTCTTGTGAGCTGGCCGCAACACCGCAGGATTGTTTCAGGCCCTAGTGTAGTTTCGGCATGGCTCGCTGAGCCTTTGGTTAATTCCTCTTCCTGGTGGGAAATGAGAGTTAAATTTGCCCGTCCAGACACCTCCAGCTAGTCTCTCATTGGTTCTCCCTATTCCTGTACATTTTCCGCAGAAATTGCAAACTGGGCCAAACAGGAGGTTAAAGGCACTGACTCTCCAAGTGGGGAGAGTGTTAGTAAAGCGTCTGGAATGTTGCACCCGAGTACCAGGGGACGAAAACTGAGACACATTTGAACACGTTTCCCGATCACACGGTGGATCATACTCTGGGTTCCACATGCATGTTTTAGCTGAAGGAAGAATCCCTTAAACCTGGAGAGTTGAGACCCATGGAATGGGTACCATGCAATATGACTTCAAAGGGTCTGCATTTGCTCACCGAACCTCACCAATTCTATCACTGCTGCGTTTATGCCACTGTACACACGCTTGATTCTCTTTCGGAGACCTATAAATCCATAGGTTTTAAGATTCTTACTAGTCAGGTATATTCTTAGGCGTTTAATATGGGGTGTTGAGTCCACTTCGTTGAGCAAGCAGTAGCTCTTGTCTATTACATATTTGGCTTATGGAAAGGTATCTGTGCTAATTTCAATCTCTGGTTTTATGCAGCACCCCAACTCACCTTTCCCCTTAAGCAAGCATAAGTTGGTTTTCTACATTTGAGGCCCTATTCTGTTTTGTACTTCAGTTCCTGTGTAGCCAAGTTTACATTCCGTGTATTAGTGATACCTTATGATGTTTCTTTTTCTGTGTGACTTATTTCACTTAGAATCATCGTACCTGAATCCACTCATTATGCTGCTACTGGCCTGATGACATAGATTTCATTGCTGAGTGATATTGCATTGTACGTAAGTACCACAACTTCTTTATCCATTTTTCGCTTTCTGCGATATTGAACTTGTACCATAAACGAGGTTCTTGTAAACAGAGCCGTCCCAAACTTTGGGGTGGCTGTGTCTTTTTGATTTTAATTTCCCTAAGGTATAGGACCATAAGTGGAAGTGCCCTAGGCTCTGTTGCTTTGTTTTTTAGATGTTTCAGGAAACACCATACACTTCTCCAGAGTGGCTGTTGGCAATTTACATCCCGCCCATCAGCATAAGAAGGCTCCCAGTTCTCCATGGCCTGTCCTGCCTTTCTGGATTTTACACTTTTTTCAGATGGCCCTTTTGACCGGGGGGCAGTGAGACTTCATTGTAGTGCAGATTTCCTTTGCAAGCTTGCTTGGTTGGCCAAAAAGGGCGTATGCGTTTTTTCCTGAATATATTCAGGAAAAAACGCATACGCCCTTTTTGGCCAAGTGCATCATTGTGGACGTTCTGCCTCTTTTCCTATGCTTTACATGCAATTCCAGTCTACCTCCTGAAATCGGTTTCCTGCAATTCTGCCCCGCTTTCAAGTCCTCTTGGCAGCCTTACTTCAATATATTTTTGGACGATAGCTGCATTTATAACTCTGCAGGTTTGTGAATAACAGTGCCCCTGAGCTCCTTTCTTCAACTCGCTTTCTTGTGAGCTGGCCGCAACACCGCAGGATTGTTTCAGGCCCTAGTGTAGTTTCGGCATGGCTCGCTGAGCCTTTGGTTAATTCCTCTTCCTGGTGGGAAATGAGAGTTAAATTTGCCCGTCCAGACAGCTCCAGCTAGTCTCTCATTGGTTCTCCCTATTCCTGTACATTTTCCGCAGAAATTGCAAACTGGGCCAAACAGGAGTTTAAAGGCACTGACTCTCCAAGTGGGGAGAGTGTTAGTAAAGCGTCTGGAATGTTGCACCCGAGTACCAGGGGACGAAAACTGAGACACATTTGAACACGTTTCCCGATCACACGGTGGATCATACTCTGGGTTCCACATGCATGTTTTAGCTGAAGGAAGAATCCCTTAAACCTGGAGAGTTGAGACCCATGGAATGGGTACCATGCAATATGACTTCAAAGGGTCTGCATTTGCTCACCGAACCTCACCAATCCTATCACTGCTGCGTTTATGCCGCTGTACACACGCTTGATTCTCTTTCGGAGACCTATAAATCCATAGGTTTTAAGATTCTTACTAGTCAGGTATATTCTTAGGCGTTTAATATGGGGTGTTGAGTCCACTTCGTTGAGCAAGCAGTAGCTCTTGTCTATTACATATTTGGCTTATGGAAAGGTATCTGTGCTAATTTCAATCTCTGGTTTTATGCAGCACCCCAACTCACCTTTCCCCTTAAGCAAGCATAAGTTGGTTTTCTACATTTGAGACAATATTCTGTTTTGTAATTCAGTTCCTGTGTAGCCAAGTTTACATTCCGTGTATTAGTGATATCTTATGATGTTTCTTTTTCTGTGTGACTTATTTCACTTAGAATCATCGTACCTGAGTCCACTCATTATGCTGCTACTGGCCTGATGACATAGATTTCATTGCTGAGTGATATTGCGTTGTACGTAAGTACCACAGCTTCTTTATCCATTTTTCGCCTTCTGCGATATTGAACTTGTACCGTAAACGAGGTTCTTGTAAACAGAGCCATCCCAAACTTTGGGGTGGCTGTGTCTTTTTGATTTTAATTTCCCTAATCTATAGGACCATAAGTGGAAGTGCCCTAGGCTCTGTTGCTTTGTTTTTTAGATGTTTCAGGAAACACCATACACTTCTCCAGAGTGGCTGTTGGCAATTTACATCCCGCCCTTCAGCATAACAAGGCTCCCAGTTCTCCGTGGCCTGTCCTGCCTTTCTGGATTTTACACTTTTTTCAGATGACCCTTTTGCCCGGTGGGCAGTGGGAATTCATTGTAGTGCAGATTTCCTTTGCAAGCTTGCTTGGTTGGCCAAAAAGGGCGTATGCGTTTTTTCCTGAATATATTCAGGAAAAAACGCATACGCCCTTTTTGGCCAAGTGCATCATTGTGGACGTTCTGCCTCTTTTCTTATGCTTTACATGCAATTCCAGTCTACCTCCTGAAATCGCTTTCCTGCAATTCTGCCCCACTTTCAAGTCCTCTTGGCAGCCTTACTTCAATATATTTTTGGACGATAGCTGTCATTTATAACTCTGCAGGTTTGTGAAATACAGTGCCCCTGAGCTCCTTTCTTCAACTCGCTTTCTTGTGAGCTGGCCGCAACACCGCAGGATTGCTTCAGGCCCTAGTGTGGTTCCGGCACGGCACGCTGAGCCTTTGGTTAATTCTTCTTCCGGGTGGGAAATGAGAGTTAAATTTGCCCGTCCAGACATCTCCAGCTAGTCTCTCATTGGTTCTCCTTATTCCTGTTCATTTTCCGCAGAAAATGCAAACTGGCCCAAACAGGAGGTTAAAGGCACTGACTCTCCAAGTGGGGAGAGTGTTAGTAAAGCGTCTGGAATGTTGCACCCGAGTACAAGGGGACGAAAACTGAGACACATTTGAACACGTTTCCCGATCACACGGTGGATCATACTCTGGGTTCCACATGCATGTTTAGCTGAAGGAAGAATCCCTTAAACCAGGAGAGTTGAGACCCATGGAATGGGTACCATGCAATATGACTTCAAAGGGTCTGCATTTGCTCACCGTACCTCACCAATCCTATCACTGCTGCGCTTATGCCGCTGTACACACGCTTGATTCTCTTTCGGAGACATATAAATCCATAGGTTTTAAGATTCTTACTAGTCAGGTATATTCTTAGGCGTTTAATATGGGATGTTTTGTCCTTTTCTTTGAGCAAGGAGTAGCTCTTGTCTATTACATATTTGGCTTATGGAACGGTATCTGTGCTAATTTCAATCTCTGGTTTTATGCAGCACCCCAACTCAACTTTCCCCTTAAGCAAGGATAAGTTGTTTTTCTACATTTGAGACCCTGTTCTGTTTTGTAATTCAGTTCCTGTGTAGCCAAGGTTACATTCCATGTATTAGTGATACCTTACAATGTTTCTTTTTCTGTGTGACTTATTTCACTTCGAATCATCGTACCTGAATCCACTCATTATGCTGCTACTGGCCTGATGACATAGATTTCATTGCTGAGTGATATTGCGTTGTACGTAAGTACCACAGCTTCTTTATCCATTTTTCGCCTTCTGTGATATTGAACATGTACTGTAAACGAGGTTCTTGTAAACAGAGCCATCCCAAACTTTGGGGTGGCTGTGTCTTTTTGATTTTAATTTCCCTAAGCTATACGACCATAAGTGGAAGTGCCCTAGGCTCTGTTGCTTTGTTTTTTAGATGTTTCAGGAAACACCATACACTTCTCCAGAGTGGCTGTTGGCAATTTACATCCCGCCCTTCAGCATAAAAAGGCTCCCAGTTCTCCATGGCCTGTCCTGCCTTTCTGGATTTTACACTTTTTTATGATGGCACTTTTGACCGGGGGGCAGTGGGAATTCATTGTAGTGCAGATTTCCTTTGCAAGCTTGCTTGTTTGGCCAAAAAGGGCGTATGCGTTTTTTCCTGAATATATTCAGGAAAAAACACATACGCCCTTTTTGGCCAAATGCATCATTGTGGACGTTCTGCCTCTTTTCCTACTTTTACATGCAATTCCAGTCTACCTCCTGAAATCGGTTTCCTGCAATTCTGCCCCGCTTTCAAGTCCTCTTGGCAGCCTTACTTCAATATATTTTTGGATGATAGCTGTCATTTATAACTCTGCAGGTTTGTGAAATACAGTGCCCCTGAGCTCCTTTCTTCAACTCACTTTCTTGTGAGCTGGCCGCAACACCGCAGGATTGCTTCTGGCCCTAGTGTGGTTCCGCCATGGCTCGCTGAGCCTTTGGTTAATTCCTCTTCCGGGTGGGAAATGAGAGTTAAATTTGCCCGTCCAGACACCTTCAGCTAGTCTCTCATTGGTACTCCTTATTCCTGTTCATTTTCCGCAGAAATTGCAAACTGGGCCAAACAGGAGGTTAAAGGCACTGACTCTCCAAGTGGGGAGAGTGTTAGTAAAGCGTCTGGAATGTTGCACCCGAGTACCAGGGGACGAAAACTGAGACACATTTGAACACGTTTCCCGATCACACGGTGGATCATACTCTGGGTTCCACATGCATGTTTTAGCTGAAGGAAGAATCCCTTAAACCTGGAGAATTGAGAACCATGGAATGGGTACCATGCAATATGACTTCAAAGGGTCTGCATTTGCTCACCGAACCTCACCAATCCTATCACTGCTGCATTTATGCTGCCGTACACACGCTTGATTCTCTTTCGGAGACATATAAATCCATAGGTTTTAAGATTCTTACTAGTCAGGTATATTCTTAGGCGTTTAATATGGGGTGTTGAGTCCACTTCGTTGAGCAAGCAGTAGCTCTTGTCTATTACATATTTGGCTTATGGAAAGGTATCTGTGCTAATTTCAATCTCTGGTTTTATGCAGCACCCCAACTCACCTTTCCCCTTAAGCAAGCATAAGTTGGTTTTCTACATTTGAGACACTATTCTGTTTTGTAATTCAGTTCCTGTGTAGCCAAGTTTACATTCCGTGTATTAGAGATATCTTATGATGTTTCTTTTTCTGTGTGACTTATTTCACTTAGAATCATCGTACCTGAGTCCACTCATTATGCTGCTACTGGCCTGATGACATAGATTTCATTGCTGAGTGATATTGCGTTGTACGTAAGTACCACAGCTTCTTTATCCATTTTTCGCCTTCTGTGATATTGAACTTGTACCGTAAACGAGGTTCTTGTAAACAGAGCCATCCCAAACTTTGGGGTGGCTGTGTCTTTTTGATTTTAATTTCCCTAATCTATAGGACCATAAGTGGAAGTGCCCTAGGCTCTGTTGCTTTGTTTTTTAGATGTTTCAGGAAACACCATACACTTCTCCAGAGTGGCTGTTGGCAATTTACATCCCGCCCTTCAGCATAACAAGGCTCCCAGTTCTCCATGGCCTGTCCTGCCTTTCTGGATTTTACACTTTTTTCAGATGACCCTTTTGCCCGGGGGGCAGTGGGAATTAATTGTAGTGCAGATTTCATTTGCAAGCTTGCTTGGTTGGCCAAAAAGGGCGTATGCGTTTTTTCCTGAATATATTCAGGAAAAAACGCATACGCCCTTTTTGGCCAAGTGCATCATTGGGGACGTTCTGCCTCTTTTCCTATGCTTTACATGCAATTCCAGTCTACCTCCTGAAATCGGTTTCCTGCAATTCTGCCCCGCTTTCAAGTCTCTTGGCAGCCATACTTCAATATATTTTTGGACGATAGCTGTCATTTATAACTCTGCAGGTTTGTGAATTACAGTGCCCCTGAGCTCCTTTCTTCAACTCGCTTTCTTGTGAGCTGGCCGCAACACCGCAGGATTGCTTCAGGCCCTAGTGTGGTTCCGGCATGGCTCGCTGAGCCTTTGGTTAATTCCTCTTCCTGGTGGGAAATGAGAGTTAAATTTGCCCGTCCAGACACCTCCAGCTAGTCTCTCATTGGTTCTCCCTATTCTTGTTCATTTTTCGCAGAAATTGCAAACTGGGCCAAACAGGAGGTTAAAGGCACTGACTCTCCAAGTGGGGAGAGTGTTAGTAAAGCGTCTGGAATGTTGCACCCGAGTACCAGGGGACGAAAACTGAGACACATTTGAACACGTTTCCCGATCACACGGTGGATCATACTCTGGGTTCCACATGCATGTTTTAGCTGAAGGAAGAATCCCTTAACCCTGGAGAGTTGAGAACCATGGAATGGGTACCATGCAATATGACTTCAAAGGGTCTGCATTTGCTCACCGATCCTCACCAATCCTATCACTGCTGCATTTATGCCGCTGTACACACACTTGATTCTCTTTCGGAGACATATAAATCCATAGGTTTTAAGATTCTTACTAGTCAGGTATATTCTTAGGCGTTTAATATGGGGTGTTGAGTCCACTTCGTTGAGCAAGGAGTAGCTCTTGTCTATTACATATTTGGCTTATGGAAAGGTATCTGTGCTAATTTCAATCTCTGGTTTTATGCAGCACCCCAACTCACCTTTCCCCTTAAGCAAGCATAAGTTGGTTTTCTACATTTGAGACCCTATTCTGTTTTGTAATTCAGTTCCTGTGTAGCCAAGTTTACATTCCATGTATTAGTGATATCTTATGATGTTTCTTTTTCTGTGTGACTTATTTCACTTAGAATCATCGTACCTGAATCCACTCATTATGCTGCTACTGGCCTGATGACATAGATTTCATTGCTGAGTGATATTGCATTGTACGTAAGTACCACAACTTCTTTATCCATTTTTCACTTTCTGTGATATTGAACTTGTATCGTAAACGAGGTTCTTGTAAACAGAGCCGTCCCAAACTTTGGGGTGGCTGTTTCTTTTTGATTTTAATTTCCCTAATCTATAGGACCATAAGTGGAAGTGCCCTAGGCTCTGTTGCTTTGTTTTTTAGATGTTTCAGGAAACACCATACACTTCTCCTGAGTGGCTGTTGGCAATTTACATCCCGCCCATCAGCCTAACTAGGCTCCCAGTTCTCCATGGCCTGTTCTGCCTTTCTGGATTTTACACTTTTTTCAGATGGCCCTTTTAACCAGGGGGCAGTGAGACTTCATTGTAGTGCAGATTTCCTTTGCAAGCTTTCTTGGTTGGCCAAAAAGGGCGTATGCGTTTTTTCCTGATTCAGGAAAAAACGCATACACCCTTTTTGGCCAAGTGCATCATTGTGGACGTTCTGCCTCTTTTCCTATGCTTTACATGCAATTCCAGTCTACCTCCTGAAATCGGTTTCCTGCAATTCTACCCCTCTTTCAAATCCTCTTGGCAGCCTTACTTCAATATATTTTTGGACAATAGCTGTCATTTATAACTCTGCAGGTTTGTGAATTACAGTGCCCCTGAGCTCGTTTCTTCAACTCGCTTTCTTGTGAGCTGGCCGCAACACCGCAGGATTGCTTCAGGCCCTAGTGTGGTTCCGGCACGGCACGCTGAGCCTTTGGTTAATTCCTCTTCCGGGTGGGAAATGAGAGTTAAATTTGCCCGTCCAGACACCTCCAGCTAGTCTCTCATTGTTTCTCCTTATTCCTGTTCATTTTCCGCAGAAATTGCAAACTGGGAGAAACAGGAGGTTAAAGGCACTGACTCTCCAAGTGGGGAGAGTGTTAGTAAAGCGTCTGGAATGTTGCACCCGAGTACCAGGGGACGAAAACTGAGACACATTTGAACACGTTTCCCAATCACACGGTGGATCATACTCTGGGTTCCACATGCATGTTTTAGCTGAAGGAAGAATCCCTTAAACCTGGAGAGTTGAGAACCATGGAATGGGTACCATGCAATATGACTTCAAAGGGTCTGCATTTGCTCACCGATCCTCACCAATCCTATCACTGCTGCATTTATGCCGCTGTACACACGTTTGATTCTCTTTCGGAGACATATAAATCCATAGGTTTTAAGATTCTTACTAGTCAGGTATATTCTTAGGCGTTTAATATGGGGTGTTGAGTCCACTTCGTTGAGCAAGCAGTAGCTCTTGTCTATTACATATTTGGCTTATGGAAAGGTATCTGTGCTAATTTCAATCTCTGGTTTTATGCAGCACCCCAACTCACCTTTCCCCTTAAGCAAGCATAAGTTGGTTTTCTACATTTGAGACACTATTCTGTTTTGTAATTCAGTTCCTGTGTAGCCAAGTTTACATTCCATGTATTAGTGATATCTTATGATGTTTCTTTTTCTGTGTGACTTATTTCACTTAGAATCATCGTACCTGAATCCACTCATTATGCTGCTACTGGCCTGATGACATAGATTTCATTGCTGAGTGATATTGCATTGTACGTAAGTACCACAACTTCTTTATCCATTTTTCGCTTTCTGCGATATTGAACTTGTACCGTATATGAGGTTCTTGTAAACAGAGCCGTCCCAAACTTTGGGGTGGCTGTGTCTTTTTGATTTTAATTTCCCTAAGCTATAGGACCATAAGTGGAAGTGCCCTAGGCTCTGTTGCTTTGTTTTTTAGATGTTTCAGGAAACACCATACACTTCTCCAGAGTGGCTGTTGGCAATTTACATCCCGCCTATCAGAATAAGAAGGCTCCCAGTTCTCCATGGCCTGTCCTGCCTTTCTGGATTTTACACTTTTTTCAGATGGCCCTTTTGACCAGGGGGAAGTGAGACTTCATTGTAGTGCAGATTTCCTTTGCAAGCTTGCTTGGTTGTCCAAAAAGGGCGTATGCGTTTTTTCCTGAATATATTCAGGAAAAAACGCATACGCCCTTTTTGGCCAAGTGCATCATTGTGGACGTTCTGCCTCTTTTCCTATGCTTTACATGCAATTCCAGTCTACCTCCTGAAATCGGTTTCCTGCAATTCTGCCCCGCTTTCAAGTCTCTTGGCAGCCATACTTCAATATATTTTTGGACGATAGCTGTCATTTATAACTCTGCAGGTTTGTGAATTACAGTGCCCCTGAGCTCCTTTCTTCAACTCGCTTTCTTGTGAGCTGGCCGCAACACCGCAGGATTGCTTGAGGCCCTAGTGTGGTTCCGGCATGGCTCGCTGAGCCTTTGGTTAATTCCTCTTCCTGGTGGGAAATGAGAGTTAAATTTGCCCGTCCAGACACCTCCAGCTAGTCTCTCATTGGTTCTCCCTATTCTTGTTCATTTTTCGCAGAAATTGCAAACTGGGCCAAACAGGAGGGTAAAGGCACTGACTCTCCAAGTGGGGAGAGTGTTAGTAAAGCGTCTGGAATGTTGCACCCGAGTACCAGGGGACGAAAACTGAGACACATTTGAACACGTTTCCCGATCACATGGTGGATCATACTCTGGGTTCCACATGCATGTTTTAGCTGAAGGAAGAATCCCTTAAACCTGGAGAGTTGAGAACCATGGAATGGGTACCATGCAATATGACTTCAAAGGGTCTGCATTTGCTCACCGATCCTCACCAATCCTATCACTGCTGCATTTATGCCGCTGTACACACGTTTGACTCTCTTTCGGCGACATATAAATCCATAGTATTTAAGATTCTTACTAGTCAGGTATATTCTTAGGCGTTTAATATGGGGTGTTGAGTCCACTTCGTTGAGCAAGCAGTAGCTCTTGTCTATTACATATTTGGCTTATGGAAAGGTATCTGTGCTAATTTCAATCTCTGGTTTTATGCAGCACCCCAACTCACCTTTCCCCTTAAGCAAGCATAAGTTGGTTTTCTACATTTGAGACACTATTCTGTTTTGTAATTCAGTTCCTGTGTAGCCAAGTTTACATTCCATGTATTAGTGATATCTTATGATGTTTCTTTTTCTGTGTGACTTATTTCACTTAGAATCATCGTACCTGAATCCACTCATTATGCTGCTACTGGCCTGATGACATAGATTTCATTGCTGAGTGATATTGCATTGTACGTAAGTACCACAACTTCTTTATCCATTTTTCGCTTTCTGCGATATTGAACTTGTACCGTATATGAGGTTCTTGTAAACAGAGCCGTCCCAAACTTTGGGGTGGCTGTGTCTTTTTGATTTTAATTTCCCTAAGCTATAGGACCATAAGTGGAAGTGCCCTAGGCTCTGTTGCTTTGTTTTTTAGATGTTTCAGGAAACACCATACACTTCTCCAGAGTGGCTGTTGGCAATATACATCCCGCCTATCAGCATAAGAAGGCTCCCAGTTCTCCATGGCCTGTCCTGCCTTTCTGGATTTTACACTTTTTTCAGATGGCCCTTTTGACCAGGGGGAAGTGAGACTTCATTGTAGTGCAGATTTCCTTTGCAAGCTTGCTTGGTTGGCCAAAAAGGGCGTATGCGTTTTTTCCTGAATATATTCAGGAAAAAACGCATACGCCCTTTTTGGCCAAGTGCATCATTGTGGACGTTCTGCCTCTTTTCCTATGCTTTACATGCAATTCCAGTCTACCTCCTGAAATCGGTTTCCTGCAATTCTGCCCCGCTTTCAAGTCTCTTGGCAGCCATACTTCAATATATTTTTGGACGATAGCTGTCATTTATAACTCTGCAGGTTTGTGAATTACAGTGCCCCTGAGCTCCTTTCTTCAACTCGCTTTCTTGTGAGCTGGCCGCAACACCGCAGGATTGCTTCAGGCCCTAGTGTGGTTCCGGCATGGCTCGCTGAGCCTTTGGTTAATTCCTCTTCCTGGTGGGAAATGAGAGTTAAATTTGCCCGTCCAGACACCTCCAGCTAGTCTCTCATTAGTTCTCCCTATTCTTGTTCATTTTTCGCAGAAATTGCAAACTGGGCCAAACAGGAGGTTAAAGGCACTGACTCTCCAAGTGGGGAGAGTGTTAGTAAAGCGTCTGGAATGTTGCACCCGAGTACCAGGGGACGAAAACTGAGACACATTTGAACACGTTTCCCGATCACACGGTGGATCATACTCTGGGTTCCACATGCATGTTTTAGCTGAAGGAAGAATCCCTTAAACCTGGAGAGTTGAGAACCATGGAATGGGTACCATGCAATATGACTTCAAAGGGTCTGCATTTGCTCACCGATCCTCACCAATCCTATCACTGCTGCATTTATGCCGCTGTACACACGTTTGACTCTCTTTCGGCGACATATAAATCCATAGTATTTAAGATTCTTACTAGTCAGGTATATTCTTAGGCGTTTAATATGGGGTGTTGAGTCCACTTCGTTGAGCAAGCAGTAGCTCTTGTCTATTACATATTTGGCTTATGGAAAGGTATCTGTGCTAATTTCAATCTCTGGTTTTATGCAGCACCCCAACTCACCTTTCCCCTTAAGCAAGCATAAGTTGGTTTTCTACATTTGAGACACTATTCTGTTTTGTAATTCAGTTCCTGTGTAGCCAAGTTTACATTCCATGTATTAGTGATATCTTATGATGTTTCTTTTTCTGTGTGACTTATTTCACTTAGAATCATCGTACCTGAATCCACTCATTATGCTGCTACTGGCCTGATGACATAGATTTCATTGCTGAGTGATATTGCATTGTACGTAAGTACCACAACTTCTTTATCCATTTTTCGCTTTCTGCGATATTGAACTTGTACCGTATATGAGGTTCTTGTAAACAGAGCCGTCCCAAACTTTGGGGTGGCTGTGTCTTTTTGATTTTAATTTCCCTAAGCTATAGGACCATAAGTGGAAGTGCCCTAGGCTCTGTTGCTTTGTTTTTTAGATGTTTCAGGAAACACCATACACTTCTCCAGGGTGGCTGTTGGCAATATACATCCCGCCTATCAGCATAAGAAGGCTCCCAGTTCTCCATGGCCTGTCCTGCCTTTCTGGATTTTACACTTTTTTCAGATGGCCCTTTTGACCAGGGGGAAGTGAGACTTCATTGTAGTGCAGATTTCCTTTGCAAGCTTGCTTGGTTGGCCAAAAAGGGCGTATGCGTTTTTTCCTGAATATATTCAGGAAAAAACGCATACGCCCTTTTTGGCCAAGTGCATCATTGTGGACGTTCTGCCTCTTTTCCTATGCTTTACATGCAATTCCAGTCTACCTCCTGAAATCGGTTTCCTGCAATTCTGCCCCGCTTTCAAGTCTCTTGGCAGCCATACTTCAATATATTTTTGGACGATAGCTGTCATTTATAACTCTGCAGGTTTGTGAATTACAGTGCCCCTGAGCTCCTTTCTTCAACTCGCTTTCTTGTGAGCTGGCCGCAACACCGCAGGATTGCTTCAGGCCCTAGTGTGGTTCCGGCATGGCTCGCTGAGCCTTTGGTTAATTCCTCTTCCTGGTGGGAAATGAGAGTTAAATTTGCCCGTCCAGACACCTCCAGCTAGTCTCTCATTAGTTCTCCCTATTCTTGTTCATTTTTCGCAGAAATTGCAAACTGGGCCAAACAGGAGGTTAAAGGCACTGACTCTCCAAGTGGGGAGAGTGTTAGTAAAGCGTCTGGAATGTTGCACCCGAGTACCAGGGGACGAAAACTGAGACACATTTGAACACGTTTCCCGATCACACGGTGGATCATACTCTGGGTTCCACATGCATGTTTTAGCTGAAGGAAGAATCCCTTAAACCTGGAGAGTTGAGAACCATGGAATGGGTACCATGCAATATGACTTCAAAGGGTCTGCATTTGCTCACCGATCCTCACCAATCCTATCACTGCTGCATTTATGCCGCTGTACACACGTTTGATTCTCTTTCGGAGACATATAAATCCATAGGTTTTAAGATTCTTACTAGTCAGGTATATTCTTAGGCGTTTAATATGGGGTGTTGAGTCCACTTCGTTGAGCAAGGAGTAGCTCTTGTCTATTACATATTTGGCTTATGGAAAGGTATCTGTGCTAATTTCAATCTCTGGTTTTATGCAGCACCCCAACTCACCTTTCCCCTTAAGCAAGCATAAGTTGGTTTTCTACATTTGAGACAATATTCTGTTTTGTAATTCAGTTCCTGTGTAGCCAAGTTTACATTCCGTGTATTAGTGATATCTTATGATGTTTCTTTTTCTGTGTGACTTATTTCACTTAGAATCATCGTACCTGAGTCCACTCATTATGCTGCTACTGGCCTGATGACATAGATTTCATTGCTGAGTGATATTGCGTTGTACGTAAGTACCACAGCTTCTTTATCCATTTTTCGCCTTCTGCGATATTGAACTTGTACCGTAAACGAGGTTCTTGTAAACAGAGCCATCCCAAACTTTGGGGTGGCTGTGTCTTTTTGATTTTAATTTTGCTAATCTATAGGACCATAAGTGGAAGTGCCCTAGGCTCTGTTGCTTTGTTTTTTAGATGTTTCAGGAAACACCATACACTTCTCCAGAGTGGCTGTTGGCAATTTACATCCCGCCCTTCAGCATAACAAGGCTCCCAGTTCTCCGTGGCCTGTCCTGCCTTTCTGGATTTTACACTTTTTTCAGATGACCCTTTTGCCCGGGGGGCAGTGGGAATTCATTGTAGTGCAGATTTCCTTTGCAAGCTTGCTTGGTTGGCCAAAAAGGGCGTATGCGTTTTTTCCTGAATATATTCAGGAAAAAACGCATACGCCCTTTTTGGCCAAGTGCATCATTGTGGACGTTCTGCCTCTTTTCCTATGCTTTACATGCAATTCCAGTCTACCTCCTGAAATCGCTTTCCTGCAATTCTGCCCCACTTTCAAGTCCTCTTGGCAGCCTTACTTCAATATATTTTTGGACGATAGCTGTCATTTATAACTCTGCAGGTTTGTGAAATACAGTGCCCCTGAGCTCCTTTCTTCAACTCGCTTTCTTGTGAGCTGGCCGCAACACCGCAGGATTGCTTCAGGCCCTAGTGTGGTTCCGGCACGGCACGCTGAGCCTTTGGTTAATTCTTCTTCCGGGTGGGAAATGAGAGTTAAATTTGCCCGTCCAGACATCTCCAGCTAGTCTCTCATTGGTTCTCCTTATTCCTGTTCATTTTCCGCAGAAAATGCAAACTGGCCCAAACAGGAGGTTAAAGGCACTGACTCTCCAAGTGGGGAGAGTGTTAGTAAAGCGTCTGGAATGTTGCATCCGAGTACAAGGGGACGAAAACTGAGACACATTTGAACACGTTTCCCGATCACACGGTGGATCATACTCTGGGTTCCACATGCATGTTTAGCTGAAGGAAGAATCCCTTAAACCTGGAGAGTTGAGACCCATGGAATGGGTACCATGCAATATGACTTCAAAGGGTCTGCATTTGCTCACCGTACCTCACCAATCCTATCACTGCTGCGCTTATGCCGCTGTACACACGCTTGATTCTCTTTCGGAGACATATAAATCCATAGGTTTTAAGATTCTTACTAGTCAGGTATATTCTTAGGCGTTTAATATGGGATGTTTTGTCCTTTTCTTTGAGCAAGGAGTAGCTCTTGTCTATTACATATTTGGCTTATGGAACGGTATCTGTGCTAATTTCAATCTCTGGTTTTATGCAGCACCCCAACTCAACTTTCCCCTTAAGCAAGGATAAGTTGTTTTTCTACATTTGAGACCCTGTTCTGTTTTGTAATTCAGTTCCTGTGTAGCCAAGGTTACATTCCATGTATTAGTGATACCTTACAATGTTTCTTTTTCTGTGTGACTTATTTCACTTCGAATCATCGTACCTGAATCCACTCATTATGCTGCTACTGGCCTGATGACATAGATTTCATTGCTGAGTGATATTGCGTTGTACGTAAGTACCACAGCTTCTTTATCCATTTTTCGCCTTCTGTGATATTGAACATGTACTGTAAACGAGGTTCTTGTAAACAGAGCCATCCCAAACTTTGGGGTGGCTGTGTCTTTTTGATTTTAATTTCCCTAAGCTATACGACCATAAGTGGAAGTGCCCTAGGCTCTGTTGCTTTGTTTTTTAGATGTTTCAGGAAACACCATACACTTCTCCAGAGTGGCTGTTGGCAATTTACATCCCGCCCTTCAGCATAAAAAGGCTCCCAGTTCTCCATGGCCTGTCCTGCCTTTCTGGATTTTACACTTTTTTATGATGGCACTTTTGACCGGGGGGCAGTGGGAATTCATTGTAGTGCAGATTTCCTTTGCAAGCTTGCTTGTTTGGCCAAAAAGGGCGTATGCGTTTTTTCCTGAATATATTCAGGAAAAAACACATACGCCCTTTTTGGCCAAATGCATCATTGTGGACGTTCTGCCTCTTTTCCTACTCTTTACATGCAATTCCAGTCTACCTCCTGAAATCGGTTTCCTGCAATTCTGCCCCGCTTTCAAGTCCTCTTGGCAGCCTTACTTCAATATATTTTTGGATGATAGCTGTCATTTATAACTCTGCAGGTTTGTGAAATACAGTGCCCCTGAGCTCCTTTCTTCAACTCACTTTCTTGTGAGCTGGCCGCAACACCGCAGGATTGCTTCTGGCCCTAGTGTGGTTCCGCCATGGCTCGCTGAGCCTTTGGTTAATTCCTCTTCCGGGTGGGAAATGAGAGTTAAATTTGCCCGTCCAGACACCTTCAGCTAGTCTCTCATTGGTACTCCTTATTCCTGTTCATTTTCCGCAGAAATTGCAAACTGGGCCAAACAGGAGGTTAAAGGCACTGACTCTCCAAGTGGGGAGAGTGTTAGTAAAGCGTCTGGAATGTTGCACCCGAGTACCAGGGGACGAAAACTGAGACACATTTGAACACGTTTCCCGATCACACGGTGGATCATACTCTGGGTTCCACATGCATGTTTTAGCTGAAGGAAGAATCCCTTAAACCTGGAGAATTGAGAACCATGGAATGGGTACCATGCAATATGACTTCAAAGGGTCTGCATTTGCTCACCGAACCTCACCAATCCTATCACTGCTGCATTTATGCTGCCGTACACACGCTTGATTCTCTTTCGGAGACATATAAATCCATAGGTTTTAAGATTCTTACTAGTCAGGTATATTCTTAGGCGTTTAATATGGGGTGTTGAGTCCACTTCGTTGAGCAAGCAGTAGCTCTTGTCTATTACATATTTGGCTTATGGAAAGGTATCTGTGCTAATTTCAATCTCTGGTTTTATGCAGCACCCCAACTCACCTTTACCCTTAAGCAAGCATAAGTTGGTTTTCTACATTTGAGACCCTATTCTCTTTTGTAATTCAGTTCCTGTGTAGCCAAGTTTACATTCCGTGTATTAGTGATATCTTATGATGTTTCTTTTTCTGTGTGACTTATTTCACTTAGAATCATCGTACCTGAATCCACTCATTATGCTGCTACTGGCCTGATGACATAGATTTCATTGCTGAGTGATATTGCATTGTACGTAAGTACCTCAACTTCTTTATCCATTTCTCGCTTTCTGCGATATTGAACTTGTACCGTAAATGCGGTTCTTGTAAGCAGAGCCGTCCCAAACTTTGGAGTGGCTGTGTCTTTTTGATTTTAATTTCCCTAAGCTATAGGACCATAAGTGGAAGTGCCCTAGGCTCTGTTGCTTTGTTTTTTAGATGTTTCAGGAAACACCATACACTTCTCCAGAGTGGCTGTTGGTAATTTACATCCCGCCCATCAGCATAAGAAGGCTCCCAGTTCTCCATGGCCTGTCCTGCCTTTGTGGATTTTACACTTTTTTCAGATGGCCCTTTTGACCGGGGGGCAGTGAGACTTCATTGTAGTGCAGATTTCCTTTGCAAGCTTGCTTGGTTGGCCAAAAAGGGCGTATGCGTTTTTTCCTGAATATATTCAGGAAAAAACGCATACGCCCTTTTTGGCCAAGTGCATCATTGTGGACGTTCTGCCTCTTTTCCTATGCTTTACATGCAATTCCAGTCTACCTCCTGAAATCGGTTTCCTGCAATTCTGCCCCGCTTTCAAGTCCTCTTGGCAGCCTTACTTCAATATATTTTTGGACGATAGCTGTCATTTATAACTCTGCAGGTTTGTGAATAACAGTGCCCCTGAGCTCCTTTCTTCAACTCGCTTTCTTGTGAGCTGGCCGCAACACCGCAGGATTGCTTCAGGCCCTAGTGTGGTTCCGGCATGGCTCGCTGAGCCTTTGGTTAATTCCTCTTCCTGGTGGGAAATGAGAGTTAAATTTGCCCGTCCAGACAGCTCCAGCTACTCTCTCATTGGTTCTCCCTATTCCTGTTCCTTTTCCGCAGAAATTGCAAACTGGGCCAAACAGGAGGTTAAAGGCACTGACTCTTCAACTGGGGAGAGTGTTAGTAAAGCGTCTGGAATGTTGCACCCGAGTACCAGGGGACGAAAACTGAGACACATTTGAACACGTTTCCCGATCACACGGTGGATCATACTCTGGGTTCCACATGCATGTTTTAGCTGAAGGAAGAATCCCTTAAACCTGGAGAGTTGAGAACCATGGAATGGGTACCATGCAATATGACTTCAAAGGGTCTGCATTTGCTCACCGAACCTCACCAATCCTATCACTGCTGCGTTTATGCCGCTGTACACACGCTTGATTCTCTTTCGGAGACATATAAATCCATAGGTTTTAAGATTCTTACTAGTCAGGTATATTCTTAGGCGTTTAATATGGGGTGTTGAGTCCACTTCGTTGAGCAAGCAGTAGCTCTTGTCTATTACATATTTGGCTTATGGAAAGGTATCTGTGCTAATTTCAATCTCTGGTTTTATGCAGCACCCCAACTCACCTTTACCCTTAAGCAAGCATAAGTTGGTTTTCTACATTTGAGACCCTATTCTCTTTTGTAATTCAGTTCCTGTGTAGCCAAGTTTACATTCCGTGTATTAGTGATATCTTATGATGTTTCTTTTTCTGTGTGACTTATTTCACTTAGAATCATCGTACCTGAACCCACTCATTATGCTGCTACAGGCCTGATGACATAGATTTCATTGCTGAGTGATATTGCATTGTACGTAAGTACCTCAACTTCTTTATCCATTTCTCGCTTTCTGCGATATTGAACTTGTACCGTAAATGCGGTTCTTGTAAGCAGAGCCGTCCCAAACTTTGGAGTGGCTGTGTCTTTTTGATTTTAATTTCCCTAAGCTATAGGACCATAAGTGGAAGTGCCCTAGGCTCTGTTGCTTTGTTTTTTAGATGTTTCAGGAAACACCATACACTTCTCCAGAGTGGCTGTTGGTAATTTACATCCCGCCCATCAGCATAAGAAGGCTCCCAGTTCTCCATGGCCTGTCCTGCCTTTGTGGATTTTACACTTTTTTCAGATGGCCCTTTTGACCGGGGGGCAGTGAGACTTCATTGTAGTGCAGATTTCCTTTGCAAGCTTGCTTGGTTGGCCAAAAAGGGCGTATGCGTTTTTTCCTGAATATATTCAGGAAAAAACGCATACGCCCTTTTTGGCCAAGTGCATCATTGTGGACGTTCTGCCTCTTTTCCTATGCTTTACATGCAATTCCAGTCTACCTCCTGAAATCGGTTTCCTGCAATTCTGCCCCGCTTTCAAGTCCTCTTGGCAGCCTTACTTCAATATATTTTTGGACGATAGCTGTCATTTATAACTCTGCAGGTTTGTGAATTACAGTGACCCTGAGCTCCTTTCTTCAACTCGCTTTCTTGTGAGCTGGCCGCAACACCACAGGATTGCTTCAGGCCCTAGTGTGGTTCCGGCATGGCTCGCTGAGCCTTTGGTTAATTCCTCTTCCTGGTGGGAAATGAGAGTTAAATTTGCCCGTCCAGACAGCTCCAGCTACTCTCTCATTGGTTCTCCCTATTCCTGTTCATTTTCCGCAGAAATTGCAAACTGGGCCAAACAGGAGGTTAAAGGCACTGACTCTCCAAGTGGGGAGAGTGTTAGTAAAGCGTCTGGAATGTTGCACCCGAGTACCAGGGGACGAAAACTGAGACACATTTGAACACGTTTCCCAATCACACGGTGGATCATACTCTGGGTTCCACATGCATGTTTTAGCTGAAGGAAGAATCCCTTAAACCTGGAGAGTTGAGAACCATGGAATGGGTACCATGCAATATGACTTCAAAGGGTCTGCATTTGCTCACCGAACCTCACCAATCCTATCACTGCTGCGTTTATGCCGCTGTACACACGCTTGATTCTCTTTCGGAGACATATAAATCCATAGGTTTTAAGATTCTTACTAGTCAGGTATATTCTTAGGCGTTTAATATGGGGTGTTGAGTCCACTTCGTTGAGCAAGCAGTAGCTCTTGTCTATTACATATTTGGCTTATGGAAAGGTATCTGTGCTAATTTCAATCTCTGGTTTTATGCAGCACCCCAACTCACCTTTACCCTTAAGCAAGCATAAGTTGGTTTTCTACATTTGAGACCCTATTCTGTTTTGTAATTCAGTTCCTGTGTAGCCAAGTTTACATTCCGTGTATTAGTGATATCTTATGATGTTTCTTTTTCTGTGTGACTTATTTCACTTAGAATCATCGTACCTGAATCCACTCATTATGCTGCTACAGGCCTGATGACATAGATTTCATTGCTGAGTGATATTGCATTGTACGTATGTACCTCAAATTCTTTATCCATTTCTCGCTTTCTGCGATATTGAACTTGTACCGTAAATGCGGTTCTTGTAAGCAGAGCCGTCCCAAACTTTGGAGTGGCTGTGTCTTTTTGATTTTAATTTCCCTAAGCTATAGGACCATAAGTGGAAGTGCCCTAGGCTCTGTTGCTTTGTTTTTTAGATGTTTCAGGAAACACCATACACTTCTCCAGAGTGGCTGTTGGTAATTTACATCCCACCCATCAGCATAAGAAGGCTCCCAGTTCTCCATGGCCAGTCATGCCTTTGTGGATTTTACACTTTTTTCAGATGGCCCTTTTGACCGGGGGGCAGTGAGACTTCATTGTAGTGCAGATTTCCTTTGCAAGCTTGCTTGGTTGGCCAAAAAGGGCGTATGCGTTTTTTCCTGAATATATTCAGGAAAAAACGCATACGCCCTTTTTGGCCAAGTGCATCATTGTGGACGTTCTGCCTCTTTTCCTATGCTTTACATGCAATTCCAGTCTACCTCCTGAAATCGGTTTCCTGCAATTCTGCCCCGCTTTCAAGTCCTCTTGGCAGCCTTACTTCAATATATTTTTGGACGATAGCTGTCATTTATAACTCTGCAGGTTTGTGAATAACAGTGCCCCTGAGCTCCTTTCTTCAACTCGCTTTCTTGTGAGCTGGCCGCAACACCGCAGGATTGCTTCAGGCCCTAGTGTGGTTCCGGCATGGCTCGCTGAGCCTTTGGTTAATTCCTCTTCCTGGTGGGAAATGAGAGTTAAATTTGCCCGTCCAGACAGCTCCAGCTACTCTCTCATTGGTTCTCCCTATTCCTGTTCATTTTCCGCAGAAATTGCAAACTGGGCCAAACAGGAGGTTAAAGGCACTGACTCTCCAAGTGGGGAGAGTGTTAGTAAAGCGTCTGGAATGTTGCACCCGAGTACCAGGGGACGAAAACTGAGACACATTTGAACACGTTTCCCGATCACACGGTGGATCATACTCTGGGTTCCACATGCATGTTTTAGCTGAAGGAAGAATCCCTTAAACCTGGAGAGTAGAGACATGGAATGGGTACCATGCAATATGACTTCAAAGGGTCTGCATTTGCTCACCGAACCTCACCAATCCTATCACTGCTGCGTTTATGCTGCTGTACACACGCTTGATTCTCTTTCAGAGACATATAAATCCATAGGTTTTAAGATTCTTACTAGTCAGGTATATTCTTAGGCGTTTAATATGGGGTGTTGAGTCCACTTCGTTGAGCAAGCAGTAGCTCTTGTCTATTACATATTTGGCTTATGGAAAGGTATCTGTGCTAATTTCAATCTCTGGTTTTATGCAGCACCCCAACTCACCTTTCCCCTTAAGCAAGCATAAGTTGGTTTTCTACATTTGAGACCCTATTCTGTTTTGTAATTCAGTTCCTGTGTAGCCAAGTTTACATTCCGTGTATTAGTGATATCTTATGATGTTTCTTTTTCTGTGTGACTTATTTCACTTAGAATCATCTTACCTGAATCCACTCATTATGCTGCTACTGGCCTGATGACATAGATTTCATTGCTGAGTGATATTGCATTGTACGTAAGTACCACAACTTCTTTATCCATTTTTCGCTTTCTGCGATATTGAACTTGTACCGTAAACGAGGTTCTTGTAAACAGAGCCGTCCGAAACTTTGGGGTGGCTGTGTCTTTTTGATTTTAATTTCCCTAAGCTATAGGACCATAAGTGGAAGTGCCCTAGGCTCTGTTGCTTTGTTTTTTAGATGTTTCAGGAAACACCATACACTTCTCCAGAGTGGCTGTTGGTAATTTACATCCCGCCCATCAGCATAAGAAGGCTCCCAGTTCTCCATGGCCTGTCCTGCCTTTGTGGATTTTACACTTTTTTCAGATGGCCCTTTTGACCGGGGGGCAGTGAGACTTCATTGTAGTGCAGATTTCCTTTGCAAGCTTGCTTGGTTGGCCAAAAAGGGCGTATGCGTTTTTTCCTGAATATATTCAGGAAAAAACGCATACGCCCTTTTTGGCCAAGTGCATCATTGTGGACGTTCTGCCTCTTTTCCTATGCTTTACATGCAATTCCAGTCTACCTCCTGAAATCGGTTTCCTGCAATTCTGCCCCGCTTTCAAGTCCTCTTGGCAGCCTTACTTCAATATATTTTTGGACGATAGCTGTCATTTATAACTCTGCAGGTTTGTGAATAACAGTGCCCCTGAGCTCCTTTCTTCAACTCGCTTTCTTGTGAGCTGGCCGCAACACCGCATGATTGCTTCAGGCCCTAGTGTGGTTCCGGCATGGCTTGCTGAGCCTTTGGTTAATTCCTCTTCCTGGTGGGAAATGAGAGTTAAATTTGCCCGTCCAGACAGCTCCAGCTACTCTCTCATTGGTTCTCCCTATTCCTGTTCATTTTCCGCAGAAATTGCAAACTGGGCCAAACAGGAGTTTAAAGGCACTGACTCTCCAAGTGGGGAGAGTGTTAGTAAAGCGTCTGGAATGTTGCACCCGAGTACCAGGGGACGAAAACTGAGACACATTTGAACACGTTTCCCGATCACACGGTGGATCATACTCTGGGTTCCACATGCATGTTTTAGCTGAAGGAAGAATCCCTTAAACCTGGAGAGTTGAGACCCATGGAATGGGTACCATGCAATATGACTTCAAAGGGTCTGCATTTGCTCACTGAACCTCACCAATCCTATCACTGCTGCGTTTATGCCGCTGTACACACGCTTGATTCTCTTTCGGAGACATATAAATCCATAGGTTTTAAGATTCTTACTAGTCAGGTATATTCTTAGGCGTTTAATATGGGGTGTTGAGTCCACTTCGTTGAGCAAGCAGTAGCTCTTGTCTATTACATATTTGGCTTATGGAAAGGTATCTGTGCTAATTTCAATCTCTGATTTTATGCAGCACCCCAACTCACCTTTACCCTTAAGCAAGCATAAGTTGGTTTTCTACATTTGAGACCCTATTCTCTTTTGTAATTCAGTTCCTGTGTAGCCAAGTTTACATTCCGTGTATTAGTGATATCTTATGATGTTTCTTTTTCTGTGTGACTTATTTCACTTAGAATCATCGTACCTGAATCCACTCATTATGCTGCTACTGGCCTGATGACATAGATTTCATTGCTGAGTGATATTGCATTGTACGTAAGTACCTCAACTTCTTTATCCATTTCTCGCTTTCTGCGATATTGAACTTGTACCGAAAATGCGGTTCTTGTAAGCAGAGCCGTCCCAAACTTTGGAGTGGCTGTGTCTTTTTGATTTTAATTTCCCTAAGCTATAGGACCATAAGTGGAAGTGCCCTAGGCTCTGTTGCTTTGTTTTTTAGATGTTTCAGGAAACACCATACACTTCTCCAGAGTGGCTGTTGGTAATTTACATCCCGCCCATCAGCATAAGAAGGCTCCCAGTTCTCCATGGCCTGTCCTGCCTTTGTGGATTTTACACTTTTTTCAGATGGCCCTTTTGACCGGGGGGCAGTGAGACTTCATTGTAGTGCAGATTTCCTTTGCAAGCTTGCTTGGTTGGCCAAAAAGGGCGTATGCGTTTTTTCCTGAATATATTCAGGAAAAAACGCATACGCCCTTTTTGGCCAAGTGCATCATTGTGGACGTTCTGCCTCTTTTCCTATGCTTTACATGCAATTCCAGTCTACCTCCTGAAATCGGTTTCCTGCAATTCTGCCCCGCTTTCAAGTCCTCTTGGCAGCCTTACTTCAATATATTTTTGGACGATAGCTGTCATTTATAACTCTGCAGGTTTGTGAATAACAGTGCCCCTGAGCTCCTTTCTTCAACTCGCTTTCTTGTGAGCTGGCCGCAACACCGCAGGATTGCTTCAGGCCCTAGTGTGGTTCCGGCATGGCTCGCTGAGCCTTTGGTTAATTCCTCTTCCTGGTGGGAAATGAGAGTTAAATTTGCCCGTCCAGACAGCTCCAGCTACTCTCTCATTGGTTCTCCCTATTCCTGTTCCTTTTCCGCAGAAATTGCAAACTGGGCCAAACAGGAGGTTAAAGGCACTGACTCTTCAACTGGGGAGAGTGTTAGTAAAGCGTCTGGAATGTTGCACCCGAGTACCAGGGGACGAAAACTGAGACACATTTGAACACGTTTCCCGATCACACGGTGGATCATACTCTGGGTTCCACATGCATGTTTTAGCTGAAGGAAGAATCCCTTAAACCTGGAGAGTTGAGAACCATGGAATGGGTACCATGCAATATGACTTCAAAGGGTCTGCATTTGCTCACCGAACCTCACCAATCCTATCACTGCTGCGTTTATGCCGCTGTACACACGCTTGATTCTCTTTCGGAGACATATAAATCCATAGGTTTTAAGATTCTTACTAGTCAGGTATATTCTTAGGCGTTTAATATGGGGTGTTGAGTCCACTTCGTTGAGCAAGCAGTAGCTCTTGTCTATTACATATTTGGCTTATGGAAAGGTATCTGTGCTAATTTCAATCTCTGGTTTTATGCAGCACCCCAACTCACCTTTACCCTTAAGCAAGCATAA